>NW_026705338.1:358864-717729 GCF_029867415.1 Vicia villosa
GTTGGACTTATGAGTGTTGGACTTTAGCACTTCTTCAGCGATAGTTTATTGCAAATATCAGCGTAAACTTGCCCAAAAGGCAACATTTTGGTCCAGTCCTGGCCTTATTTCCTAAACAGAGATCCCAATGATTGTACCAAAGAAGTGATAGGTAGGTTACGGGTGGCTTTAAGCATTAAGTTCATTACTTCGACATGTTCGGTTGTCATGTGTCCCCATCGTTATCTTTCGTCACACGCTCTTGCCCATTTTTCTCTTGGAATATTGTATATCCACCTTAAAGCTTGTATGTTTGCTCGACGTATTTCTTGACGATAGTAATTGAATGTAGGCTCATTCAATAAATATCCCGTGTAGGAAAAAGTAACAAAGTTAATTAGTAAAATATAATGGTTTAAGTTATAGTTGTAACGATAAATATAGATTATTATCCATACTAACAACTTTTTTGCACAGTTCTTTGTTTTTTATTTCATGCATGAAGTGTAGTGAAATGTGCCTATGCAGTACACGTGTGAAGATAAAGGATATTGCCACCCATTTTTTGAATTATTATATGCATTCTTTATAGATTCATGTTTGTTAGATATCAAATAAAGGTTGGCTTGGGGGGTAACATGTCTTCGTAAATTCTTTAGAAGAAACCTACAAGCATCTTCTGTATCATCTCCAACTAATATAAGAGCTATTTGAAAAATGTTGTAGTTTCCATCTTGTGCCATAACCATTAACAATATTGTCCCCGTATACTTACCATACCACCATGTTCCGTCAACTTGCACAATAGATTTGCAGTATGCAAAACCATTTATACATAAATATTGAACTATATCAAAAGTAAATAAATTATTTTTTTCTTTGCATGCAACGTGGTGCCGCAGAGGGATGAATTATACAAATAACCCTCGTGATCAAAATGCAATAGATCATATGGAGGCAAAAGATGAAATTCTTTTCAACTTAATATTTCTCTCTCTCTCTCTCTCTCTCTCTCTCTCTCTCTCTCTCTATATATATATATATATATATATATATATATATATATATATATATATATATATAAATGCACTAACATGTATTATATATCATGTATTAGTTTATATGGAGGCCATATGTTCAATACACACTATGTGTTTATGAAGAAAGCTTGATTTAGAGTGTTACAACATCTTTGATCCATTTCTATATAACTAAAATGCATCTGACTGATAGGGTCAAACTCTAATTTGGATTCCAACAACAAATACCATATCCACCAAGATGTCTTAGAGAACAACATGAGATGTCCATGCTCAAGTTATGAAAATAGAGTTATGTCGATTTGAACAAGGAAGAGCAACACAAGTGGAAGAAAAGACGACATTTGATCTTGAAGGGCAACTTATTAGATGGTGAACAAAAGTCAATACTAGAATATATTACTTAGTTTAACTCAATTCCATTTAACTATGTGGGTAACACCCATTTTCTAAACGGCCCCTGCCAGCATGGCTCTTCTTCCACCCAACAAGATGTCCCTCAAATATACCCATCACAATTTCCATCACAACCTTCTTCTTCCAGCAACCCATATTCAAACACATACCTCTAACTACCTACCTTTCTACAATCTTATGGCCAACAAATTTCACAAATGCAAAGATACACCACCATTCCACAAACATACCACCAAATCCAAATCACACAACAAACATTTTATACCACCCAACTTCAACAACAAACTCCTTACACCTCATTTCAACCAACCCTTACAACAAATCTCATCTAGGCCATCCCTTTAATACAATTCAATCCCTCAATTAAACTTTGACTACTTAACCCCTTAACCCCAATAACATAACTATAACCCTACATTCTTGTAACACATTACAACTTCTACATATGATGAATGATATATCCTTTCAGTTGAACCAACTAACCCAAACACCTACACACAAACACACACAATCTGAAAACCAATTTAAGTACATGGATGTTAATGTTCTCAATTCTGAACTATTTTTTAATCTAATTTCGATAATATTATTACATCGTCTAACACATCACAACATGACCAATATACATCGTCGAACACTACACAGTCTCCTCTAAGTTGTCAATCTGAAAAATTAGGTTATGGAAAACGTAAGCATAAATTCGCCCATGTGGAACTAACTGAGTGACCATCATCTATTGTAATATATTTTTCATCTATCAATATAAATTTCTCCATTTATTATTAGAATTTTTATCTATATTTAATTTTTAAAAATAAATAAATATTATTTCTTTTAAATACATCAAAAAATTATTATATTTTTAAAATATGAATTTTAAAATTATTTTTTTAATTAATTTTGTTTGACAGCATGACAAATATTTTTTTTCAATTGTAACTTTTAATTAATTTTTGAGAAATTTTATTATTTTTCCTCTTTGTTTTTAAATCACGCAAGTATGATGGAATTGATATATCCAACCATCATAGTAAAATAATAAAAATATCAAGTAATTTACAATAAACAAATAAAAATGTATTTAATATAGGTTAACTATTAAACAAGTATATTGAAAAGAACTATAATCCCCCAATCTCAAGATAACCAATTTAATTGATCAATTAATACATATTAATAAAAACATAAACAAAATGGAAGATAATAAATTGTTATTTATGGAAGTGTTATTAATAAAATGATGTAATTGAAAAAAAATATTTTATTAATTAAAAGTAATTACTCTCTCCAGTCTTAAATATTAGCAATTAATTTTTTTTCAAAAGTCTTAAATATAAGCAAAAGTCATCTCTAATTATTATGTCACTCTTTCAAATTTACCCCCTACTCTTTTCATATTGTCACGCTATTATCAATTTCCAAAGTAAAAAGTAGAGGTAAAAGTAAAATTGAAAAAAATGTAAGAGTTAAATGTATTTAGATATTTTTTTTAAGGGTGAACTTTTTTTGTAATTTAGTGACAATTATTTTATACTAAATGAGTTAATTTAATTGATCAATCAATCCATATTAATAAAAACATAAACAAAATGGAAGATAATGAATTGTTATTTATGGAAGTGTTATTAATAAAATGATGTAATTGAAAAAAATATTTTATTAATTGAAAGTAATTACTTTTTTGACAATTCTTTTATACTAAACTAGTAACAAACTCGTGCATACGCACGAGTTCTGGTCTGATACGCATATTTGTTTACATAATATATTCATTTTAAATAGAAGGTGAAAAAAGAAAATAAATAGATCAATAATAGATTTTTATGTAAATAAAAATGTTTAAATTTATAATAGATTTTTTTCGTATACCATTTTTGGATCATGAATACCATTTTTTATATATTAAAATATTTAGATCAATAAGAATTTTTTTTTCCCGTATACAAATATTATTTTTGTTTAGGTATCGTTTACAAAAATATATGGATCAATAGTAAATTTTCGTATATAAAAAGATTTAAATCATTAATAGATTTGGCTTGTATACCATGTTTGAATAAAAAAAATTGGATCATAAATATCATCTTTCATATATAAAAATATTTAGATCACTAATAAATTTTTTTCCCGTATACCATTTTTGAATAAAAAAATTTTGGATCATAAATACCATTTTTCGTATATAAAAATATTTAGATCAATAATAAATGTTTTCCTGTATACTAACATTATTTTTGTTTAGGTATCGTTTACAAAAATATATAGATCAATAGTAAATTTTCGTATATAAAAATATTTAGATCAATAATAAATTTGTTCCCGTATATCATTTTTGAATAAAATTTTTTTGGATCATAAATACCATTTTTCATATATAAAAATATTTAGATCAATAATAAATTTTTTCCCGTATACAAATATTATTTTTGTTTAGGTATCGTTTACAAAAATATATGGATTAATAGTAAATTTTCATATATAATATATTAAAAAATAGAGTAAAAGAGAGGAAAAAAATAAGATTTTAAAATTTGAATTTGATTTTTTGTTGGTTTATTTATCTCTCTTTTTTCCTTTCCATAAAAGGGACTTATAGCATTGATAATGACATAAAAATTAAATTACATTAATGCAAATTTTGAAATCTTCTTAAAAAAGAATGGTAGTTTTTAGAATCAATTATAATGGCTTCTGGACACAAATAAATAAAATAGTTTTTTTTTGTTGCTATTTTCTTCATATTTTTATGTTGGATCAAAATTATTTTTTAAAATCTAATAATTAGAATAAATATTTCAATCAACTTTAGATTACTTTTGAAAACTAATAATGAAAAGGTGAAGAGACAGAAAGAATGGTGAAATGAGAGGGAGTGATTTATAAATTATAATAATGTTGAATAAAATATTAAGATTATATTAGGCAATTGTGTGGATAGACAAAAAAACCAACAATTTTAATAGGTGTAAGAAAATTAAGGATGAGTATTTTTGTAAAAACCAAAACCACTTATTTTCTTATATTATAGATTATAGATGAGTTTGTTATTTAAGACCGAAGAATGAAATTTTGAACATTACATATATTTATTAAATCAAAAATTATTTGTAAGGTTATTGAAATTATTTGTAAGGTTATTTCGATGTTCAAATCTTTTTAATGTTATAGTTGTTACGAGGATGAATCTCAATAACCAGACATAAATAATAATTGTCTATTTTATTTAAGATTTAAATTTGAATTTTCTTAAATAATTAATTTTTAATTGTAATTCATTTATTACTTGAACCTAATCATTTAATATATTTTTCTGATTGGATTTATTAAGTTAGTTAGCCATGATAATCACCATCTAACAATATTTTTAACTTTTACCGATAAAAACCAACTAACAATATTTTTAACTTTTTACTTAAAACAAACCTAAAAAACAGAGTAGATAAGGCCCCAAGGATAGATATGGTCATATGGATAATGATATAAATTACATATAATGTAAAGAATCTGAAGATATTTTCCGTTGGAGTTGTAACCTTCTTAATTGCAAAACAGATTGCTTACCTAACTCTCCTTCTAACATTTACTATATGGGAACATATTATTCAACAAAAAAATATACTCTTTCCATTTATAACTGTCCGTTTTAATCATTAGGCGCTAATTTCTGGCGTCATTACATTTGGTTGTTGAACCAGAGAACAAGCAAATCTCATTCCTTCTTCTACAAATAATCCATTTTTCTTTCTTCCTCTTTCTCGTCTTTGTTTTTACAATTTGAATCATGGAAGGTGTGGATTACTTAGCTTTCGAAAGGAACAAAGCTCAATTCGATGTCGACGCCATGAAGATCGTTTGGGCCGGTTCTTCTCACGCTCTAGAAGTTTCCGATCGAATGTCTCGTCTCGTCGCCAGCGATCCGGTTCATTTCTCCCTCTCTCACCTTTTCAATTTTGTTCATTCCGTAAAATTTCATTTCTGAAATGATTTATTTCATATATTCTGTTAGTATTGTAAATCTCGTAATGCAGATGGATTGTTGTATTGTAGAGTTAATGTTTATCGTGCACTTTTTCTGTTATTGGAATTGTTTTATGTTGTATGAAACGTTTGATTATCTTGTGTAGGCATTTAGAAAGGATAATAGAGCCATGCTTGGTAGGAAGGAGTTATTTAAGAATACTTTGAGGAAAGCAGCTTATGCGTTGAAAAGGATTATTGAGCTTCGTCTTACTGAGGAGGAAGCTTCTATGCTTAGATCCTTTGTGGATGAGCCTGCTTTTACTGATCTTCATTGGGTACACATCGATTTTTTGTTATGGTGGCATGGATATGTTTGTTATCTTACTTATCTGTTATATCGATCTAGCCTGTAATTTCTTTTTCAGGGAATGTTTGTTCCTGCTATCAAAGGACAAGGAACGGAAGAACAGCAGAAGAAGTGGCTGCCTTTGGCACAAAAGATGCAAATAATTGGTTGCTATGCTCAAACTGAACTTGGCCATGGATCGAATGTTCAAGGGCTAGAAACAACGGCAACATTTGATCCTAAAACAGATGAATTTGTTATTCACAGCCCTACGTTGACTTCTAGCAAAGTGAGTAAAATGGGAGATGGCTTACGAGAGCCTTTATTTGTCTTTTAAGATGCTTGATGGGTCTAGAATCTTAAGATGTTGACGTTTTATTCATATGCACAATCAGAGAAAAGTAGCCTATTTACCGTGAATATTTGTTTTAAAGAGTATTTGATGAGCATGATATTTTAATATATAACTATTGGAATTATTGTAACTCTTTTGATGTTGATTTAAACAGTGGTGGCCTGGTGGATTGGGTAAAGTGTCAACACATGCTGTTGTTTATGGCCGCCTAATTACTGATGGTCAGGATCATGGAGTGCATGGTAACTACATGCCTTAATCATCCAAATTTTTGTTTTAAGATTTTGATTTCAATAAGTTAACAATATGTACAATTGGAATATTGGAAGGGTTCATTGTCCAACTGCGGAGCCTGGATGATCACTTACCTCTTCCCGGCATAACTGTTGGCGATATTGGAATGAAATTTGGAAATGGAGCATATAATACTATGGACAACGGAGTTCTGAGGTTTGATCATGTACGGATTCCAAGGGATCAAATGTTAATGAGGTTAGTTTGTCTTACCCATAATACCTCTCTTGCGTGGGGAAAATCCAATAATCATGTTCAAAGTTGAGGGTTTAGGGTGTTTGATTGATACATGATCTGCATTGCATATCTAGTCCCTTTCATTCATAGAAAGTAGTAACAACACATTGGATTTTAAATAGTGGAAAGTTGATTGGTAAAGATCATTTGTCTTAGTAATTTAGATAAATTTGAAAGGGTGGATCTATGACAAGATGTGCATATAGTGAACTTACTTTGTTTAAGTTAGAATTAAGTAAACCTTTAGATATTCTAAGATAGTTAGTATTCCTAGAATATACAACCACTGTTATCAGAATCGCGATCAGAATCGTAAAATCCATGGTTTTTGCGATTTTGCTCACCCTAAACGATCTGAATCGTGAGTAGAATCCTAATCCAGAGCAAAATCCCAATAAAATCGCACAAAATCGCAGAATCGCAGCAAAATCCGCGATTTTATATGGATTCCACCGATTTTGGGCTTTTTTTTGTGGGTAATTTTAAAATGGGTAAAGGCGGCCCGGCCCGTTTAATAATTGTTCTGTTCTGGCCTAATAATTGACTGTTCTGGGCTAATAATTGTTTCTAATATGGACTATGGCTAACAGGTTAATCTGTATATATATATATATATATATATATATATATATATATATATATATATATATATATATATATATATATATATATATATATATATATATATATATATATATATATATATATATACTATTATGAGTTGAATCCATCGATTTTGGTTGCGATTTTCGATTATGCGATCTTGATTTCCCCTTTCGATTCAACAAAACGATTTGAGTAGAATCCACCGATTTTGATTGCGATTTACGATTTTTCGATCTTACTATACTCTTTCGATTCAAAGTAAACTCTCGATTCTGACAACCTTGTATACAACTTCTAAGGTTAGTACTTCTTCATTAACATATTCAATGTATTTATTGTAACACCGTTATAAATACAATTAGTGTGATCTCCATATAGTATCCGTATGTATCATCTGTCTAGCCACTACTTTACACACTTTTCAGTCATGCTATAACCAATTGACTCCTTATCCAGCGACCCACCGCTGTGGAATATTCTGGCGAGCATGTCTTTCATTTTTCTGCCTCTATATTCCTCCTCATGCGCTGCTTCCAGCACCAACCATTGCATTTGCAGGGCTCCCTCTGCCACACTCCAAGGTGTTTTTCATCATTTTGGTGATTTTTCAGCAATCATTCACCTCTCATCGCATGTAGATCGTCATGTTTGGATTCGGATATGTTTTGTCTTCTTGCGCTTTCAGTTTCACTACACTCCATATTCCTTGCGAAAAATTAGTAGGTGGTTGGTTCCAATTATGCTGGTTGGGTTACTGCGATTGAAACTAAAAGGTTGATGCACAAATGCAAACTACATCACCTATTGTCTCTGCTGCTCATAATGGTAATCCTATTGCCTTTGCTGCAAAGTTTTCTTTACTCGGACCTTGGAGCCTTGACTCAGGGCATCTGATTGTATGTCGATACATTGTCCCTGTCATTGTTAACTTCTTCGAGACACGTCCCTTCTTTTCTTCTACTCCTGAAAAACCCATTAATTATGGTCAGTCACAATTTTTCATTCCAAAGTTCATAGCTATTCTAATTGCACCTAATTATGATCAGTCACAATTTTTCATTCCAAAGTTCATAGCTATTCTAATTGCACCTGCACCTGCACCTGTCTCTATCCTTGCACTTGTCTCTATCCCACACCTGACCTTCGCACCTATCAACGGAGGGCATGTCCACCACCCGCTCCTCAAGACTTATCCACCGCTATGTGGCACTCTCAACCTCGCATCCTACACTAGAACTATCCATTGCTTTGGGTAAAGGTAACAGGTCATCTCAGAATTCTAATCCTATTTATGCTTGTCATTTGGATTATCATCTATTATCTACATCCTACTGCTTTTGTGGATTCCTTGGATTCTGTGTCTATTCTCAAAACTATAGGTGAAGCTATGTCTGAACCTGGATGGCAACAGTCTATGATCAATGAGATGGCAGTTTTGCACTCCAATGATACTTGGGATTTGGTTCCTTTACCAGATGGAAAAACTATAGTGGATTGTCGACGAGTCTATACAGTTAAAATTAGGTATGAATCATGATGGAAAGATAGACTGCCTAAAAGCTCGTCTCCTAGCGAAAGGATACACACAAATCTTTAGCCTTAACTATGGAGATATCTCCTCTCCAGTTACCAAAAGATTGCATTTGTCCGCCTTTTTATTGCCTTAGCTACTATTCATCAATGGACCCTCCATCAACTGGAGATTAAAAATGCCTTCCTACATGGTGAATTACAAGAGGTGTACATGGCGTAACCACCAGGATTCACTGTTAGTGGTGATGCTTCTCACCTCATCTGCCAGTTTCATCGATCTCTTTATAGCTTGAAAGAATTTCTCTGTGCTTGGTTTGGCAAGTTTAGCATTGTGCTCCAATAGTATGGCATTATGACTAGATGTGAAGCTGGCTTCTCTGTCTTTTTTTTGCATTCTCCACCAACCACTTGCCTCAACCTGTTGGTCTATGTCGATGACATTATCATTGGTAATGATAAGGCTGTCATCCAGCGGTTGAAACAACATGTGTCTTTGCACTTTGAGACTAAAGATTTGGTGTCACTAAAATATTTTTTGGGAATTGAAATTGCTCAATCCAAGATTGGTGTGGCTATTACTAAGCAAATATGCTCTCGATATACTTGAAGAAGCTGACTTGCTTGATTGTTGACCTAGTGACACTCCTATGTATCCTAACGTCAAGCTACTACTAGGTCAGGGGAGACACCAAGGATCCTGGTAGATATTACCTCATAGTGATCACTGTGGTTAGCTAATTTTTTGTCACTGTGGTTAGCTAATTTTTAAATACTCCATGTGATGACCATTAGAACATTGTGATTCGCATTCTTAAGTATATAAAGAGTGCATCGGGTAAAGGTCTATTTTATGAAAATAAGTGTAATATCCAAGGCATAGGCTATTATGATGCTGATTGGGCATGTTCACCATCAGATAAAAGGTCCACTTCAAGTTATTTATATACTCATTGGAGAAAATTTGATCTCATGGCGGAGCAAGAAACCAAACATAGTTGCAAGGTCTGAAGTAAAATATTGTGCTATGGCAGCAACAACTAGTGAACTCACGTGGCTAAAACAATTACTCTAACAATTTAAATTAGGAGACGTCAAGGTAATGAAACTATTATGTGATAATCAAGTTGCACTACATATCGCCTCCAACCCGATTTTTCATGAAAGAACAATGCACATAGAGATCAATTTTCACTTTGTAAGTGATAAGGTGCTTTCAGGAGAAATCATAAATGATTTTGTTAGTTCAAATGATTAATTGACTGACATATTTACTAAATTCCTTAGAGGACATTGGGTTGAATCTATTTGTATATGACATATATATTCCAGTTTGAGGAGGAGTGTTAGAATTAAGTGAACATGTAGATTTTCTAGATTGTTAATATTCCTAGAACTTAAAACTTCCTAGATTAGTGCTTCTTCATTAGTATTGATTGTAACACCATTATACAAATAAGGTGATTTGAGTTTAGACACAGAAGTTACAGAATTCTATAATTTTCACATATTTTAAATTGCATGTGCGTATCTTTTCATGTCAATGTATCGAGTATGACTGTTTTTCTTTAATTCTACCAGGGTTTCACGGGTTACAAGGGAAGGAAAATATGTACAATCCAATGTTCCGAGACAATTAGTTTACGGTACTATGGTATATGTGAGACAAACAATCGTCTCTGATGCGTCAACTGCTATGTCTAGAGCTGTTTGCATTGCTACAAGATATAGCGCTGTTCGAAGACAGTTTGGGGCAACTGATGGAAATCTTGAATCACAGGTGATTTGTACAAGCCCTTTGTTTCTGTAGAGTCTTGGTTGCAGCTGGAGCCTGGAGCAGTCTTATTTTCTAAGAGACGTTCCAGGGATTTTCTTTTAATTAAAATGAATCGTGAAATGCAATAAATAGGAGCAGGATCCCAAAATTATAGGATACAAATTGAAAATCCACCAGTTTGTTTGATGTGATTTTTCTGCTGTTTTGGACCGGGCTTATTTTATTGGCAAAAATCTTTGAGAAAAAAAATTAAGATGATTATTTATAGTAAAGTTTTTTAACCAAACATGAATTTTAGTAGGAAACTTCAATTCCAACATAATACACATGCTGTTTGTTGTAGTGAAGGTAGATGAGTTTCACACTCTTCTTGGACATGAAACTTATCATATTGAGATGTGTATTTAGATATATTAAACAATCAAAATAACAATATGCGTGTCTGGGTTTACAACATTGTGTGCATAAAAGTTTAAGATCAATAAGATGCTAGGTTGATATGTGCTTTTCCTACCAGTGATTTGTATCTCTTTTATCTATTCTATAATGTCTGCATCAATCTCTGCTATCTTTGTTATCCCTTTCAGGTGATAGATTATAAAACACAACAAGCTAGGCTCTTCCCTTTGCTAGCCTCTGCTTATGCTTTCAGATTTGTTGGTGAGTGGTTGAAATGGCTTTACACGGATGTGATGACAAGATTGCAAGCAAATGATTTTTCAACATTACCCGAGGCTCATGCATGCACTGCAGGGTTGAAGTCCTTGACCACCTCAGCAACTTCCGTATGTGATTATCAATTCTTATGTCCATTTCTCAGCCTCTTGATTTTTGTTACTGAATGAAGTGATTATTTAGCTCCATTTTATAGAATGTAATGTACAGGTTACTTTTGTTCATTAAGGGAATTGCATCGATGTATATCACTTTGTGTAATCCTTTTGAGATTTTGACAGGACATCTTTCCTGGTTTTCTGTGTTAATTTATCATCTTTTTAGTGCTTCCTCCCTCAAAATCCTCGTTACATGTTGAACTTAATTTTCTTACTTTTGTAACAGGTACATCATACTTTATCAGATTTCTGTTTATCTGCGTGAGTTTTGTTTTGTTGTTTGAAATATGCTGATAGTAGAGGGAGAGTTTGATGGCGTGGGTTTTGTTTTGTTGTTTGAAATATGCTGATAGTAGAGGGAGGGTTTGATGGGTGTGATCAAGCATCAGGGATAGAACTACCAAATAAATTAGTGATTTTTTTAATTATGATTCTTCATGCACGTTAAATATGTATCTCACTTATTGTCAATTGAAAGTTAAAATTTTAAAGTCAGATGCAAAGCATTTGTGGCAAGGTATTTTGCTCACTCAATTTTACATCAGAATTATCTTACATTTCATGCATTACATCAAATGAAAAGCTTAGTTTTTCTTCATGTACGTTTTTCTGCATCTCATCTATTTGTATGTTGGATTTCAGGCGTTATTGGTTCTATTCACCTCATATAAATGTTCCTCGTGTCTCAGATGTTACCATTGTACTTTTAAAAAAAATACCTTTTTAATGTCCTAATACAATGGTATTCACTTCAAATTAAGTTAAATTCACTTCATTTTCCAGGACGGAATTGAAGAATGCCGCAAACTATGTGGTGGCCATGGTTACCTTTGCAGCAGTGGTCTCCCGGAGTTATTTGCAGTCTATGTTCCTACCTGCACATATGAAGGAGACAACATTGTGCTGCTTTTACAGGTTTATATATCTAGAATATTTGTTGATTAAAGTATTACTGCTTTCTTGTTTTGGATGGATGGTGTTTTATATAGTTGAATTCAATGTTATCTCATTTTCATACATAATTGTACATATCTTCACTTTTGGAGTAAGACCATTGTTTTTCTATTGGCCTCCAAAAAAAACTACTTTCTGATTTTTAGTTTAGTTTAAGGCTGTAGTAGTATTTATAATGGAAGGTTCTAAAAGGATAGAAATAAGTTAAATAATCATCATTAGTTATTTTTGCCTACTCTTATGTGGCAGTATCTTCACTCCTCACTCCTGCTGCCATTGGAATTGTGAGAGTAATTGGATATTTTTAACTGAGAATTGTCTAGAGTTGTTTGAAAACTTATAGAAAATCCCTTGTAGGTTGCAAGGCATCTCATGAAGACTATTTCTCGGTTGGGATCTGGAAAAAAGCCTGTTGGTACAGTAGCTTATATGGGACGAGTGGAACAACTTATGGAATCTCGGTCTGATGTTCAGAAAGGTATAAATATTTGAATGAGAATATAAAATTCTGACTAGAATGAAAATCCTAACTCTTTTCAGTCTATTGATATCCCAAACTTAACAGATTGAGATAATATTACTAACTATACTATACCTCTGTCGTTCTGGAGTTATATAGAAAATATTAAATATTATGTTAGCTTATCATGTATATATCTTAGAACCGGTAAGGAGCATATTAGGAACGAATTTGGGATTGTATAACTGTATAATTAGAACCATAACAAATTTGCCATTATGACTTACACCAATATATATGAGATTGTGTGTAGACTGTCCTGAGTCCTGACACTATTTTATCCCTAATTATATTCTTAGAATTTGTAAATTGATTATAAGTCATTTGATTGCTTGCAGCGGAGGATTGGTTGAATCCTAATGCAGTCCTGGGAGCATTTGAAGCTAGGTCTGCTAGAAAGGCGGTCGCCTGTGCTAAAAACCTTAGCAAGTTTGGCAATCCTGAAGAGGGTAAATGATTCAGCCCTGCTCTAAGTCACAAGCTATTTCCTCGTATCTCTCATGGTTGATTTGTTTTCTTAGGCTTTGTTTGAGAGTTTGGAGGAGAGATTTTTTTTTATATAGAATGATAAAAGAGTACTTATTATGAACTTACTTTTTATTTTTGGAATACTAATATAAATTGTATTTGGACAATTTGTCTAAGCCCTTCAAAACTGTCCTCCAATATAATTTTTTAGTTCCCCCAAATTAGAGGGATTTTGGTTTTTGAATAAAAATAAATCCTTCAAAACCCTCTCTTTTTTCAAAGCCCCCCTCCCCCACTTAAAATCCTTATATTCTTTCCACCTAATCTTTCCCTTTTTTCAAAGTCCTTTCATCCCTTGCCTTCCAAACTCCCAAACAAAACCTTAGTGTCTAGTAGGAGCAGGCATATAAAAATCTCTTGAGCGCATACTTCTATGTTGCATTTAATGCATCATGATCAGATATTGTCATTGTAACTGCTATTGATTTTATAATTGCAGGTTTCCAAGAACTCTCAAATGATCTAGTTGAGGCAGCTCGCGCTCATTGCCAGTTGATTGTTGTTTCCAAGTGAGATTCTTCCCATTTGTATGGTCTCACTGATATCTGTAGTTTATCTATAGTGTGATGACTCTCATTTCTAGTAATAGACCTTTACTCAAAAGATCCCAACCTTGTGCTTTTTTCTTTTCAGATTTATTGATAAGTTGAAGCAAGATATACCTGGAAAGGGAGTGAAACAGCAATTAGAAATTCTTTGTAGCATTTATGCTTTGTTTCATCTTCATAAGCATTTGGGCGATTTTCTTTCAACTGGCTGCATCACTCCCAAACAGGGTTCACTTGCTAACGACCAGCTAAGGTCCTTGTATTCACAGGTTTGTCCTCAATGAATTCCGATACATTGGCTGCATCTAGTTGGTAGGTTATTACAACATGAAACATACTGATAAAATGTTTGGATAGGTTCGTCCTAATGCAATTGCGCTTGTTGACGCGTTTAACTACACTGATCACTACCTCAGTTCAATTCTTGGCCGCTATGATGGAAATGTGTATCCAAAGCTATACGAGGAGGCATGGAAGGATCCATTGAATGATTCAGTTATACCGGATGGCTTTCAAGAGTATATCCGACCGATGTTAAAGCAGCAACTTCGTAATGCTAGGCTCTAAATAAATTTTATAATTGACCTGTAGAAGAAGAGGAAGTTATGTATACGAAGTTATGTATGCTTTCAATAAAGATGAGTAATGAAGGTGTATGGATGGAAAAATAAACATGTTTCATTATATACAGGTGAAAATTCCCAAGCAATTTGGTTTTCTTGGTGGCTGGCTATTCACATGAAGAGCTTGCAGTTTGGTGCATGTCTAGCATCTTTTATCACGTTTTTCAATAGTAGAGGCTCATGTCATAATAGGCTAAAATCCCTGAGGACTTTTGATTATATCTAAAATTGTCCTAGCAGGACTTATTTAGTTTTTCTTTTTATTTTCTTACATTTCTCTCTATAAATGTTAAGAAACTGCTTACATCTAAAAGTAAATAACTTATTGTTAGTTGGGATTTTCGACATTCTAAGATTGAGAAAACACTTAGGGGAATTTGGGTTACTTTGAAAGGTGTTTTTCAATGGGCATGTTGGAGGTACCTTTTGACATATACCGATATTCAAAGGAAAGCATTGAAGTTCCTGGGTGCACAATAGTGTTTGAGACTTGGTGATTTTCAGAGCAACATAAGAAACATTTCAACTGAGGCAGTTGGGATGTGTAGTGCGACTAAATAACTACCTTTTGGCCTTATGCATTAGGATGACACATGGAGACAAGATCGAAGGTGAAATGCATGCATCGAAGATGTGTCAATCAGTAGAGAAATGACCGTTCTTAGCAGTTATTTAGATATTAGTATAAATATGAATCTTTGCGTTAAGATTCAGTTTGTTGAATTTACTAAAAAACCTCACTATATTCAAAGTACCCAAGCGAAGCGAGAAACAAGTTGATCGATTGCAATGTATGTATTCAAACACCATTTTCATTTAATGCAAAGTCTTTTACTTTAAAATTACTTTTATGCATTCAAGTTCATTTCCATTTAAATTCAATTTCATCTGTACGTCGCGAACGGGCGCGTGTTATATCTTAAATGACTGATGGAGCTGCTGTTTCACCTGATACACCCGCTCCAACTAGGACTTCTACATCTGTCCCAGTTGAGGGGGTCTCAGCTGCTGTTCCAGTTCATACACCCGCTACAGTCGGATACAATTATCCCATTTGAGGGTCCTTCCCAGTCTACTACTACTTCACGGAGGCCCCGGGATGATGCGGAAGGTTCTTCACAGATGCCACCACCCCGCAGACATCGTCGTGGCACTACTTATACTTCTACTCATGTGCCTGTGGCAGTGACAGACGATGCAGGATATGCTGTGCCACCTACGCAGGGACACGGGGATGAGCTGGTGTCGGAGTCTATTTGGTACCCTGGGGTCCTGTAGACGCATCCCTTTTGACATGGTATGACACGCATGCACCTGGGCGTATATGGGATGAAGAGGTAAAATTTATTTGTTAATTACTTTTTATTTCCGTGAGTTCTGACCTTGCTTATTAGTAACTGTTTGAATTATTAAAAAAATTCAAAGTAGGGATCCCCAGAGGATCTACAATCATGGGCGGAAGATTAAAGATCTCGCGCAGCCTACGAGCCATGGTTTCAGGAGGTACTGGAAGCTTCAAGCATGAGGGACCTCTGTATGCTCGGCTACGATACCATACATAATGGTATGCTTGCGGCCTTTGCGGAGAGATGGCATCCCGAGACATGACATCCTCATTTCATCTATCCCACGGTGAGCGGCTGTACTGGCGTACAGTTACCATAGACTTGGAGAGGGATGCCTGTAGAAAGCAAGGACAGTTGCGGGCAGCTATACTCTTTTGGTGGTAACAATCTTATACTCTTCTACTTTTTTTATAGTTTTTTATTGTACTTTAAAATAACCGTGTTTTTTTTCAGGGTTGGATCTACAGCACTTCCCAGACATTATTGGCTGGGGAGAGGTAGAGAAGTACATAGAAGTCATGCCACGTGCCAATGCTTTCACCCCCCTCAGAGGGAACCAGGTGCCGGATCCCTACAGGCGCGCTCTTGAGCGCTTGGTCGCGGAGGATATTAGGTACTACTGCTATGATGAGCACCAGGAGGCGGTTCCGTTTGACGAGATAGCTCTGTATCCTGGATGGTTGGTCGCCAGCTCGACCATTGTTGTACACTATCTTCTAGAGCGCATCATGCGTCAGCTTGGATACGAGCAGACGATACCTCGCGATCATACGTTCTCAGCTCCTCTCGCCATGACTCACAGGCGGTTAGATGAGGTCTTTGCAGACTGGGAGCATCACGTGGTCCTTGAGGAGGCACGAGCGACGCTAGCAGAGCACGACTGGAGTTGTGTCGAGACGTACATCACATGGTACAATAGAGTCTCACATCCATACATGCTTCCACCTGCAGAGGGAAGTCCTCCCAGACCAGCCCACGAAGAGATTCTTCGTGCGCATCAGGCTCAGTTGGACTACACTCAGGATCTTCTTATCTGTGTCGTCAGATAGTTGACAGGGGCATCGAAGCCATTGTAGAGGGTTTATTTCCTAAGGGGACTGCTTCTAGGCGTGTGCTGGATGATATGATCAGGATGGCAGAGAGTGCATTTATGTACCGTCGACATCATGCCAGGACCCGTGGGACACTTGATGTTAGGGGTAGAGCCAGCAGAGCCCTTGATGGATTCGGAGTGGATGGTGCGCAGGATGGTACGCAGGAGGACACCCGACATACTCAATAGTTATATTAGATTATGTATTTATATTTTATTTTTGTATGTTTTTGATGATGTACTCGACACTTTGACTTTCATTATTTATATATTGTATTTTTATTGGTCTATGTACTGTTGTCTTTTAAATGCATTACTATTTAAATAACTCTCAACTGGCGAGAGTAAGATATGGCAGACATGCTATAAAATTAACTTCAAAGAAATGAATGTGATGATTTCAAAAAATTGGGTGATCTACAATACATTCAAAAAAATTCAAAAAAAATAGAATATTGTTCCGTAGACGGATCTTCGGAAGTACCTTTGTTTCAAAAACATTGAGTGCTTCCGTAGATGCATCTACGGAAGGAATTAAATTTTTTTAAAATATAAGATGCTTCCGGATGTGCATCTATAGAAGCAGAAGACAAAAATGAAAATTTGTGTAGTGTATAAGATATGTTTGAGGTGCATTGAGAAACTTTCCCTCTTTATACAATAATAATAATAATAATAATAATAATAATAATAATAATAATAATAATAATAATAATAATAAATAATATATTTTGGCCCATAAGAAGATTTTTGAAATAGAAGTCACATGATTTGATCATCGGTTAAGCAGCAAACAATGGGCTATGTGAGTTAAGCAGCAAACAAAAGTAAGGCAAGCAACAAACAAAACAGTGAATCTATGAAACAAAGCAAGCAGCAAAACACCACTAATAATAATCTTATATATAAATCCAAGGTTGTCATGATGGCAATCCTAGCCACATGTCAACCTCATAGCAACTCTAAGCACAAACCCTAATTTAAATTTTATTAATTTAACCCTACACTCTATTGTTAATTTTACTAATTTAACCCTACATTAAAAATAAATATAGTAATAATAAAACCATAAAAATAATAATTAAATCTACATTAATAATTAATAATAATAATAACAATAATAATAATATTTTTATCAAATTATTTCTACATTAGTATATAATAATAATAATAATAATAATAATAATAATAATAATAATAATAATAATAGAATACTAAGCTACAATAATAATAATAATAATAATAATAATAATAATAATAATAATAATAATAATAATAATAAAATAAGAATAATAATAATATTCAACTACCACTATTAAAAATAATATCATCTATATAAATAATTTATGATAATTAAAAAAATCATGTTTTTCTCCTTTTATCTTATGTATATAATATTATGTTTGTCTCAAAAAGATTTAGGAACTTTTATTTATTTAGAATTAAAAAAAAGTACACGAATCAATTAAATAATAAAACATGTTTTTTCTCTAAATATTAAAAAACAATATTATATGATTAACTATTTTAATAAAAATTAATTTTATCATCCAAAATAACTAAAAATAATAAATCTAATAATAATAATAATAACATAATATTTAGTCACAACTATAATAATAATAATGATCGTACCTGATCAGAAGAATCGTCGTAGGCTGCTCGGACTGGATCTTTTAGGAAGGAGGAGGGGGGGTGTACCTGCAAGGTACTCCAATGCCAAAGTAAGTTGACGAGCAAAGGAGTGCAAGTACTAGCTAAGAGTGAGTAAGAATTGAATACCTGACCCTCTAGTCAAAGAGGGTATTTATAGCCCCCAGCGCTGGGCCATGATCTCGCTATTGGGTTGGATTCCCAAGCCCAACTAGGAGACTGCCAGGTTTCCTGAGCGGAAATATCGGAGGTGCGTGTATGCCCTCTGTCCTGGTTAACCGCTCCGAAGTTCAAGGGAGACGCGGTCTTTTAGGAGCCACGTGGGATCCGTGCTGTTCGGAGGGTTGGATATGAAGGAGCCCTACGCGGAGCAGGGTCCTCGGCAGTGAGCGACGCTCGGGACTAACGCCGTATCCGAGCGTCTACTTGTACGGGGAACGTGTGATCTTGCTGGATGCCATGTGACCTAACCGAGGATGACATCTTGCCGAGCATGCCTTAGACGGGCATCTCGGGCATGAGATTGGGCCATGGATGGTTATTGGACTCTTGGGGTTTCGCTGGGCCGAAACCATGTTGGGCCCAACCTTTGGGCCAGTCCAGAACAGGAGCCCCCCAAGTCGGAGCTTTCTGGTCAAGAAGCTGTGACTTTGATGGTGTTCGGATTTCGCGACCTAGGTGGTGCTCGGCTGCTCAATGTTCCCCGAGGATCCTTCCCTAGCTTGAGGCGTCGCGCGTGGGATACACGCGCTGACGTGGCATAGGCAATGATGGCCTAGGGTATAGGAAACGGCGCTTGTCAGAAGGTGCGACGTTTCGCCTTCCGAGCTTCTTTCCTATAAAAGGGGGTGAAAACGTTCATTTGGGAATTTTCCTCTGTCTGTTTATTTGCTCGGCTTTAGGTGGACGATCAAGGGAACAATTTCTAAGTTGCCTAGCATTCTTGTTCGTCGCTCCGACCGTCACTCCGCCGAAGGGATCTTCCCAGTTGTTGTCACCATGTCTGCAAGTAAGTTCACGTTTCCCTCCTAGCTTATTATCTTCTTGTAGTGTTCGATGGGATTACTCTTGCGGTTCCCGTTACTGATAGCTATCCGTGTCGGTTGGGCCAGGCGCGCGGTCGGCGCTTCCCTCGGGTTATCTAGGCGATGCCCGGGGGACGCGACGGCCGGCGGGTTAGCTATCGTCTGTGTCGGATCATTGCGTTCGTCTGAAATTTATACATCGTGCTTTTTACTGCTGTCGAGAGTCCTCGGCTGACGAACGTATTTCCTCGATGGGGGTTTAGCCGGGGGCTCTGCTGCTCCTGCTCTACCCTTTCGCTTGCCTTGCGGTGGAAGGGTGGATTTGATGGACTATCGAATTCACTTCTCCCTTCTGCGTGCAGGTGAATTAGATTCGAGTGCTACCTCGAGATCCGGCTCGGACACCGACTCGACGACCAGCGACTCCGACAGCTCGACGGCAACTAGTTCCGACGTCGAAATTATTGAGGGAGATGGCACTCCTTCGGCCGAGGGTGCTCATACGGGATCCCCTGGTTCGGATGTCGAGGGAGGGGTTCCCCCTATGCCGTTATTCAGTTATGAACATATCGTCGCGCCTGATTGGATAGCCGAGGAGGCTCTATCCGTTGTTTCCCGGTACACCGCGTCTCTGGATGGGGCGTTTACAGAAATTGAGGTTCTGGGGGAAGGAGATCCGCCCAACTATCAAATAGGTTGCCCGTCTCCGGACGAACGCATATGCTCTCGGTTTGCCGGGGACGGATTTGCGATGTACGATTACGTGTTTAGGGAGCTCGGCTTCCGGTTACCTTTCTCTGATTTTCAGGTTTCAGTTATGGCGTTTTTATCTCTGGCGCCGTCCCAAATTCATCCGAATGCTTTTGCTTTTATGCGGGCATTCGAGATTGTTTGTGATTATTTGGGTATAGGCGCAACGTCTGCGTTGTTCGGAAGATGTTTTCGTGTTCAACGGCAGGCGTCAAACGGGCGGTATAGCTGGGTTTCGTTCAGGAACGCCGAGCGTAAACTCTTCGGAATGTATACTGATTCCGTGAAGGGTTTTAAGGATCGATACTTCGTTGTCCGCCCCCTAAGTCCAACGGCCTACTCTTCGGTGTCGGATATGGTGGCCGAGCGGGATGCCGAGGGGGAGATAGTGAGGGATGAATATGGGCAGGAAGTAAGGGAGTTCTGCACGACGTTTCCGTTTTTCTGGTGGAAGGGTCATTTTGCGTCTCCTCCGAAATACTACGCTTGGGAGGACGATGATTTGGATGATCAAGACCGGGAGTCATACTCGGTCCTCTGCAAATACGTAGATAGCTTTACCCTGTCTCGTTGGGTGACGAGGAATGGAGATCCCATACTGAACGAGGACGGGGTGCCGATCACGGAGCAGCGGCCTATTAATACCAAGGCTTTGCTAGCTTGTCGGACTCCCGAGGAGACCTGGACGCTGTTAGGTTGTGTCCATTCCCCTTGCTTTGTGATCTCTGTCCGGTATTTTGCTAACTCGTTTATTTTTTCTTTGCAGAGGCTATGCCGGAGAAGGAGGATAATATACTGAAACAGGCATTGGATGCGAGGAAGAATCAGAAGAAGAAGAACCAGGGTGCCGGAGCTGGAGAGAACTCAGGCTCGGCAGGCTCTCCTCACAAGATTCATGTCGACGAGAGGTTACCCAAGAGATCTCGTCCTTCCGAGGGGGGACGTCCAGATCAGTCGAACCTAGGTCCCGGGCGCGCCTTCGTGTTGCCTTCTTGCTACAAGGATGGAGGCTATTTCGAGAAGTTCCCCTTGGCTACCTCACCGGATGAAGCTCGTCGGATCAGTGATATGGACCCCCCGTCCCTTCAGAAACAGTTGGCGTGCGACAGTGCCGCCGTGGTGAGGGTCTTGGAGATGGCCCAGGTGTTGGCCAGTGGAGGTTCGGGCTCGACCGAGGCCTTGAAGGAGGCCGAGGCGGCTAAGAAGGTGGCCGAGGACAAGGTGAAGACCATGGAGGCCGAGCGCAAGGAGTTGAGGAAGAAGGTCGACGCGGCCCTGAAGCAGAAAGACGCGGAGGTTGCGGCTGAGAAGAAGAAGCTGGCTGACCTTCGACTTGAATGGGCTCCCTCGGCTGACGAGTCGCCGGATGTGGCAGCTCTAAAGTCTAGGGCTGATTTTGCGGAGAAGATAGAAAGCCTGAAGATAAGCCTGGCCGACATGGCCGACGTCGGTTTCGAGCGTGCTCTTAACCAGCTGAGGCTTCTGAACCCTGGTTTGAAGGAAGATAATGTCGGGCTCTCTTCGAGGATCGTGGATGGCGTGTTGGTGCCTGAGTCCCCGGGGAGCGAAGAGTAGATGTGTAGTTCCGGGCCTGCGCGTCCGTCTTTCTCGGCCTGCGTGCCATTCTTTTTGTTGGGCTGTGCCCGGATAATTTTTGGGGCCTGCGTGCCCGGCAATGATTGTAACTTTTGACATCGCCGGCCAAGTTGGTCGGCAATTTTAATGTTTTACAATTCTGCTTGCTTACATCTGTTTGTTTTCACTTTCGGCGTTATCATTGTATGCTTGTTCTTTTTGATAACTTTCCTGCTGTGCTTGTATGACGAGGTATTTCCTCTATACTTAGAGTATTTTGCGATTGTTCTAGGTAACTGATGACTTATTCTCGGACATGCCGGAGAGTCACCTGTATACTTGTGATATTATTGGTTTTGTGGACTATGCTCGGCCTAGATTGATTGCCCGGGCGTGTTGAGTACGGGCCGGGTGCGCAGAGCAGGTATGCGCTTTAAGCGAGCGCGAGACCGCGGTTGCGGCCAAGCGTTCGCGGCGTGAACGATCCCATCGCGAGCTGGGGTTCTGCCATGCAGGTACTTCCTCGGAGGGTCTAGGTGTAGAATCCGCCGAGGGATCGGTCCATCTATCCGACGAGAGGAATCGATCGTTGCTGTCGTGGAATACTCACGTCCGTACCGACGACGTGGATCCGTGCCCGTCTGTTACCTGAGTTTGGGTTGGAGGCCGGGCGTTTCAGCTTATGTTTAACTGTAATAACGTCTGAGTTTTTCAGCGTTCCAGGGTCGAGCAAGTTTTTCACCGAGAAGATTCTCGAGGTAGTAGGCGCCGTTCTTGGTTTTGTCATAAACTCGGTACGGGCCTTCCCAGTTTGGGGCTAGTTTGCCCTCGCGAGAGTCTTTCATGTTTCTGCGGAGCACTAGGGCGCCGATTTCAAATTCGCGCTTTATGACTTTGGCGTTATGGCGAAGAGCTATTTGCTGTTTTAGTTTAGCTTCTCGGAGGGCTGACCCTGCTCGGATCTCTTCTACCATGTCGAGTTCTTCCCTCATGGCCTCGTCGTTAAGTTCTTCCTCGAGGGGGGATTCGGTGCGCCGAGAAGGTTCTCGGATTTCTACGGGAATTACGGCCTCGGTGCCGTAGGTTAATCTGAAAGGAGTCTCGCCTGTGCTCGAATGGGGTGTCGTCCGATACGCCCAAAGTACACTATGTAGTTCTTCGACCCAAGCTTTTTTGGCTTCGCCGAGCCTTCTCTTTAGTCCTCGGAGGATGACTCGGTTGGCTGCCTCGGCCTGCCCGTTCGTCTGAGGGTGCTCGACTGAGGTGAAGTGTTGTTTCGTGCCGAGCTTGGCCACAAACTCTTGGAATTTCTTGTCAGTGAACTGGGTGCCATTGTCGGTGATTATGGCCTGAGGAACCCCGAACCGGGCGAGTATGTTTCGTTTGTAGAAACGGAGCACGTTTTGAGATGTGATCTTGGCAAGGGCCTCGGCCTCTATCCACTTCGTGAAGTAATCGACGGCGACCACGAGATATTTATTTTGGTACGAGCCGACCGGGAACGGTCCGAGGAGGTCCATTCCCCAGGTTGAAAAAGGCCAAGGAGAGGAGAGGGATTTGAGCTCGTTGGGGGGAGCTAGGTGCATGTCGGCATGTCGCTGACATTTGTCGCATTTCTGAACATGCTCTTTGGCGTCCTGCTGCATAGTCGGCCAATAGTAGCCGGCTCTGAGGGCTTTCCTCGCCAGCGACCGGCCGCCGAGATGCTGGCCATTAATCCCCTCGTGAAGCTCCTGCAGTACTTCCCTTGCCTGTGAGTCGTCGATGCATTTAAGAAGGGGAATGGAGAAGCCGCGCCGATAGAGTTTATTTTCGATGACTGTGTACGAGCAGGCTCTCCTTTTAATGGCTGAAGCTTCCTTTGGATCATCGGGGAGCTCGTCGTTCATGAGGTAATTGTATACCGGAGTCATCCAGCAATGGTCGTCTCCGATGGCAAACACTTGTATGGCCTGCGCGTTTTTGCCTACGCTCGGGTCGGACAAGATTTCTTGTATCACCGACTTGTTCCCTCCCTTCTTTCTCGTGCTTGCGAGCTTGGATAAGAGGTCGGCCCTCGAGTTGTGTTCCCGAGGGATGTGCGCGACGTCTGCCTTTGCGAATCCTTTCATCTTTTCTTTGACGAGCGATAGATACTCGGCTAGTGTGTCGTTTTTGGCCTGGTAATCGCCGCTAACTTGCGACGCGACCAGTTGTGAATCGGAATAAATCATGACTTCCCGAGCGCCTACGTCCTCGGCAAGGCGTAGGCCCGCTAGGAGGGCTTCGTACTCGGCCTGGTTGTTCGATGTGGTGAAGGAGAGGACTAAAGATACTTCGATGACGAGCCCCTCGTCGTTCTCCAAGATGATACCGGCTCCGCTGCCCGCGTGGCTTGAGGCGCCATCAACGTAGATGGTCCACTTATTCTCGGTGGGTGTTGGGGAGTTGGAGATCGTCGTCATCTCGGCCACGAAGTCGGCGAGTGCTTGGGCTTTTAGCGCTTTCCTGCCCTCGTATCGTATGTCGAACTCGGACAGTTCGAGGGACCATCTCAGCATTCTTCCGGCCATGTCTGGTCGGCTGAGAAGCTGTTTGATCGGTTGGTCTGTCCGGACGATAATAGTGTGGGCGAGGAAGTAGTACCTCAGTCTTCTGGCGGCCGTTATTAGGGCCAGCGCGATTTTTTCTATCTGTTGATAGCGGACCTCGGGCCCTTGTAGGGCTTTGCTAGTGAAGTACACTGGCTTCTGCCCGTCTTCCGATTCTCGGATCAGGGCCGCGCTGGCCGCCTCGCCAGATACGGCCAAGTAGAGATAGAGAACCTCGTTGCTGTCTGGTCGGGATAGCACCGGGGGTTTGGAGAGCACCTGTTTGAGGTGGGATAATGCTTGTTCGCATTCCTCGGACCACTCGAAAGCTGCTTCCTTCCGAAGAAGCTTAAAGAATGGGAGTGCATGCTGGGCGGATTTCGCGACGAAGCGGGATAATGCCGTGAGCATTCCGTTTAGTACCTGGATGGATTTTTTGTTGGTGGGAGTAGGGAGGTCTGAGAATGCTCGGCATTTATCAGGGTTGGCTTCTATTCCTCGTTCTGTTAAGTAGAAACCGAGGAATTTGCCCGCCCGCACTCCGAAGGTGCATTTCTCTGGATTGAAGCGCATCTTGCAGGACCTGGCCTGCTCGAAGACCCGCTCGAGATGTAGCGTGTGGTCGGAGTCTTCTCGAGATTTGACGATCATGTCGTCCATATACACCTCGAGTGTGTCGCCGATCTCTCCTCGGAAGACCTTGTTCATCATCCGCTGGTAAGTGGCTCCGGCGTTTTTGAGTCCGAAGGGCATTACGTTGTAGTAATAATTGCCCGATTCGGTCATGAAAGCCGTGCATTGCTTGTCGCATTTCGCCATGGGAATCTGGTTGTAACCAGAATAAGCGTCCATGAAGGACAACAGTTTATAGCCGGCCGAGTTGTCGACCAGTCTATCAATATTAGGTAAAGGGTAGGCGTCCTTTGGACATGCCCGGTTAACATCAGTATAATCAACGCACATTCTCCATTTTCCATTAGATTTTTTAACAAGTACAACATTTGAGAGCCAAGTTGAATACTTGGCCTCGGAAATAAAATTTGCCTCTAGGAGGTCTTTTACAGCTTTCTCGGCAGCCTCCGCTTTCTCGGGAGACTGCCGACGCCTACGTTGTACTACGGCCTTGACGGTTGGATTGATGGAGAGGTGGTGACAGGCGACCTCAGGGTCGAGTCCGGGCATCTCTGCGGCGCTCCAGGCGAACAGGTCGGCGTTGGCTCGAAGGCAGGCTATGAGTTGCTTCCTCGGCAGGTCAGGGATGCCTTTGCCGATCTTCACTGCTCTGTCGGGGTTGTTCCCCAGGGGGATCAGCTCGAAGTCTCCGTCGGGGACAGGCCGGACGGGATGAGGGGCCTTTGATTGTGTCTCTTCCCCGGTCTTCAGTTCTTCCTGCGTAAACCTCGCATCGAGGTCGACTGAGCTGACGTTGGCCGGTGGAACCTGATCTTCCCGAGGATGCTTGTCTTCGGCTCTTGGTTTTTTGTTGGAGCTGGTCGGAGGAGCGATCAGCTCTAGTCCTTTGACGGACGCATCGAAGATCCTTCTCGCAGCTTCAATGTCGGCGTTGATGGTGGCCACTTTCCCTGTCCTCGTGTAGAACTTCATCTTCAGATGGACCGTGGAGGGTACGGCGGTTAGCTCGGCCAGTGTGGGGCGCCCGATGATGCAGTTGTACAATGTCTTGCAGTCGATTACCAAAAACCTGGTTTTGACTTGCCTGGACGCTTCCCCTTCCCCGAAGGTGACAATCAGCTCGACGTAGCCCCATGGTTTGGTGGTGGCTCCGTTAAAACCTTGGAGGTCGGAACCCACATAGGGAGTGAGGTGCGAGTCGTCCAGCTGAAGTGTTTGGAAGAGGTGGGAGTACATAATGTCGACTGAACTGCCTTCATCTACCAGGACCCGTCGCACATCGAAGTTTGCCATTCTGGCTCGAACGAGAAGGGGAATGGTGGCGTTTGGAGCTCCGCCGGGCAGTTCTTCGAGGTAGAAAGTGATTGGCTCTGACTTTCCTCGGAATTTCCGAAGAGTAGGGCCGAGATCGGCATTGGCGCTGAGTAGCTCGTCGAACTTTCTCTTGACTGAACTGACAGTGAGAGAGCCGGGGTCCCCGCCGTTGGAGATGACCATAGCGGTGGGGAAATGTTCCCAGGTGCTGAGGGCGGTCGTCACGCCGAGCGAAGGGATGAAGTCTTCCGGTCGGGTTACGGACAGTGCGACTTGAAGTGGTCTGCTGTCTGGTGAGTTCCCCTCGTCAGAGTTTCGAGGGATGCCTCTTCTGGGGGGTTCTCCCTTCTTGGTGTATCTTGCCAGGTGACCCTCTTTGATCAGGGTCTCTATGGCATCTTTGAGATTTATGCATTCGTCAGTCATATGCCCGTGGCTTTTGTGGTACTTGCAGTATTTGGACTTGTCCGTCCCCGGTCTTGTAGGATTTGACTTCGGGGGCCTGATGTTGGATTTCTTGAACTCGGCGTTCTGGCAGTCGGCCAGGATTTTCTCCCGGGAGGTGTTCAAAGGAGTGTAGTCGTTGAAACGCCCTGCTGGTCCTCGCCGTTCTTTGACATCTCGGGATCGGTCGTCCCTTCTTTTGTCTTGTCCTCGGCGCGACCCCGGGTCTTCGAGGTTTGAGTTGCGAGAGGCACCACTGCCCCTCGGGGCTCTGATTGCGGCTGCCTCGCCTTCCTCAAAATCGATGAATGCCTTTGCTTTGTTGAGGAGGTCGTTCATCGAGTGTACCTTCTCAATCTTAATAGCTTTTTTGAAGTCACTGCCGGGGAGAAGTCCTCGCTCCAAGATGTACCTCTTCATGTAGTCTTCTGTCTGTACTTGGACGGCCTCCTTGTTGAATCTTTCAAGGTAATCTCGAAGAGGTTCGTTGGGTCCTTGTACTACGGCCTCGAGATTGGCTTCCGATTTCGGTTGCCGTCGGGAGGCTGTGAAGTGGCTCAAGAAGAGTTCTTTGAGCTCGGTCCAAGAATGGATGGAGTTCGAAGGGAGGTTCCTGTACCAATTCATCGCTCCCTTCCTGAGGGTGGTCGGGAAAATGCGGCACTTGATCGAGCCTCTGACGACGTGATAGTCCATGACCGCTTCGATGCTCCGGATATGGTCGTCGGGGTCAGTGGTTCCGTCGTATTGGTCCAATACTGGCGGTTTTTCCATCCCCCGAGGGAGGCGGGCTCTCCGGATACTGGCGGACAAGGGGCTGCGGAAGTCCTCCTCGTCGCTCGGTCCTGGTGAATTGTAGTGCCTGTTTCGTCGAGGATCTTCTTGGTTGTTACCCGTCTCAGCTTTGGAGGGGCCCCGACGGCCCTGTTCGGGGGAGGGGCTTCTTTGTTCAGCGGTTTCAGGTTTCTGGTTCTTCCTGTTCTTTCTGTGTGGAGAACGGGAACGAGTCCTCCGGCGGCGATGTCTTCTCGGGGGAGACCTTGAAGAGGACGGGGAACGCCGACGGTACCTTCTCGGCGGTGAGCGTGAGGAGGAATAGGAGCGTGACCTGTAGCGCCTCCGTGGAGAAGGGCGACGTCGCCGCTGTCTTTCCAGTTCGTGAATTCGGTCATCCTGAATTCTGAGGAGGCTGTTCGTCAATTGTATTTCTTTGAGCAAGCGGACGGTGATGGGGTCAGCATCCTCGGGAATGTTGAGCGGTTCCTCTTCTTCCCCATGACGGGCTCTCCGCCTCTCGGAGGTGTGGGTGAATGAGGAAGCATGTTGCCCGTCTCGGGGGTCGGTCTCATTCACATTCTGGGCATGTTTCGGCACGTTGGTCGTTCTGATCTGCTCGCCGTTCTGAACGTGCCCTTCTGGAGGAACATGGTCAACATTCTGGACCTGTTGTAGGACCTGCAACAGCTGGGTGTCCTGGGTTTCATGCCCGGACCTTTGTCGCCGACGATCCCCCCGACGATGATTGGCTAGCTCGCGGGAGGATTCCTCGATCAGCTCGTGAAGGAGGAAAGGGTCAGCGCTTGGGATGTTGTTGTTGTCAGCCATGACGATTGGAGATGATTAGCTTTGATCTTTGTTCTTTAAAGATGGGGAAGCAAGATTCCCACAGACGGCGCCACTGATCGTACCTGATCAGAAGAATCGTCGTAGGCTGCTCGGACTGGATCTTTTAGGAAGGAGGAGGGGGGGTGTACCTGCAAGGTACTCCAATGCCAAAGTAAGTTGACGAGCAAAGGAGTGCAAGTACTAGCTAAGAGTGAGTAAGAATTGAATACCTGACCCTCTAGTCAAAGAGGGTATTTATAGCCCCCAGCGCTGGGCCATGATCTCGCTATTGGGTTGGATTCCCAAGCCCAACTAGGAGACTGCCAGGTTTCCTGAGCGGAAATATCGGAGGTGCGTGTATGCCCTCTGTCCTGGTTAACCGCTCCGAAGTTCAAGGGAGACGCGGTCTTTTAGGAGCCACGTGGGATCCGTGCTGTTCGGAGGGTTGGATATGAAGGAGCCCTACGCGGAGCAGGGTCCTCGGCAGTGAGCGACGCTCGGGACTAACGCCGTATCCGAGCGTCTACTTGTACGGGGAACGTGTGATCTTGCTGGATGCCATGTGACCTAACCGAGGATGACATCTTGCCGAGCATGCCTTAGACGGGCATCTCGGGCATGAGATTGGGCCATGGATGGTTATTGGACTCTTGGGGTTTCGCTGGGCCGAAACCATGTTGGGCCCAACCTTTGGGCCAGTCCAGAACAAATAATAATAATAATAATAATAATAATAATAATAATAATAATAATGATATAATATAATATTCTATCAATATATTCCATCAATAATGATTATATAAATTAAAAATACGAATCAGAAATATAAAAATTATTATATTAACTAATTATCATAAAATTCATTTTTACTTATTGTTTGTTCTATTTGTATATAATAATTATTTATAAATAGTGAAATAATATTTTATTTTGAAGCATTACAATTCAATAATATAATGTTATATTTTGACATAATAAGCTCGAAAAAATAATATGTTTTTCAAAATTTTAGAGTCAATAAACTGTAGATATTTTCTCAACTTTCTTCAACTTGCTCTATTCCATTGTAGAGTCAACAAATTGTCTTACTACCAAAAAATGATGTTTTTTTCTCAGATTAATAGTGATATCTTTTGATTTCTATGTAATTAAAATAATGATTATAATTAAATTGGGATATTTCTTCAACTTTATTCAACTTTTCATATTCCATAACTACTCCACCACTCAATAAAACTTTTATTCTATTTGGATGTAATATTTATAAATAAATAATTAAAATAATATTAAATATTAAAACATTTGTAGTCAATCTTTAATATGTGAAATTTATATTATTAGCTCTAAAAACTTAGTTCATTTTAATAATATATATAATTTTTGTCACAACATTTACTTATATTTGATTAAAAATAATTAGTTGACCAATACGAGAAAAAAATTTATATTAAGGTAAGATTTTATTAAAAATAATTAGTCAATATTTTTATTGGTTATTATTATTATTCATTTTATAGATATAAACATCTACCTGAAGAAAACAAATTTCATAATTCTATATTTCTTTACTTGGTTAAAATATATTCCATAAATATTCATCATTTGCAATACTATGAAATTATTATATTGAAGATAAAATTAAATATGTTTTAATTACAATACAAATATTTAATTAGTATTAATTATAATAAATTTTAATTGGTGAAACTGAAAGTTACAATTTTTTTTTGTAACATATGAGTTATTGTCTTTTTAATAATCATTCTTATGTATATAAATACATAATTGGTTGATGAGTTTTACATTTCTGTACTATATATTTTGTCGTAGGTCTTCATCATTCTCTTTAAACAAGGTTGACACAGTACTTCATTTTCTATTTTGTATTAATATTCTCCTTTCTTTTCATATGTTTTAACTATTATTTGATTTATATGACAAGTAACTCAACATATTCTATCGTAGTAATTATATATATTTCAACTATTTTTTTGTTGTTGTAGATCTGCATCCTCTTTTACCCAAACAATAATAAGGTACCTACTTTTTTTATGGATATTTTTATTTTCTTTTCTTATTATTGACTATGTCTTAACTATTCTTCAATTTATATGGCAGACTTATACTTAATTTGCTCTATTGTATCAATTATCTAAATATTTTAACTATACAATTTTGTAATAATTTTCTTATAGGATTTGGTGATGTAGATCTCTACTATTTCTTGCGGATGTAAAGAACAAAGAAGAATTATTTTGTTACTACTTTTACATTCTTATTATTTGAGAAACATGTGAAAAATCATATAAGTATCTGTCTCTAAGCATAATATATTGAAGGCCTTTAATTAAAAATGAATGATTTTGATATAGTCATTCTTGATACATGTTATTGTAATTGTATTATAGAAAAATATTAATGTATTTTAATGATCATCAAAATATTATCTAATAAATTTGTATTATTTCTTATTTGCAATATATAATTTAACCTATATATTGTGATTGTTAATTTTAATCATTTTGTTAGTTTCAATGAATATGTAATATTTAATTTAAATAAGATCATATATTAGTTTATTTAAATATATATATATATATATATATATATATATATATATATATATATATATATATATATATATATTGTGATTTATTTTGTCAAAACAAAATGGTTAAATATTTCAGTAATAAACCCTTATAGTATTATTATTTTGGGATACAAACCCTGATAGTATTTAGATCAACATAATGGTAATTAAAGTTATGAAAACTAATAATTGTGTAAATTAATAAGATATTAAATAAGTTATAACTTATATTTATAACTTTTAAAAAGACGTAATTTTACTTATTTAATGATACAAATACTACATAATTTTCTTTATATGTTAGATTTCCATACAAATTTCCATATTCCTATGTTTTATAAAAAATGTAATAATTTTTTAAATTATTTTATATTTCATTGTTTTTTAAATAATTACATAAATATTTAATAAATTTTATGTATTTAATTTAAATCCATAAATATTACAAAAATTTCTTAATTAATATTTTTATAAATTAAAATTATAAGAGATTAAATAAATAAATATATATATATATTTGTATCTTTTAAGAATACATGATTTTTACTTATTTAATAGGTATAAATACTATGTAATTTTCTTTATACATTAGATTTCCTTATACTTTCCATATTCCTATAACTTCTCATATGTTTAATAAAAGATATAATTGTTTTATGTTAGAAATATAATTTTCTTTAAACAAAAAAAATTTAGAATGAGAATTCATATATATATATATATATATATATATATATATATATATATATATATATATATATATATATATATATATATATATATATATATATGGCTAGGGTTTTTTTAGAATATCTATTTTAGATATTTAATATTTTAGAAATGATGGTTTTAACATAAGGATACCAAACAACAAATAATTAAAAACTCGATTAAATTTGATAACCAATCAAATTTCGAAAGTCGGTTTTAGAATAATAGTAAATTAAAATCAGTTATCACCAATTATTAGTATTCAATCAAATCACGTTTAATTAATGTTTAAATTTTTACGTTAAAAAAAATAAATAACTTATTCAATGAAATTTTTTTTTTTTTTATATAACGGTTACTAAATCACAATAACATTCATTTATCTCTCAATTTATATATCTCACTCAAATTATAATATTATTCTCCATTTAAAGGAAGATACTCATAGCAGCAAAATGCAACATTAATTTCAATTATTTCTTTATGTTTTCTTTCATTTTATATAGGGTTAAATATATTTTTGATTCCTATAAATATTTTTAAATTTTATTTTTAGTCCCTATTAAATAAATAATATATTTTAGTCCCTATAAAATTTTTATGCATGCATTTTTAGTCCCTACTTTTTTTAAAAATTTTGAAAATTATTTAATTACCCTTAAAATTTTAAATTTTTGAATTATTTTTCCATACGTGTTTAGAATATTATAAAATATTTTTTTACCAAATTATAGAATTTTTTATAATAAGAATTAAATATGAACTTTTTAAATTTCAAAAGATAATGATAAAAGTAATGCAAATCTCAAGGAACTTTTATAACATTTTTAACATGTCTGTAAAATAATGATTCAAAAATACACATCGGTTTAACAGTAGAACTAAAATTACGTGCATAATAATTTTATAGGGACCAAAATATGTCATTTTTTTAATAGGGACTAAAAATAAAATTTGAGGTATTTATAGAAACCAAAAACATACTTAACCCTTTTATATATCAACCATATGATTGATCTATTTTTTATAATTTACTATTTCAATCCTAATTTTGATTTTTTTGTTAAAGATTCATATATTTTGCAGATTTGTAAAATGAAATGAAAGATAATTCTTATGACAAGAACAATTGGCTAAAATGAAATATAAGTATAACAACTAAAATCAGGAGTATCATAGGCAAATAAATACCATAAAAATTGAAGAAAGTAAATGGACAAATGTTTCTCTTTCCTTATTTTTTTTAAAAATTTCTTTTTCATTCCTAATATTAAAATTTTGTTAAAGATTTATATATTTTGCAGATTTATAAAATGAAATGAAGATAGATGTTATTACGCGTATAATTTTGATAATGAAATATGAGTATAACAACTAAAATCAAGAGTATCAAAGGCAAATAAATGCCATAAAATTTGAAGAAAGTAAATTGATAAATTTTTCTCCTTAAAATGTCCTTTTTTTTTATCAACCATTTATAATTGTAAGGTCATGATTATCTTTATGTAGTAAGAAATTTTACTATTTAGTTTTTTTTGGAAAAATTTCTACCATCAATACTATTTAAAATAAATAATTTATTACTTAGATTATTATTTTATATTTTATTTGAATGATAATATATTAAATTTTTTAATAATTAAAATCTTTAATTTAAAATAAAAAACAAATACAAAACATTTTATGATTAGTAACCGCGCAACGCGCGGATCACAATCTAGTTTTAATCATAAAAATTAGATAGCCAGAAAACCCTATCCTTATCACAAAGCATACTAGCATGAAAATAATGATCAACTACCTTACTAATCTCTCCTTCCTTTCTATTATCTAGAAAAGGAAACGAAAATCTCCCACATGTATACAAATAGATTTATGTTTGACTCAAAATGTCACCCATTTATCAAACCACATTTATTCAATACAACAATTAAAAGCACAATTTATTGAAATAAAAACAACTAAAATCAGAGTAATAGTCTTGTAGACGGTGGAATATTTTTTTGGTTTTTCATTTTTCAATTTGAAATTACTTTTGTCCCCACCAATAAACCCTATTACATCGCCACGCTACCTAAACACTCTTTCCTCCACCTCCCCATAAAAAGGCGCCATTCGCTTATTCCTCTTTCTCTTCTATCTCATTTTCAAATCCCTTTTTCAATTTCCATAACAACATTCTCATTTCTAAAACCTTCTCACTCTCTCTTCTCTTCTCCTCTAAAACCCTAACCACCTCCACAATGCTCCCTCACTCCTACACCCTAGATTCCGTTTCCAAATCCCAGGAACTCTTATCCACCATCCAATCCGCCACCTCACCTTCCCAAATAACCTCCCTCTGCACCTCCATTGAAACCTTCCTACACTCTCACTCACCCGATCAATCCCGTCACTTCTTCTCCCTCGCTTTCCCAACCCTAATCTGCAACATCTTCGGCTTCGAAAACCCTCGCGCCGCTTCAACTTCACCTTCACCTTCATCCAACGGTTGGATCAGCAACCCCGAACTCGACAAAACCCTATTCTCTCTCCTCTCCCCTTCCGGCACACTCGCCACCGCCATCTCCGCCGTCGACCGTCTCTCCCTTGTCAAATACCTCTTCCCCGCCGAACGTCTACCTCACTGGTCCCGCTCCCTCTCCGATAAACACAATCTCTCCGATCTTTGTCCTTCAATCTTCACCTCTTCATCCTCCTCCTCGCAAATTCAACTCAATGTCTTTCAATACTTCTTTTTCTGGTTCGCTTATTACCCTGTCTCTAAGGCTAATTCGATTAACTCCGATCAAGTTTCCGTCAAGACAACCCCCGGAAAATTCAGGTTGGAAAACTGGAAATCTTCCATCCCTGGTTTCTCAGCCTCCAAACAGAACATCTCTAACAAAAAACCCTACTACGACCTCTACACGCGTCTTCTCTACGCGTATCTCCGTGCAAATGTTCCTACCTCCGATTTAACCTCTCACCAACCCTATCGGAGCTCCATTCTCCATTACGGTTCCAGTCATGACGCAACTGTTGCGGATAGAGCCGAGTTTGTTGTCAACACGCTGATTCATTTCTGGCTTGTTGACAACGATTTCTCGCCGTTCCCTGTCAGTGTTTGTAAAGCTCTTGGAGTTAGTTTTCCGTTTGGAGAAATGCCTCCGACGCCGGGTTTAAGTAAAGTTGTTAAGTTGTTTGTGAGGTATTTGGGTTTGAGTACTGTAACTGCGTTTCGTGAGAATGGAGATTCTGGTTCTAGTTATAGTCCTAGTGTTAGGTGGAGGACTGTGGAGGTTTCTAAGAACAAGGATTTGGGTTATGCCTGTTGGAACCAATGTTTGCAGAGGCCTTTGTATAGGTTTTTGTTGAGGACATTGTTGTTTAGTCCTATGGCTGTTTCGGTTAAGAATGTTTCGGAAGTGTTTTCTATTTGGATTCGATACTTGGAGCCTTGGAATATTAAGGGGGGTAAATTTAAAAAGCTGGATGAAATGAATGGTGAGAAAGTGGAAAATTCTGTGCCTGAAAATGGAGGTGGTGGGTTTACATCGCATTGGCAGGATTATGTTCTATCTAATTATCTGTACTATACTTCCTTGGTTATGCATTTTATTGGATTTGCTCACAGGTTTCTTCATAGTGATGTTGAAATTGTAGTCCAGATGGTCCTCAAGGTTTGTTTCTTAACCCTGTTCGATTATGTTTGTTGTGTTTGCAGTTTACTGCCTTACTGCTCTGTGGCTATTATTTGTCAATGACTAGTTTCTGCTTAGGATATTTTGTGGATAGTGTTAGAGAACAACTGCAAATGAATCATTTGATTCTCACTAGTTTGTGTGTATGGATTGATGAAGATTGTGAATCTTTGGAAAAACTGGGGAATGATGTAACCTGTAAGCATTAGAATGCAGTTATCGATGTCTATGTCTAATTTATGTCTATACCTTTTCAATTGCAAGCCTTGAAGGGAGTTCATTCTTGAAGGTAAAAGTTGAATTTAACCATCACTTAGTCGTTTGCTTTTGGTTGATCTCACCCTTATACCATATTACACTGTAGTATACCCTATTAGACTTAATAGAAGTCTTGGCAACTCAAACTCTGGATGCAAGAGACACACTGTACTATTAGTTGACTAAGCATTTTTATCTTGGATTGATTATTTTTAACTTCTGCAAGTCTTTCACGGTTAAATGTTGGTTTTTGTAACTTAAAATTAGAAGGAAAATGGACATTATTAGTTCAATAGTTGTACTCATGTATTATACATTAATTGCTTAAATATGGAAAAAGGAATTTATAGTCCATTGTGTTACAACACAAAATTGGCGTAAAAGATAAGTGTACAAAATGTTATGGATCACAACAACCAGATATTTGTGGACTTGCAATTCTTAATTTTTAGATGACTTTATTAATATATTCTTTTTAAGGATTTAAACACATTGAAATATTACATTCAGCTAGAAATTTTTTTGCATTTCTGTTCATGTTAGACCTGTTTGGATAAAGTCTGGTTAAAAATGTGCAAATTTTCTGTAACGATTTGATTATGCCTGTCATTCACAAACAACCTCATGAAGTTTAGCTGAATGGATTTTTCACTTTCTAACCTTCTTTTCCAGGTGTTAGACACATTGACATCATCCAAAGAGCTCATTGACCTCTTGAAGAATATGGATACCCTTTTCCATTCCAAACAGACTGGCTTGGGCAAACCAATGTTGAATAACTTGTACAGATATGTTCCTATCATCCGTGAACAGCTGCAGGTGGTTTGAATTTCTCTTCTGATTTTTAGGATTTTTCTGATTCCATTATCTGTTAATTTAGTGATTAGTTTTTGCTCCTTAATGTAACTTTTTACCCTAATAGTTGACCCTATACCTACTACTGATTTTCTTTTTCCTTTTTTCGTTGGTCATATATTCTAGTATTTGATGTCTCGAATCATCGCACTCCTTTAATTAGTTCAAAGTTCATAGCTGGTTTAAGCATAGTATTAAAAGCACATTCTTTCTTTTTAGCATTGGTTAAAGTTTTTTTTTTCTTTTGAAAAAAAAAATCACTTCTACAAGTTTTTAGGTAGTGTCTACAAGCTTTTGAAGATAAACTTGGAATTTGAAATACTAGAAACTGATTTCTAATTATTACTAATATACTGCTTGTTTCAGGACTGGGAGGATGGTTTATGTGAGACTGATGTTGATGGTTCATTCTTGCATGATAATTGGAACAAAGATTTGCGATTATTTGCTGATGGGGAAGATGGTGGACAACAGCTCCTTCAGGTCTTACATATTTTTTATGCTATCCTTATAAATTTGTGTTTCAAACTATTGTATAACATAATCAATCAATTGTCTATTAGCTGCCTAACATAACTCTGCTCTTTTATATGAGGACTTGAGACCAGCTATGTGAAGTTTGGTGACATAGCACTACATTTGTCACTCTTGCGTCGTGTTTCTAGTACCATAATATATGGTATAGGTTGTTATCTTCTCATCCACTTTTTTTCTTCTTCCTGCAGTTGTTTATTTTACGCGCAGAAGCTGAGTTACAAGCTATATCCGGTGGTAATGTTACACGCAGCCTAAAATGCATAGACTCATTGAAGGAAAAACTAGGGTGTTTATTTGATGGGAGAGCTATAGAGCCATCTTCAATCTCTCCCGAGCGAATTCAGCATCAACAATCCCGTGATGAGATATTCAAGCCTAGAAGGTCTGGCAATCGCATGTATACAGATATTAAATACAAAGGTGACTGGATGAGGCGTCCCATATCCAGCGATGAGATTGCATGGCTTGCAAAAGTGCTTGTCTGGTTGTCTGATTGGTTGAATGAGAATCTTGGATTAAACCAATCAGAGATCAGTCTTAGATTAAATGAAACAAACAACAGTAAGTCAAGCTCCACGTGTTCCTATGTGGAAGTATCAACCGATGTTACCCATATATCCGGTCCTTCAGAGGTCCTGAAGGCTTTTCTCTGCACAATCTGTTCTTGGTTTCTCTTTGTTGGTGCTGCTTGTCTGGGTTTCATGCGAAAAAATGGTTTGAGGGTGAATTTAAGGATTCTAGCCTCTAAGAAAGTTGTAATGGTTTTTGTTTTATATGCTGTTTTCAACTTACTCAAGAAATTATTTTGAGCAATCTATAGCATGTAGGGAAGTGTATACATCAAATATACAAAGTATATAGAGAAATGTAGAAAGTACGTGTAAGGAATTTTGTTACTTTGAAGTTATGCCAATTTACAAGTGGTTTTGAATCCAAAATTATGTCAGTTTGGTATTTTGCTTAACTAGAATGCTAGTGAGAAATAGCTAGCTGCACTTTGTCTTGCCCAATTATTTAAAATGTCCATACTCATTAGGTTTTTAGCAGTGGACAGAAACTGCTGACTCACCTGGCCGTTGGAGGCATGGCGGGCGATCAATTGTTGCTTCTGATTGAATTTAAGGGCGGAGCTGGTTGGGGGGGGGGGGGGGGGGGGGGGGGGTGTTGTTTAGACCCGCTTGCACCTGACCGTTGCCATGTTTAGACCCGCATGAGACATGTAATCCGACTGCAATCAATGTGAAACAGCTGGGTCCATTCGGATGGCGGATTGAAAATTGTTAGAAATAGGTTTAACACGGGTATATGCATTTGAGATACTTCTTTTTGTTGAAATTCAAGATGAGTTCATTAAATTATGTTATTATGTAGGTTTATATAGTTTTGTTTGATTTATACATTAAATTGATTCGAATTTATTCTTACAAAATCAAATTTTAGAAACACCTAAAAATTAGTTACATTAAGCTTAATTCTGCATCACTCATTCTCTCTCCTAGGCTTAGCTCCTAAACCCTAAAAGGAAGTCAACGTCTTGGATGTAATAGACTCAAATTTTAAACCCTAATCAGTATTAGATTAATCAAACAAATAATAGTAATAGACTCATAAATTCTAAACCCTAAATCAGTTTTAGATTAATCAAACAAATAATAGTAAGTCAATCTTTTGCAATTTACCAAATACAATAGACAAATTTAAGAAGATAAATTTTTAGATTTAGAAATCACTTGGTGTTCATTGGTTCGGGTAAATCCGAACCAAACCAAAATTCGAACCAAACCATAGTGTTTGGGTTGGACATTTTTTTCAGTTCGGGCAAGAATCGAACTAAACCAATGAAATCCAATGACAATTGATTCGAGCATCGGATTTTCAATTTTCTACCCGCAAACCCAATCCAAACCAACCATAATTAATTATCATGAAAGTTACTATCAAGCATTCAACTTCAAGAAGAAAAAAGTAAAATGTCGTATGTGGACAAGTTATACTATTTTAAGTTGTTATTAGAAAATTGTTAGTGTAATATAGTAATTGAGCATATAGCTATGAAAATTGAAATACATTCATTATTATATTAACTCAAGTGACTAGTTATAGATTCAAAAGTCTTTATCTTAGATATTTTTATTGTTAGATATTTTTGAATTTATTAGAAAATATTGCTAGTCTAATAGTTACAATTGAACACTATTAATACTATATTTTTATATTATTATTATTATTAAAAATTAATTTCCGTAAATAAGTTATTTTTTAAAAATATTTTTGCATTTCAAAAGTCTTTATCTTAGATATTTTTATTGTTAGATATTTTTGAATTTATTAGAAAATATTGCTAGTCTAATAGTTACAATTGAACACTATTAATACTATATTTTTATATTATTATTATTATTAAAAATTAATTTCCGTAAATAAGTTATTTTTTAAAAATACCCGATCAATCCAACCCAAACCAATCCGTTGTTTCTCGGTTTAGTTAGGTTTGGGCTTTATCGCAAAAATTTGCAAATTCAATCCAAACCAATCCGTTTGATTTTAATCGGTTTGGATATCAGATTCTCTCAAAACCGAACCAAACCGGCCCGCGAACACCCCTAGAAATCACAATAACTTTTTAAGTTATCAACTCTGATCTAGGCGTCTAAGTATTTTGTTTAAGAAATCCTTATTTTAAAAAGAATTATTTAGATATTTAAAATGATCAACAATGTGATTGAACGAGTTACATAACTTGAATATTTTTTAGCTTTCATTCTAAACAGCTATACTCATAGATTAATGTGTTCATTCTAATAATTTTTACCTTGACTGTATCTTCATAGATAAATTAACGGATGCCTCATATTTCTTTTGCAGAATTACACAAAAATAAAGACATGAAAAAAAATAGTTAAGAAATCAGAGAAGGACACGCTGAATTTTATCAAGGTTCAACCCAAAACCACGAGGTCTATATCTAGTCCTCAATGAGTGACACTTGAGATTTTCACTATCAATGAGCTTTTACAACAAGATAAGCTCACAACCTTCTTACATCAAACTTTTATATCAAGTTTTATGTCAAAATATCACAGTCAAGATAACGACCATCTCTTGATTACAGTAACATACTAGCACTAGTTTACACAAGATAATTCTACTTAAGTATTTGCTCTCTTACCACTAAACAAACTTTTAAGGGAATATGGAATTTAGAAGAGCAATAAATTGAGTATAATAGAAGCTATTTTAAGATTTCTTGTGTTTTTAAATGATCACAAATTCTTCTTTTATAGTTAAGAAAATTTGGCTAAGAAATGAAAATATTTTGGGTCGAATTCGAATCATAATCAATAATGATATACCAAAATAGGATAAATTTTGCTGGATGTTAATCATAATCAATTGAAAGACTTCCTTAATCCATTATTAAACAATTTTTCCTCATAATCGATTAGACAAGTGTCATAATCGATCAGAGGATAAATTTTCACTTCATAATCAATTAACCAAGATTTGTAATCGGTTAACCATTTTTGTTAAACGGCTTGGCCCTAACCAAAATGTTTTTGAAAAATATAAAGTTTTGAAAATAAATTCTAAGTGTCTGTGTCTATGTCTGCATGCGTGTGTGTGCATGCGTGTGCGTGAGTTGTGTGATATAATTTTAGTACTTTGAAAGTATACACTTAATTTTAAATTTAATCCTATAAGAAAATAAATACACTTAATTTTAAGTTTAATCCTATAAGAAAATAAATAAACGGATATAACAAGGATCACTTGAGAGCTTTTTGTAATTGGCTTAGTTTCTTGGTGAAGTTATTTGACTTTTGATTCTTTTGCAATTGGCTTAGAAATCTCTTTATTTTTTATTTATTTCACACTTAAGTTTTGTTTGAAGATGTTTACCTTTTTGCTTTAATTTCTTTATCATTATCAAAACCAAATGTACTTGTTCAGCACATTGAACTATATTCTCTCTCTTTTTGATGATGACAACATATCTTTTAGGGAGTGAAAAAAACAAAAAGGATTAAGATGAAAAAAGATTGGAGTGATTAACTCTCACTTATAGATATTCCCCCCCCCCCCCCCCCCCCCCAAGATTATATTTACCTCCTCTTTGGCATAAACAAAAAGGGTATTGCTAACCAGTGCCCTCAGGGCAATGGTTAAGCATTCTAAAAAAAAGAAAATATTTTATAGAAAATTTAATATTTCAATTTTCGAAGCATTAAATACGCAGATTACCGAGATAAATTTACTATTTTTAAAGTCTTAACCATTGCCCTGAGGGCACTGGTTAGCATATCCCAAACAAAAAATGGGCAAAAAATGGGAACGTATAACCAACAAATTACTAACACAGAAAAGAAGAAAAAGGAAAAGAAGAGGAATGTGAAGAAACACATAAAGCATTTTATTCAATGCACGATTGGTTTATAATTTCTAACTCAAATCTTATGAAAAATAAGTTTTTCTTAGGAAAATGTTTAGTAAAAATAAGAATTAGTTGATTAGATTAAAACGCAAACTCAATTACATAATCCCTTTTTTCTATTGTGATCCTAATAAAGTTGCTCTTATTCTCAATATGTTTCGTCCTAGAGTGAAGTATCAAATTCTTAGTGAGGTTTATGGCACTAGTGTTTTCACACTTAATCATGACAGTTCCAAGATTAATTTCATAATTACTTAACGATTGATTCATTCAGATTACCTGTGTACAACAACTACTTGCAGCGACATATTTTGCCTTGGTTGTGGATAAGGCGACACTTCCTCGTTTTTTACTATTCCAGGGGATAATCGAGTTTCTACACTAGTAAATGTGTCATATTTGTTTCTAGTCATCTGGCTTTCAAGTTGTTCCATTTGTATTTATACTTTTTAGGAAAGCATATGTGTTCTTTTGATGTGCTATGAATGCCTCCATAAATTTATTTATTGTTCCCTTAAGCTTTTGAGAATTATCCTAACGAGGATTTTGTTGATTTGGTGATTGCCTTTAGAAAGTGAATTTTTTTACCCTATCGAAGTGTTTTTATATTGACTAGAATTCTAATATTGAGATTGGCTTTGCTCATAATGATTTTTGACAAAGTTGTCCTCCTTCTCTATTGGACAGAACCCACTTTTATGGTCACCAAAGCTTAGCTCAAAATACATTACTTGTTTTGACTTCTCTTCTTGAATGATCTTTAACTGTGGTTATAAATTTAAATTCCTAATTTATCTATAGTAATTGTGAGAAGCTTGATTTGATCCATTGACGTGTTTTGTGATTCCAATTCAAACAATCCTCCCTTTTTTGAGGTATCTCTATTACAGTCAATCATCTTTATTATCATTTTTTTTGCCATGGTTCGTTGATTTATATGACATACACATCATTCTTTAACATGAGTGATCCTCATGTTGTTGCATCAATCAAATTTTGTTGTGCTGATGCATATAATTCTGGAAAATATGAATTTGGTATTCTATTCAAAGGTATGGACAATTCGTAAGAATGTACTTCAATCTGCCACATGCTTCATGTAGATTCTCGGTTTCTCATTAAGAGAATACATCTATGGACGCATTTTTATAATTGATCTTGCTTCGAAAAAAGAATCTAGAAATTCCAACATGTTCCAATTTGTCATCACAACTGCTAATTGATCTTTCTAAACAGATAGTGTAGAAACAACCTCATGAACAATGAGACATCTTTTTTGGCTTGTGCGCCTAGTGTACCTGCAATTTCATAAAACTTCACAAGAAAATTGATTGGTTCTTCATGACCCAATATGGATAACATATTATGATACAAAAGTTACAATATGTCTGATTTCTTCTGAATCTACCTCTGATTTGGACAAGTTTGTTGATGTGACCTAGTGTCTATGGATTTTTTTGTTCATCAGTGATGGTATACGCGGATTTACATGTTTTTTCATGTCTTCATGTGTTGTTAATTCTTAAACGAATGAGTCGGATGATTTTTCTTGTTCTTCTCTAAGCTTGGCGGGCCTTTTCTACCTGGTTTTGCTTAAGTTTTTATAGTTGTGAAATTCTGGTATGACAGACTCAGGATGTCCCTCACGATGTCAAGACATCTGATCTGTTATCAGCTGAGTTAAGGCAGGACAGAATGATCCCCAATTTTTTATTACCCTTATGATGAAGGAGTCCATGAGTACTGGGACCATGTTAGTTCAGTCAACATAACCAGATTGTAAACTTTATTGGTTCTGTAATAAGAAAAGCTATTAAACCTGATCCTGATGTTATACATGATGTTACAACATCCAAGACTGAACAGATAATACATTGCAGAAGATAAATAACACAGTGAATTGTTTACCCAGTTCGGTTCAACCAACATACTTTGGGGGCTACCAAGCCAGGAATAAGTCCACTAAAATAGAATCAATTCATAGACCCTCAGCAAACCTTCAGTCTGTGATCTAATCACTTAAAACTACCCGTGATATACTTTACCTAAGACACTCCTAGGTATGAGGCCCCCCTCAATTCCCTTAATCAATCACAACCTGTGATCTTCTTAACAATAGTACTTAAGACACTCTTCAAGACACAATACTTGATCTAGCTTCACAGCTTTCAATCAAGAACATAATACTCAACTCTTACCTACATGTTTCGAGTGAGAACAATAACTTCTCTTACCTACAGGTTTCGAGAAGGACATGGCAGCCATCCCATAACATGAGTGGTCTACCTTTACAAACCCTAACGACTACATCTTTCCAATACACGGTTTGCTTAAAAAAACTAGGTTACAAAGGTTTCTTTCTATAACCTATTTCCAATTGGACTTGGGCTTACAATCGTAGCACTACTAGCTGTTACAAATCAGCAGATATCTTCTGCTAAAAAAAATGTCTTCAATCACAAGTTTCCTAATTTATTTCCTAAATTAGAAACGGCTGAATCTTCAATATTCTGATTTGATTTTTCAATATTCAGACTTGATTCTTTTGACCTTTAAATTTACGCCACATAAGATTACATAATATTCCATAGAATATTTTGTATCTGTTAAGTATCAGACTGAATCTTCATGTTCCAGTTCTGCAGGCGCGATGTCATGAATTGATGTAATGACATTCCATATAACATCTTGCTTTTGTACCTGTTATGTTATTTTATATTTGCAAGACTTATACATTCTATTACATATTGCTACTCTTATAATTTAGTCAAACATAAATGTCAATCAGCCAATAAAAACATCAACAATCTCCACCTTTGGCTTATTTTGGCTAAAACTATACATACATTAAAAATTACATATGCAGCAAAACATAACTTCAACTTTCAAGACAATAAAGAAGAACAGATCTTTTACATTCTCAGAATTGGGCTCTTCTGTTCTTCAAGGCTTCACATTCTACTCTGTCTGCAAATATTCCTTTGTTTCTTTTGACGGTAGAAGAATCAGATACTCTCCCCCTTTTAGCCATAATATGACAAAGAGAGAACCGATGTCATAATATGCAGCGGAACATTTTCATGCAACACTAGTGTACATGAGGAAGACGATGGGAGACATCCTCTGTCTCTGAGGACCAATGGTGGCATAAGATAACCCTTACTGAGTCTTCAACTAGAAACCAAATCCTAGCTTAAGGTCTAAGAGAGAACATGAGTGAAATCTGATCACCACTCCTCGTAACTCAGAATACAAGACACAATTGTGTTCATAACTCAGATCACAAATCACAACAACAAGAGAACCTATACAGAGGGTTGTATATGATGGAACACTTTTGTTGAACTCACAGAAAAACTCATGACAGAAGCAAATAACTTCCCCAACCCGTGTTTTTCTTTGTCTTGCCAACCTTTGGCAAAGGAACCCTTCACAGTACCAAACCCAGACACGACTTATTTGAACACACACGAAGGACATATTGAGAGAATTTGGTTCCTGCAATCTATGGAGACGCCAATTTATAGCCATTTGAGATCATAGGAAATAACAATGTTCTTGGTCTTGTTCAACGTTCAAACGGTTTATTAGGAAATAGTTCCAAAAGAAATTACTCTTCCCAAAGCAGCTTTTGACTGTTTTTCTGATAGGAGTTATCTTTAAAACCAGCACATGCATAGTCATTGATTAAACTTTACACCGTCCACTGATGTGAACAGATAACCTCAAGACAGATTTCCTTGTTTGACTCAGTAGATTCAATGTCTTTAAACATGTCATGACATCCTGTCAGACATTGTCACTTTTTCACCCCTTAAGCACATAGCTCAAGATTATTCAAGAGACTTTGACAAAGCATCCTATGGACCAAGTAACAGACATCCCACTCACTCTACTGACTCACTAGTCATAGACATAGACCTCTGTTGTTCTGAACACCTTGAGACTTTTTAATGCAATAGTGAAAAAAACCTTCCAACACTTGTTGACACACAGCCACCTTATCAATCCAGAGAAAGAATTGTGGATTCTAGTTGCACATGGTTAGATTCAACCATTCACAGATAACTGACAATAATGTTACACCCTGTTATATCAAACTTTATCACAAGAGCATGCATGAACTTCTTCTGAATTTGTACACCTTCTCTATGATGTTAGAGCATTTTTGACCAAGACAATTTTCTTGAAAAATATATCTTGACCTAAGAAGTCACTCCCCCTATCTGAGATAGCCTGAGCTTCTTCAAGGATAAAACTTGTAATGATGAATGGAAAACATAAGACGCGTCTTCATATCTTCAAGAGCTCACTCTCTGTTCAACTATCCTGCTGAACACACTCACTTTAGAAATGTTTCTCCTTTACATTAGATACTCACACCAGAAATTAGATGTTATAACAATGTGTCTGACATTAAAATATAGTTGTGATGTTCAGACCAGTACTACCAGTACATTCCATAAAGTCCATTTCTCTTTCTGCAACAGATTTTAGTCTACCTACTTTTCTCCACCTGAAATGATCAACTGATGACCTCTTGACACTAGATGCACACACAAAGAGGTTGCCAGAATCTCAACTTAAAGAACTGCCACTTCTTGTACTTTGTTGAGCATAACCTTACCATGTTTATATCAGATCATGGTCTGCCAAGACAATTTGAAATCCTTCTTGATACTTGAACTAGACGGATCCTCTTTATCTTCAACTATGTTGTTCAGATCACCAAACTTCTGTCTTCATAGTCAGTCTCACTTAGTGAATTCTTCATCATGAGAGTAATCATGTATTGCCAGAACATATTACTAACATCAAGATCAGAACCTGCCCATTCTAATCCATATTATGTCAGAACTGCCACTTCAAACAATAATGTTGCTTCTTCAAACTTCACATGCACAATCCTAGACATTCTTCCAGGATAATAACACATTGTGATGTTGTGACATCACTCAAGACATAAGTTTACCAGACTTAAAAATTCAAATACTCTGACTATCCATAGAGATAACAATCCTCTATATAATGACTTATAACACAAGAAACAATTTGTGTTCATGACTCGAAACAAGACTCTAAACTTAAAAAATTTCTTTACAAAACAACTGCAAAGAATGACCTCAGACTTAACAATGTCTGAACATTACCCTTATACTCTATGCTTGTCATAATTTGAAAAACATAACCTAGACTCTAGACTTAACTCATATCCGAAAGAAGAACATGAGAGACTCAAAAGAATGAAATGGAAAAGACTCTAGAAACCTGAGCAATTTAAACAACATACCTGGACTTTAACAAATGTCTTAACCAAGAGATGTTATTTGAAAAAGAACTGCATTAGGTGGACTTGTGCAATGGTTGGAACATGCACTATATCAGAACAAGTGATATACACCATCAATACATGTTTTTATATGGTAATCCAAAGAATGATCCTTGCTGGTTTTCAAGGATAAAACATGTCTTGAGTTATGTTCTGACATCTTGTATGACATTGTTCTTCTGGCTTAAACATTAGTCTTTGAGAGACTTTCCATTTTATTAGAAGCAGAATAACACTGTCCTTGCTGATCTACATACTCTCTTACTCCCCCTGAGATATACAGATTTATGACATATTTGATGTTTGTTCTTGAAGCACCCTTCATTTGGAATTTGTCACAGTTTCCAAATTTAGAATCTTCAGTTTGCTTGCTACACAAGATTCAGATTGCCACAGTCTGCAACTTGAAGTAGAAGAAACTATAATTGTATAACCATAAATCAATCTTCAGCAGATAAGTCCGAACTTTATCTCTCTGGTGTCTTCAACAGTAGTTATGATGTATTTTCATGTAGATCTTTTTCCTTCATCACATACTTCTTCTCTTCATACAGATACTGTAAATATCCAGCTCCCATCAAGATATTTAACAGAATCAGTATGCTTCACCAGATACCATTGCGAAACTTCCTGAACTTGTGAGGATAACAGTGAACAATAACAGTTAGTTCACACTAGTCCCTGAATACACAACTGGATGGGCTTCTCATCTAATAGGTACTAAGTCTCCCGTCAAAGTACTCATTAGTTACTCACACTAGTTCATCTTGACTTATTTCTTCTTCTCAGTCTTGCATCCATGTTCTTCACCTAATAAGTACTAAAACTCCCGTCAAAGTACTTATCAGTTAGTCAGTTAGAATTTACTACTCACACTAGAATATTCTGACTGATCACCTCCCTGCTTACTCTTGGCAATAACCACAAAAACACTGAAGACCTTGAGATGATGTTGTAACATTTGATATGACATCATCCTTCATGGTTCTTGGTTAACATCTCTAACATATAATTCATAGCACTTGGGGTGGAAACAATAGGGTGTTATTATCAGCAACATCCATACATATCAAGAAATTGAATAGCCAACATCTCAATAAGCTCTTCTTCATACTTTCATTCTGATTATGAGATGATAAATGCCATAGTATATACCTATAGGCTATAGAGGAGATTCCCTCATTTAGGTTTCTGGAACAGGCTCAGTTATGGCATAACAATGAATTAGTCAGATTCTTCTAAGCCATCTGACTTCCTTGATTCTACATAACACTATCCTTTCTGGATAACAACTAGGGCAGTCAACATTCGTGACCATATTTCACTGTGGTTGAGACAAAGTATTCAGCTCCAACAACTGCTCTATTGTTATAAGTAAAGATTTGGAGTAGAAGTACATGTTCTCACACTACATTAGTTTAGCACCAGAACATCTGTTCTTCAACTGGTAGCTGCATACCAGTACTAATGTACCAACATCCAGTAGGACATCTGTTCCTCCTTCTAGGAACACTCCAGCCTTGAAACTCTTCAAGGTTCGCACTTGTAGATGATTATGAATATCATTGATCAGTTGACATTCATCAGCTGAAATAAACCATGTCATTATGAGTGGACTTGAGAGATTACTCATGTATCTTTGACACTTTAATTATAGTTGTAAGGTTCTGCCATACATTATGTTGAATATAAATAACCCTAGAATCTTTCTTTTACAATAGGGGTTACACCAGAGGCTATGCAGCGGAAAATAGCCATATATCAACAGAACTTACACAATGTTTACTCCATGAACCAATTGTAAGCATGACATCCAAGGATTGAAAGTAAATCAACCCTGCAAAATGCTTGCTTCTGCACCAAGTAACATACTAGACCTAACCAAATTTCCTGACCTGATAAAGCCACATAAACACAGAGGTTACTTTATCAACATCTCACTCCCGCATGAAGGTTTTGATACCTTTCTTCTCTGTACATAGATACAGGATGGACAGTTCAATTCAAATTCTTCACTCCCGCATGAAGCCTTTGGATTTAACTCTCTTTGTTCCAGCATAAACAGCTCTGGTCAGGTTGGTCTAATCATCCACATAAGGTCCATCCTCCACTTCAAGGGACCATACAATATGAACACTCCTTGTTCAAACAATCTTCTACCTTCAGCACAACCAGAAAGTATACCCCATGGATCTCATCCAGAAACAGACAGGATGCGTGCTCTGATACAAATTGAAATTCTGGTATGACAGACTCAGGATGTCACTCACGATGTCAAGACATCTGATCTGTTATCAGCTGAGTTAAGGCAGGACAAAATGATCCCCAATTTTTTATTACCCCTAAGAGGAAGGAGTCCATGAGTATTGGGACCATGTTAGTTCAGTCAACATAACCAGATTGTAAACTTCATAGGTTTTGTAATAAGACAAGCTATTAAACCTGATCCTGATGTTATACACGATGTTCTTAGGTTCCTAGGTATGAGGCCCCCCTCAATTCCCTTAATCAATCACAACCTGTGATCTTCTTAACAATAGTACCGAAGACACTCTTCAAGACACAATACTTGATCTAGCTTCACAGCTTTCAATCAAGAACATAATACTCAACTCTTACCTACAGGTTTCGAGTGAGAACAATAACTTCTCTTACATACAGGTTTCGAGAAGGACATGGCAGTCATCCCACAACCTGAGTGGTCTACCTTTACAAACCCTAATGACTACATCTTTCCAATACACTGTTTGCTTACAAAAGTAGGTTACAAAGGTTTCTTTTTATAACCTATTCCCAATTGGATTTGGGCTTACAATTGCAGCACTACTAGCTATTACAAATCAGCAGATATCTTCTGCTAAAAGAAAGGTCTTCAATCACAAGTTTCCTAATTTATCTCCTAAATTAGAAATTGCTGAATCTTCAATATTTCAATTTGATTCTTCAATATTCTAACTTGATTCTTTTAACCGTTAAATTTGTGCCACATAGGATTACATAATATTCCATAGAATATTCTGTATCTGTTGAGTATCAGACTAAATCTTCATTTTCCATTTCTGCAGGCGCGATGTCATGAATTGATGTCATGACATTCCATATAAAATCTTGATTTTGTACCGGTTATGTTCTTTTATATTTGCAAGACTTATACATTCTATTACATATTGCTGCTATTATATTTTAGCCAAACATAAATGCCAATCAGCCAATAAAAACATCAACAAGTTGTTCTCTCATTCTAAGAATCAAAAAGAAATTGTTCCATTCATGAATCAAAAGTGGATGAAATAGATCTCGAAGGAACCAGAAATGAATAAAGGTTGACAACTGTTGATCTTGGATGGTGGCTCTGATCTCTTTTACAATGATGCGGGATGGGCCTACATGGTTAGCACTCCAACACCTAAGTCAGTATAATATTCAAGAAGAGTAAAGTGAAATTGGAAATCAGATATTGTGTACCTTCTCATAACATGTGAACCATTTTATATGTTGGGTCGAGTAGAGTGGGCTTGAGACAAATTAGGCGTTAGTCACATGGGCATTTCGCCGGTACAGAACAGTTGTTATTGTTGTTGTTGCATGTCTATTATGTATCATGCATCATTGGTGTTTGGACGGTGGTCCGTTTTTGTGAGCCTCAATTCGAAGTTGGGGATTGGTGCGAGTAGATGATTTCAGGTGGGGATCGATGAAGCATTACCTATGGTGATGGTAATTAATTTTGGTGTGCTATAGTCCTATAATGGGGATCGGGAGCGAGTGAACCTGAGAGTTCACATATTGAGATCACATGCATTGAGTCATGGTGTTTAGTCTCATTGCATTGCATTATTATCGTGTTGTTTGTGTTTGGATTGAATGGAAGTGTGATTGGTAGAATGGGTGATAATGCATGAAATAACTTGTTGCTTACGTATTGTTATGCATTGCGTTATATGATTGTGATATTTCACCTCTTCTGTTCGAATGTTGCCTCCGCGTGGATAATGCGCAGGTGATCCGCAATGAAGGTGGATGTGAGTAGAAGAGAGTGCTCTTCATTATTTCTTTTGTCGAGTGGGCGTCATCTCTGATATGTAACACTGGGGAATGAAACGCTTTTGTGTTTGATTTATGATTTGTAAAGATTACTATGTTACCTCCGATGTCATTGTTATTTCTTTTAATTACTTTACGTTATGATTATGTTTTGGAATATTAAAATTATAATTTATTGATGTTTTTTGCTCCAATAAAATGAATTTAGACATGCTGATGTTTGTTACCGTTATTATTAATAATTTTAAAAAGTTGTATGTGTTACATGTCATATGATATGAGCAGGTTTATGTTGATGAAGCTAGCATCCTAATTGTATGAATGTTTTTAAATTATTTTTATTTTATCTTTAATTACTCGGGGGAATTAGGGTGTTACACTGGGAGTAGTTGAAATACTTGTTACATAAGTTGGGGGAATCTTCACTTTTGGTAATGTCGTCGAAACTGACATTTGCCTTATGAAAGAAGCTATTACTTTGACGGTTGTTGAAGTACCTGTACCACCAACTGTCAATCTGCTTGGTTGTTCTTTTGTATCTAAAGTATAGTTCTAGAGAAGGAAAGTACTTTTTGAACGTGTCATCTCAACAAGAGTTTTACCACTCCTCGGGCGCATACACACTAAGACATTAAAAACATTTCATATATGAAGAACACAATAAACAGTAAAAGCACAACACACTTTTTTGTAAAAAAAATTAAATTAAATTTCTTACACAAGGTCTCATCGGATGTGTCAATTTATTCATCAGTGTTTTCAGTAAATCAAATTAAGTAACAAAAACTAGAGATGTGCTACTTTGGCCCATTTCAAATCATGGTCAAAATAGGCTATATTGCTTATTAGCTACAACTTCCTCTTACGGCGAAGATTCCCCCAATTTTTCACACATATCAATTGAAGGCCTTCCACAAACTTGTTGCTATCTTGTATCTTCTGTTGCCATTAACTACTTTTGAATTACGTCCCTTAATACAACCAAAAGGGGCCTTGGACTATAGGTAATTTTTTAGGGCTTAACTTCGATTCCTCGGATGCTTGTTAAATGGGTGGACATGAATGTTCAGGTAAACAACATGGGAAGACAGTGTAGAGATAGCCCTCACATACCCAAATCTTAACCTTGAGAACAAGGTTTTTGTTATTGGGAGAGTGTTGCAAGGCCACATGGGCAAGAAAGTGGGTCACCACAAGCTGACTCACCAAATGGAGTCAAGATCCTCTCCATTTTTCTCTTCTCCATTTTATGGTAATGTGACATTTGATGGGTCCACTTATTTTTAATATATTATAAATGTCTTTAATACTATAGTAATGGAGAGGGAAAATGAAGAAGAAAAATGTAGAGAATCTTGACTGTACCAAATGGTGATGAAATACATGATGTAATCGATGACTTATAATGAGAGAAAGAGGGTGTCTAGCACTAGATTGAGGGATTATATATCTAACTAGAGAATTATAGAAGGGATGTTGATGATTTGATAATTATAGAAGGGGTGTGGATGATTTGATAGTTGATTTCCTTTCTCTCTAGATCCAATTTAGTGGGTACTTCTCCTTGTGAGAAACTTTTATTTCTTTTTCTTAATTCTCTGTTTCTCACTATTCTATTAATAATATTCTTCCCTTTCATTATTTGTTTCTGTACTCATAACAGAATTCTAATTTATTTAAAACTCTATATTTAAGTATCAATTTGTTGATGTTCTAATAGATTCTTATCAAACTCAAAATCACATTTCTATCCAAAATATGCTACATACAAAACTCAAAACCTTTCTCTAAATATAAATTCATTTAAATAAACCTCTAAATATAAATATACATAAATAAACATCATCGGATAATAAATTCTTGTTGTACGAAGTCATTAGTTTCTGAGCACTTTGGGGTCACTTATCCATCTACCTTGACCATCTTGGACCAACCTCTTACAATATACAACCGTCACACTAATTATATTACCTTTTTTTTTTAATAAGAATGGAATAAATAGTTATGATAATATTTAAGGAGGGATAACATTTAAAAATAAATAAATAAATTAAAACTAAATGAAACATGGTTTATTACTAGCCCCTACCCCCACAACCACAAGATGTTGATGTCTAAATTCACCCCTGTTTGTTTATGACTAAAATCAATACACGTAGTCCATTAATCAAATTATTAACTCTTATATCCCCACTCTCTAACCGGTCACTTGGTGTTGAAATCTACAACTAACGGGTGGTTGGGTTTCCATTCTCATGAAGGGTAGATACATACATATGCATGGACTCACCTACATTCCACTGTGTATATATATACCATTTTTTCATGTTCTAGTAAAAGCTTCTTTTCTTGAGTAACCTTCACTACACTATCTCTCTTACTCTCCCAACAACACTAAAAAACAAAGCCTCATTGTTATGGCACCCTGCAGAAAAAAAGATGGACCAACTAAGAAAACAATGAACAGAGGAGCATGGACCCCAGAGGAAGATCAAAAGCTAGCTCATTGCATTCAAACTCATGGTGCCAAGAAATGGAAAACTGTTTCAGCCAGATCAGGTAATAATAATAATCATAAGACGCAAGTAACAACGAAATTGTAACTTGAAACTAAAGTAAGTGTTGCATTTTTTTTTTGTAGGTTTGAATAGGTGTGGAAAGAGTTGTAGGTTAAGATGGCTGAACTATCTTAGACCCAATATCAAGAGAGGGAACATTTCAGATGATGAAGAGGATTTGATTCTTAGGCTTCACAAACTTCTAGGAAACAGGTTTGTTATATTCGACAAAACACTAACACTGATACCAAACACGATACACACTGATCACCCTGATCAGACACGACTTTAATGTGAAGTGTCAGTACTACATGCCATAATCAATATCATATGTTTTGGTGATGGAATTTTTGGTATGTGAAGGTGGTCTTTGATAGCTGGGAGGCTTCCGGGACGAACAGACAATGAAATTAAGAACTATTGGAATTCTCATTTGTGCAAAAAAGCCACTCACGTTGAGGAAAAACCAGAAACTTCCACAACACAAGAAACTATAATTCAAGACAATATTGTTGGGGATAGTGTTGTATTAGAGAATAAAGATTCGATTAATGGAAGTGTTGATTCTGATGTTCTCTTTGATGTGAATGAATTCTTAGACTTTTCCATTGATGAACCATATGAGTTTGATTGGGTGAATAAACTCTTGGAATTTGACCAGATTCAGTTGCCTGAGAACACAAATATCTGAGTGAGCATTGTTGTAGATAAGTAGCTCCAGTGAAGTATAATGTGGAAAACAAGTTGTTCTATTCTGCTTCTAAGCACATGTTTGGATTAACTGTGATCTAATCTAGGTGCAAAATCACATTGAAATCGTAATTTCTGCAAATGTTGTCATGATCTCAAAGTAGGAGGTTTATTTTTAGTTAGTTTTTGTAACTTCCATTGTTGTTATTGTTAAAGTAAATATGTAGTAAATTGTGTCATTAGTTGTTTATGTGGTATTACTTGTTATCAGAATATATAAAATAATCTATTTCATTTTAAAGAAATACCTTTTTTTTGTTGGAAGTAGTACTTGAATTAGACACAGATTTTCATTTAATGAGGCAACAAAGGGTTATATAATGGTGTATGGTCAATTTATGGCAAAATTTTAAGAGTTTTTTTTGTATTAAAAACTGTAAGGGTTTCGCAATATGTTCACTAAAGTTAACAAAACATGTGTGGTGGCAAGAAAATGATCAGTGATCATAAATATGAACAGATCTTGCAGCATAGAATTGACAGTTGAGTGAAGAAATTAGTAGTGAAATTGATTGAAAGCAACTAAGTTTTTTACTCATTCATGCATTGAATTTTTTACACAGATACAATAACTATGAACTCAGCAAGATATTTCCTTCTATAGTTTGTATTTGTATGAAAGAGACAATACAGAGTTCAAGGATTTAATGGTTTGAAAACGACCAAAAATAAAAGAGCATTCAAAAATATTAACACCATATTTCTAAACAAACAAATTTCTAATGTATGAATCGAGCCATTAAGCAGTAAAAGGCTGCTAGAGTCTTGCATGCTACCCATCTATATTTGCAGGGTTCAAATCTGGTTTAGCCTGTTGAACCATATTGAATGTAAAATCATGTGAAACAGATCATATTTCATTGGTTTTGGGTTCCAAAGAAAATGCTTCTGTACCATCTTCACGTTAGTTTGCATTGCAAGGTATTTTTTCATAGGGATGGACATCAAAATTTCCTTTAGCCTCGGAATATCCTTCTCGGCCACTACCACGGAAAAAACACTCCAGTCGAGAAATTCACTAAGTGGAAGAACAAAATTATCTGCAATGATCACAGGAACACATTCGTAATATATGGCTTCGACTATCCTAGGGCTATTAACTTCGAAGCCCATTGGACACAAACAATATTTACTTGATTTCATGTGTTGAATATAAGTCATCTTTTTGGAGATTCTCAAAGGTAGATGCTTGTAGATTTTCATGTCTTCATCTTTTTCACCACCCCAGTACTTAAGAAGAGTGGGACGCACTCTACCGTGCATGCCTCCAGCAAAGAAGGCAAGGATTGGACGTAATGATACTCTATTCCCACCAAGATATCTCTGAGGTCTTCTTGGTGCTCGTATGGTAGTTTCTGGAAGGGAAACATCTCTTCCTGCAATGAAGATTTTTTCAGACACATCAGCATTACATAGAGCTTTTATGGTGTTTCCAGCTAGTTCTTCATGTTCAGCCACAGTGTAAGGACCCTGGAAATGTGAGTTTCAAACAGGAGACATCAAACAAAAATGAAGACTTCAATACTATAAATACACAATAAAAAAAATGAAATTTATCAGGTTCCAATATAATAGGAATGAATAGATTATGCTGCAAAAGGGAAATATGTTAGTCAATACGTTAACAACCATTCTTTAGCTATGAATTGACTAATAACCTTTGTGGGCATCACATACATATAAAAAAGAGATGTCTTTGAAAACTTCAAGAAAAACGAGTCATTCATTGTTCAGTAATCATTGAAAAAAAGTGTGATAGCCCACAGGAAAACAAGTGAAAGATGTTGCATACCTCCATACTCAACATGATAGGGCTTTGCATTATTGCAAATTTCAAGGTAATAGACGACTATCAACTGTTTAAGGGAAATTGAAATTTATAAAAGGGAAATTGAAATTTATGAAAGAGAATTAACTAGTTGCAAGAGTAATTGAAATACATTGGGAGATTAAGCATGAACTTTTTTCTTTGCCGTGACGGGGAGATATATGGCACTATGTTATCCTATTAGTATTATCAGCAGCATCATCAGCACCGTTGTTGTTTATTATATGGGTGCATTTTTATGGATCAAGGCCATTTTAAATTTATTTTTGCTAAATAAACTCACTTTCATTTTTCATCTAATCAATGAAAAGCATGGATGGAAGCACGGAAATATAAGAATTTAAAATCCAAATAATCTCAAATAATTATCAATCTTAGAAAAATCAAATCATCAGGAATCAACCAATTCAATGGAAAACAGACACCTACCCAATCGTGGCAAGCAACAAGGAAATGGTCTGACCCATGTGTGCGATTCCAAAAGGGGTATTTTGCAGCAATCTTGTTTACATAATCTCTAAGAAAGAGTGATAATGGTTTCATATTATGTGACTCGGGCACATAGAGTGCCCGCGCCATTTGGTGTACACTGTAAGGGAGATAAAATAAGTGCGCCCTCTCAGGATCCTTGGTAACAAATTGATTATTTCCCTCCATTAACTTCATAAACCATCCTTCTGAAGCATAGATTCCCTTAAGGTGAGGGTTGTGAAAAACAGGCCTTGCCCCATCACGATATATATAAACTTTAAGTATTGTTTCCATCAATTCATAGCTCCTGAAATTGAAGGACGGTATTATTTCAATATACTTTAAACATGGCAAATGCAACTCACAAACCAAAGTTGCAGTCAAATCCAAAACATTATCAGCAATATTCAGCAGATTGCAGCCCACAGGTTACACAACACAATCAGCCCCCCAAGTTTTCAATTTCATCTCTTTAAAATCTAGAATACTTGGTGAAGATGATTATAGAAAACAATGAAGAAACTGGATCCAACCAGTTCAAATCTGTTTTCCAAGATACTAAAATTCTATACAGCAACAAAACTACAATATTTACTAGGTAAAAGGACATTGACCATAGTCGCTAATGTGACTGCAGAAAAACCATTTTTCCAACTTTACATTGAAACTATCCATCATTACTAGTAACAAAAGTTAGGTTGGTTGAGTGGTTCTTTGACAGGGTAGTAGACCAACACCAAGTAGTCCAACGTTAAAGCCTTCTTGCCTAAGTCTTCAGATTCTGAGATGAATGTTTGCCTTGTATATGCCTTTCCATGCTCAAAAAGCTTATACATAAAAGAGTTTAGAGGTGTGATATTAGAAAGCTAACTTTAGCATGAGGTAAACGGATTTATGCATATCCCAATCCCATGCTTCAAACTTAAAAGGCTCTTGCTTCAGGGATAGGGTTAGAGATGTAACATAAAATCATTTATGTGCCAATTTTAGTCAAGTGGTCTCCTAACATAGATGAATAAATATTCAAAGAAAGAGGAGCTTTATGTAAATTGTAATACTGCTACTATGTTTTTTTTGTTGCTTTGGTTGAATAACTTAATGAATGGCGGTTTTTAGCACAAAAAACAAATCATCAGCCGACATTAAGAAAAATATAATGAGTTCTATGGGTATAAGAAAGGACTACCCTCCCCTCCACAACAAAACTTACCATCACATTTGTTCAAGCATGTGCGGTATAGATTGGACTATACAGTCTTATTCTAGATTAGATTATCTTATTCTAGATTAGAATAGGAATAACTCTTAACGTAGTTTAGATTATCTTATTCAAGATTCGAATAAGAATAATTCTTCCGGGTGCTCGATTTAATTGGGCCTATGAACAAACTTTCATTGTAAACATTTGATAAGCTTTAGGTTACTACATAATATCGAGCTTAAGCTTTAGGCCAAAAATCTGCCATGTAAGTACGCCATTGCAGCTTATGACGCCACCATGGCAGACATTCCTTCACATATTGTCTATGGCGGTTGTCTAAAAATATGCCACTCCATTCTATCATGGCTGCCATCGATGCCGTATGTCCATTAAACTCTAAATAAAATGTGATTACTTTTTGGACTAGTCTCTTCTAAAGAGAACTAACTTCTCTAGTAAACAAGTAAAAATGTATCCACCCTAAAATCATTTAGTGGATAAAGCACCCAATGCACATTTTAGCTTAGTTCAAGGTGGATACAACCCTTACTAATATCTCTTTCCTTTTTTTCTTCAACAATCCTCAAAAAAAAAAAACATCAAAGAAATCAATAACCATCCCCTAAAACCATAACACTATTCAGCAACAAAACCATGAATAAGGAAGTATGCACAATTTAAAAATAAACAAATAAGAGTACCTTTTGAAAACAGAAATGTTGGTAAATAAAGGAGCATAAAGATTAGGATCTTCATTCACTAAAGGAGCATGTTCAATCTCTTTCTTTGCATACACAAGGGCCTCAGTAGGTGACAGCAACCTAATGTCCTTCTGCCATATAAATATCCAGCAAAACATCAGTAATGCCTCAACACATAATATATAATTAAACAAACCAAAGAAGCAAGTTCAAAATCTAATCAACTTCTACCTGCTTACCCAAAGGAACATGTCCACGAGGCGCGGTAACTGTCGTACTACTAAGATTTATATTCTTCTTTCTTTGTGATTGAATATCTACAACACTGTCACGCTCAACTGATACTGATTGAACAGACTTGTTCAACGAATTAGGCGAAACAACAGAAGGAGAAAGAGTGAGGTGAACCTGTTGAACTATCTCCCCTTTAACAAGCTCATTCGACTGTACAGTGCTATTGGAGGGCGACGAATCGGTTACATAATCATGTACAAAAAACTGAAACAGAAATCCAGTTACGGTAAAAACGGCGGCAAGAATAAGCAACTTTCTCCGATCAATCCTGTGCCCGAAAATTCGCCACGATAACTCCCTCATTAGAATCAAAACAGTTCGGTGAAAAACATTCTTCATATCAAATCTCAATCATATCGCATGGAACGATAAAGTATTAACCATAACCTGAGCATGTGATTCTATAAAGCTCTCATTGTTTCTCGCGTGAATCGGAAGGAGGATGCATGGAGTGAAGTAATTAGGAGCCTGGTTGAGATGATGGATCTGAGTAGGGTAAACGGCGAGGTTGACGGTAACGGTTATGGTGGGAAGAGGAAAGTGTTGGTGTTCGGTAACGGTGCCCGGAAGTCATGTCCCCACTCTATTATAAAGATAAAGAAACACGGCAACAAAATAATCAATTTAAGTTATTTCTGAATATAGGCTCTTGCTAAGTCATGTTTTCGAGCTTATAGCTTATGTCTTATGTCTTATAAGTTCATATAATAATTTAGACCCATTTAGTAACGGTCTTTTCATCAAGAGTTTATAGTTTATTTTACTAACTTATAGTTTATTTTTCAGACGCTATTTCAGATAGCGTTTTAGCTTATGTCTTATAGTTTTTATTTTTTCTTCCTTTTTTATCCTTATTATTTTAATTAAAATTCATTTTTAACCCTTATAATTTATTTTAATTTAAAATAAAATAAATATATATTAAATATCTTTTATGTCATTTTACATTTATAAGTTAATTGAACCGTTAATTTTACCAAACATTTCAATTAGTTTATAAGCTATCAGTCTCAACCATCCACTATAAGCTATAAGTCATCAATCATCAGCCATCAGTCATAAGCTATAAGCTATCAGCTAGCTTATCAGTCAACCACTATTTTTACCAAATAGACCCATAGAAATTTTTATTCTACACTAACCAGTCGTAAGTATTCTGTCAAATTATATTTAAATTTAAAAATATTTTCATAATTCAATAATTTTTTATAATTTACAATTTCAATATTCATTACACTTATATATATATATATATATATATATATATATATATATATATATATATATATATATATATATATATATTAAAAAAACAAACTACACTTTTTATAATTTATATATTATTAATTTAATAATTTAATTCTCACCTTTTTAAATTCTATTTTTTACTTAATTCATATGTTTTTAATAAAAAAATATTTAACTCTCAGTATAAAAATCTATAATTTAATATATAAAAAAATATGTTTTACATTTTAAATTTTTATATTTAAATTTAAGTGAAATGATAGTATAATACTAATTTACACTTACATTGCACTACCTTTAACATCTAAATATAACAATATAACTTTAAAAAATTTATTCTCCTTAACAATTATAATTTCATATCTAACAAAAATAGATGAAGTGTACATTATAAAATTTTAGACATAAAAAATGTCATTATATAAAAATATTGTACTTATTTAACGTCAAAAATACTACATATATTCTTTAGAATTTAAAGGTAGTGTACTGATAGTGTAAATAAACTTTACACATACAACCAATCAAAATTCTTACACTTGTCATGTCATATTAATTTTTTAAAATTAAAATAGTGTTTTAATTTAATACATGATTGTGATTGGTTGACAATTTAAAAATATTTTACACTAGAGTGCATATCCCTTTTTCTCTATTCTTTAAAATAATATATTTTAGAATAATAATATATAATATAAAAGAATTAAAAAATAAAAAATTCACTTTTAATATAATGTAAATTAAAATTCCACTGTATGTCCTTATAAAAAACATTTATAATTTAAATAATATATTTATAGTAATAATTTATAATTAACAGGAATTAAAAATTAAACAATACATTTTTTATTTTTAATATGAATAAAAATATCTACACTATTTTTTATTCGTATTTAATATTTATTTTTATTCTATTTGTATATAATATTTATAAATAAATAAATAAAATAATGTTTGGTTTTAAATTATTATAACTTAATAATTTAATTTTATCATTTTCATTATATTAGCTTTTAAAAGTGATAGAGTTAATATAATTTATTAATTTTTAAAAAAACTTTAGTATTTGATTTTGCAATCGACAACTCAATAGGATCAAATTCATCGTCTATTTGTGAAGTCTCATAAAAAAAATTCGCACGCTGATTCTCATAAGGACCCTAGTAATTTAGAGCTCCTACCGAGAGGTCATGACACTTGTCAAGCATTATTTTCATAAAAAATTAAATTCGGACCAAGTATTATTTCCAACAGAAATTAAACTCGATATTTTTGTAATCTTCGTGTCTTAGCAAAGACTCATTTACCACTCAAGTTCAAATGTTTGATTAACACATAAATTATTTTTCTTCTCTAAATACATAGTGATAATTTAGTTTCTAAATATTAAAAATATTAATTATACATTATTAGTTTAGAAATATTATAATTTTTAAAAGTTATAGAATCAATATGTCTCTTTGCTAAAATATGATATTTTTGTTCTCAAAATAAGTAGTAATTTTTATTTTTAAATAATTAAAATATTGATTATAATTATTTGGGATATTTTCTTAACTTATTCAAATAAAAATATTTTATATTTCTTTCAGTTATTTTTGTCATTTTTAAGATATAAATATTTAAATGTATTGACCAAAGCAAACTACACTTGTTTTATGTGACATTCTCACAAAATTTATTAATCATCATAAGGACCGTTTATGTTAGAGGTCGTGAGAAAAATTAAACTGAATCGAACCAAATCATAATAAAAATTCACTCGAATTGAACAGAGTCGTTTCAATTTACTAAGAATTAAATTGAACCAAAATTATTAGTTTGGTATACTATTTCAAAATTAAGAATTGTACCGAACCGTTAGAAGACAATTTTTCTCAAACCGAACTGTTTATCAAAGAACTGAACCGTTAAGCTATTTTTCAATTTAAAAAAAAAAATAACTTATTTTAAGCATTTTTTTATTTTCAATTTTGGTTCTGTTCGGATTCGGTTCGATTCTAGAACTGTGCATAATGATTTGATTCACTAACCAAATATAAGTTTGGTTATTTATCTTCATTTCAATTTGATTTGGCAGTTCGTTTTCGTTCTTAAATATTTTTTTTTAGCAATCCTAACAAAGATCCTAATTATTTACTTTATTTTAAAAATATAATGTATCAATTTAATTCTCACATTTTTAAATTATACTTTATTTAATTTAAATTTTACTTTTTATAAGCAATATTTAATTTTCACTTTAAAAATCACCACTTTAATATTAAAAAAATTAATTGTTTTAAACTTCTTTACCATAATAATATAATTTTCAAAAAGTTATTTTCCAAAATTTTTATAATTTTATGTATACAACATAGATAAAAAAATCCTATCTATAAAAAAAATCCTTAAATGTCTTACTTATTTAAAATCCTATATATAAAAAAATATCTTACTTATTTAATGTCATAAATACTTCATATATCATTTTAAATAATATGTTTTAGAATAATAATTTATAATTGAAAAGAATTTAAAAATTAGAAAATCACTTTTTAATATAATATAAATAAAAAATCCTACCATATGTCCCTGTAAAAAATACTTTACTTATGTAACATCATAAATATTACATATATCACTTTAGATAATACATTTTATAATAATAATTTGTAATTAAGAAGAATTAAAAATATAAAATGCACTTTTTATTTGTAATATGAATAAAAATATTTACACTCCTTTTTATTTAAAAATATATTACTTTGACTCCAAAAAAATGTTTTTAACCCCTGTAAATATTTTAAATTTCACTTTTAGACCTTATATAATAATGTCATATTTTTTTGGCTAAATTACAGTTTTGGTCCCCCTATTTTAGCGTTTTCACGATTTTAATCCCCCTATTTTGTTTTTAAACAGTTTTGGTCCCCCATCCCCGCTTTGGCTACCAAAAACACCTATGTGGCAATTTTTAAATTACGTGGCATTATTATTTCGTTATTTTTTTCCATGTCATTATAATTAAATATTAAAATTATAAATATTAATTACAAATGGGTTATTTAAGAAAACATGTTCTTCTTCGTGTGTTTGAGAGTGCTAGGGTTTCACAACTAAGAAGCTGCCTCTGCCTCTTCTTCATCGTGTTTTCAGGGTTTCAGGGTTTCACAACTAAGAAGCTGCCTCTACTTTCTTCTTCTGTGTTTCATTGCAATCCCTCATTCATATGGCATCTGAAGCATTTAGCATTTCAAGCAACCTATCTCATTCTAGGAGAAGAAGGTTGCAGTGTTACTGTGGGTTGGACGCCCCCTGGTTACTTCTTGGACATCTCAGAATCCAGGTCGAAGGTTCTATGGTTGTGGGTTATACAAGGTAATTCAAAATCCCTAATTTTTTTCGTCCTTGTATAAATGTTTTAATTTTCTCAATCACTGAGCAATGGTCGTGTGTTATACAGTTACAAGGAAGGAAAGGATGTGCATATTTTGAGTGGTACGATGAGCAACTGGAAGAACGTTCAAATGAGGCCATCAACTCATTATTGAAGAAAGTTAACAATTTGAAGAAGGAATTATTGATAAAGAAGACTGATGACAAGTTGAAAAAGAAAGTCAAAATTTTAGTTACATTTTTGGTTTTGTCTTGGGTTCTGATATTAGTGTTGCTGCTAAAAATTGTGGTTGGATAATATATTGTTGGTTGGATAATGTATTGTTGGTTGGATAATGTATTGTTAGTGTTAGTGTAATGATTATGTAATATAGGTGTAATGTATTTTGCAACGAAAATTATCAGTACATGGTTCTCAAAATTATCAATACATTGTTCTATTTCAAAATGGTTCTATGCTGTTTAGATTGCTTATCAATACATGGTTCTATTTCTTATGGTTCAGAAAGATTGCGTATCAAAATGGTTCTATGCTGTTTAGATTGCTTATCAGTACACGAAAGATCCAAAACTGCATTCAAAATAATGGATCAATTTCAGTAAATGGTTTAATTTCAATTACATGGTTCAATTTCAAAATAATGGATCAATTTCATAATAATTGTAAGCTGCATTGCTTAATGAAAGATCCAAAACTGCATTCAACAATGACAGTAACTTTCAAAACAAGATTTCTTTCATTTCTTTCATCAGTTGTTAATACATTTTCCCAAAATAAACAACAATGACAGTAACATTGGTCAATACATTTGCCCAAAATAAACAACAATGACAGTAACATTTGTCAATACATCTTTCCCAAAAGGTTTATACATTGCCCATATGATATCCTATCTAGTTGCTATCTATTACATTGGCCAAAAGGATTTCCTATCTAGTTGTTTCTTGTGTTAGAGGCGCCTGCGATCCTTGTGTCAAAACAGTAGGCGCTTCATCGGTTGATGACTTCTTTTGCTTCTTTGTTTTGGTATTTCCTGAGGTTGATGCTTTCGTCTGCTTCTTTGTCTTATTACTTCCTTTGGGCAATTGTCGATCCGCCGCTGTCTTTCCCTTGCACGTCCTTGAATTGTGCCCAAACCATAAGACCTTGGAAAAATGTTGTTCAGATCTGCTAATAGAAGATCCAGAAACCACTTCCATGAGTCTCTTGTCTCGGCTTCCACCACAGCATAAGCAATTGGATAAATTTGATTGTTCCCATCCATTCCCACTGCCGCCATTAGCTGACCACCGTACTCACCCTTCAAAAAACATGCATCAAGACCAATCAAAGGCCTACAGGTATATGCAAATGCTGCTTTACCGGCCTCCAGACATATGTATATCCTCTCAAAAACAGGTCCAACATCAGACATCCCACACTTGATTATCACAGTGGTATTAGGATTAGACCTTCTGAGCTCCTCACCTTAATTTCTCAAATATGCGTATTGCTCAGTCTCAGCACCATGTATTAGTTCCAATGCTCTTGTTTTGGCCCTGTATGCTTGTGCCGACGACAACTTCACACCCCACTTTTCAAGTGACTCTGCAACCAAACCCTTTGGCCTCATTTCAGGTGTATGTCTCAAGAGGGGTATAAATTTCTTAGCCAGCCATTCTGTTGTAGCTTGCCTATTCTTAGCAGTCCTATGACAAGTGTGATCATCAGTGAAGTTCACCAACTGCCAGTATTCGTTTGCTACCCTTTTACTAAATCTCATGTAAAAGGGACAGTCCTTATCACACCTAACAACAACTCGCTTCCTATCATTTTTCGTGATATGTAGGTTTTTTATCTTTTCCATTGCAAATGACTTCACTGCCTCTCTAATAAGACTTTTTGAGGCAAATGACATTCCAAGCTCAAATCTCACATGATCACCACTTTCGGGCATTTTAAACTTCGGAAAAGTAGGTTCATCACCATCGTCATCACTTCCTCGGGGAGTATCAAGTTCATCTGATTCAACATCATAGGCTTCTTGAAAATCAGATGCTTTGGTTGGTTCTTGGGTTGATGAGACTTGGGTTGCATCGTTGTTTTCTTGCGTAAATGTGTGGCTTGGTACTTCGTGTGTCCAATCCCAATCATCCTCAACTAAGTCATCAAATTCACTATCCCCCAAATCATCTATTTCATCTTGCACAAAATCTTCGTCTTCCTCACTTTCATCCTCATTTACTTCTTCTCCCTCCTCTTCCACATTTATTTCTTCCCTCTCTTCCATATTTATTTCTTCCCTCTCTTCCATATTTACTTCTTCCCTCCCTTCCATATTTACCTTTTCCATCTCTTCCACATTTACTTTTTCCCTCTCTTCCACATTTTCTTCTTCCATATGTACTTCAACATACTCTCTTACTTCTTCTTCTGTTAAAACTTCGGGTTCATCTACTACATGCTCAACATAGATATTACCAATATCGTAGCCATTCATTTCTTCCCCAAATTTCAACACATCTGCATCACTGTCAAGAGGTCGTAGCCCACGCTCAAATGATAATTTTGGGTGATGATACCACATGCCCTTGATTTTTACATAACCCAACTCGTTTATAACCTTCATAAAGTCCATATAATACATATAATCCACATCAAATTCCCAATTCAGTTCTTCTACCTTTCCATTAACATATATCTTGCAAGGATAAAGAACAAAGTACCCCCCATGATTAATCCTTAACCTAACTACATTTTTTTCAGCTGGTCTATAACATACAAACAAACAAATACATCTCAGGATAAACAAGCAAAATCTCAGCAAATAATCAAAATATCAGAAACATGAATGAATATCAAAATCTCAGCAAATAAACACAATATTAGAAACATGAATGAATAGCAAAATCTCAGTTCACAACAACAAAATTCTAGTTGACAACATACCTACAACAAAACTTCTCCTCTGGCTTAGACTTAGAAGAAGACATTTCTGCATATGAAATGAATTGAAGGTCTGCGGTGAAAATTAGGGTTTTCAATCATAATATTAGGGGTGAAACTCAACACAGAAACTCGAAACTACCTGGAAAGGATGCTTTTTTGTTGGATGCGATTTGGACGCTTTCCCTTTCGTCATGCTTCTGCCCTGAATCCTCCTTCGTTGCTTTCTTCGTCATGTGTATTGCTCAGTAACCTCCTTCGTTCTTTTCCTTCTTCGTTTGGCACTGTGTCTTTTGTTTTTAACTAAAAGAATAAAATAAGACTTTCATAATTACTTAATTTTTATTATTTGCTAATAAATGACCTGACATTTGACAATAACGAAATAATAATGCCACGTAATTTAAAAATTGCCACATAGGTGTTTTTGGTAGCCAAAGTGGGGATGGGGGACCAAAACTGTTTAAAAACAAAACAGGGGGACTAAAATCCTGAAAACACTAAAATAGGGGGACCAAAACTGTAATTTAGCCTATTTTTTTTATCACCACTGGTTTAGTCCGGTTTAGGACCAGTTCTGGCATCAAGTGGTTCTAGCCCCCTCCCGATCGCAGTTGCGGTCTAACGCCAATCACCACTAAACTTACTAATGATTGGTGTAATGTCATTTTTAATTCTTATAAAATTATTTTTAAACGAAGTTTTAGTTCTTTTACACGAACTAAAACTACGGGCATAAATAATTTTGTAATGACTCAAATATGAGTACACGACATTTTCTTATAGGAATTAAAAGTCAAATTTATTAATTAAACATATTTAACTCTTATTTAATTTGTATATAATATTTATATCTTATTTTATTTGTATATAATATTAATAAATAAATAGTTAAAATAATCTTTGATTCTAAATTATTATAACTCGAGAATTTAATTTATAATGTTTTTATAATATTAGCTTTTAAAAGATATAATTTCTTAAAAATGGAAGAATCAATACAATTGTTTAATTTTTAAGAATTTGTGTGTTTGATATGATATTAAAGAATAGAGGGGACAACACAACTCTACACAACTCTAATTGTTTGAGTTTAATTTTAAAAATGTTTATAAGACTAGACAAAAAATCATGATTAGGTACTAGACAAAAATTATGATTTGTATTTCTCACTAAAATATGGAACAATTTTTTTTGTGCATTGTACAAATTATTTAAAATATAAAAAATACTCTTTTGTTTTTTACTAAAAATATTTTTTCTCCCTCGTTATCCTTTATTAATATTTGCTATATAAAAAATATTCTTTTGTAGAACAAATTACTTAAAATATGAGAATATTCTTTGATTTTCTATTAAAAATATATTTTATATCTCTCATAATCCTCTATTAATATTTATAATGCAAAAATATTATTATATTCTTAATACAAGTTATTTAAAATACTGAAATACTCTTTTATTTTCTATTAAAAATATTCTCTCTCTCTCTTTACTATTATAATATTAATATATAAAAATACTCTTTTATCTCTAATACAAGTTATTTAAAATATAAAAAAAATACTCTTTTATATTTTATTAAAAATATATTTTCTCTCTCACCCTCCTCTATTAATATTTACAAAATTAATATATATTTTTTGTCTTCTGTACTAATTACTTAATATACTAATAATACTCTCATATTTTATATTAAAAAATATTCTCTCTCTTTCTCCTCTATTAATATTTACATTTATAAGTTTATTGTAGTAAATTTTATTAGATTTTATTTGTCATATCTATTATTTATCAAACATCATACAAGATAAAAAAAAAATTATACAGTACTTTAAAGATTTGTATTGTAATGTTTTATCAAGTGCTTACAATTTTGCAATCAAAGACACCGAAAGTAAATCATATTAAAGTGGTGCTAAATCATACGGTAGTATATAAATAAAATTATCTTTATTATTAATAATGAAATAAATCATATGCATAATATCCTAGCAACAACGCAATTTTGTTTGCTGAGGAGCAAATGCAAGTTTTACAATTATCATATCCGTAAAGATTGGTGGTTTTAAAGATCGTTCAATAATTTTTAAGATTTTAAGTAGAGAATGGTTGTGTATTTGATATGTTGCATGAAATTAAAGGACAAAATAAATGATAGAAGATAAAATGGAGATTCCGGTGTTAATAGCAAGAAAACTTGCTAGAGGTTGATTTCATTATTACGTATTTATCATTCAAATTCATAGGTTAGTAATATGATCCTTTACTCACCTATTAATATTACAACATGTTGCTCTTATTCATATCTTTTTTCGGTCTAAACACCCTGAGATCAGTGCATTATCCAATAGTATGATATATCGACTATTAACCAACATAGAGCATTAAGTTCCAAAAGTTATAAAGCACCAAGACTCTACATCCATCCATGCTACGCTACATGGAAATATTGACCTAAACTTTACCTCTAGGTGTTACTATTAAATAGATGATTATCTTGAATCTAGCAATAACAAGCACCTTTCGATGTTATGTCACACCTTAAAATGAGTTTTAGTTTAAAAAAATTAAAACAAGCATTAAGATTAAAGAGTCATCAATATTAAAGCATGAGTAGAATTACATAGAACGTCATGACTTATTCAATACATGTATATAATGACTACATCCAACTCCCAACAAAGAGATTTTAGCTACATTTATTCATTGTTAATGTAATTGTCGGTAATCCTGTAAAGCTAGTCTTGGAAGTGTATTTGCCATGTCTTTTAAGCAGCGCTTCCACCTTTAAGTTTTCTCTCTTATTATACTGTTACAGACCAAGGCAAACCTACTCCAATTTTGTATTACCTCGCTCCACAAAAATTTCCTTTGCAATAAATTGGAAAATCCTACTTATATGCAAATTTCTGAACCTCTCGTTAGGTTCATCGTCCTTGCGCCTAACTCGTGTACCATGTAACACCCCGATATCCGCTGCACGCATCAACCGTGTCGGCCAACCGAGCATGTTACCCGGCTTAATCAATAATCCCCCCTAGGTCCGCTTATCGGCTGCCCAGGAAATATTGTTTTTGCCTCCCGCAGGAATCGAACCATGTACCTAGGGGTTAAGTACATATTCATAGCAATTCCTGCTACCAATTGAGCTAGTAGCTCAAGTGGTAGCAGGAATTGCTATGAATATGTACTTAACCCCTAGGTACATGGTTCGATTCCTGCGGGAGGCAAAAACAATATTTCCTGGGCAGCCGATAAGCGGACCTAGGGGGATTATTGATTAAGCCGGTAACATGCTCGGTTGGCCGACACGGTTGATGCGTGCAGCCGGTAATATGGGGTGTTACAAAATGGTATCAGAGCCAGACCTCTCCCAGTACGTTGTGGTTCGAGGACGAACCATGCGGAAGCTGGTGGGCATGTAACACCCGAGGCCGAAGAAGCCGAGGGGTGGTTGCACCGCATGGAACACCTGGGGCCAATTGCGGAACACCTGGGGCCAATTGGGGCTAGGGTGGTCGCCACATCGGAATGAGAGGGATCCTGAGGCCGTGCAGGTATGGGACTGCATGGTCAAAAAGAAAGCTTATAAGGATTGATCGGTACTACCTATACCAACAAGATGCATCTTCTTTTCGGTAGCTCATTCCATAAGAACTCCACAGTTAAGCGTGCTTGACTTGGAGTAGTATTGGGATGGGTGACCTTCTGGGAAGTTTCCCGGAAAGCGTGCGAGTGAGGTAAAAGCATGCTGAAAAGACCCGTGTTGGTTTATGGGGTCAGTCGATCATCGCGAAAGCAGTCTGGGGCGTTACATACCATACTTTGACCTGCTCTACTTTCTTCCTCAACAAGCAATGCTTGCATTTCTGCCATGTGTCCATAGTTGTCTTTCCTCGCCTAGCGCATCACCCCTTCGATTAAAGAGCTAACCTTTATTTCACCATGAAACTTGCATCAAGCCATCCCATATAGCTTTTTTCTTGTGCTTGGCGCACCTATAGTAGGCCCAGCGATCCTAGTCTTCCATGGTTTTGCTCTGGGTTAGTCTTTTCGTGCTAAATCCTGATTTTCCAATCCTTTTCACCTGTTTCTAGTTACTACCTCCGATCCCATTTATAAGAGAAAATTTGCTTTTTAGATTCAATGAATAATAAATGTATTTGGACTGTATCATGGACCAGATAACCAGATACATTGATCTTTCAATGAATCTAAAAAGTCAACTTTCTCTTATAAATAGGACCAGAGGGAGTATTGTGTACTTTAAAAATTCAAAAATGTATTTTCTCACCGTTCATATATAAACTAGGAGTTTTTGTATTAATTGCTTGTAAAATAAGTTAATGAGTACTCACGTATTTCACATAAATGTGGAACTTATCAGTTGCCATATGATCATGTTATAAAATGAGGGATCATCAATGACTAGATATCCTACCGTGACCTTCCTGGCATTTTCCCCTGCTCCAAAGGATATTTTCAATGTTATGTAGCTCTTCACATTTACTGACTCGCTTGAGAAAACCACCAACGATCTTTTAAAGGGCTTAAAGTCCCCCAAATATAGGTGGAACCTCTCAAAGGAATCCCAATAGAGGATGTCAATGGAGCTCTCTAGTTCAATCAAGGCACCTTTTATCTCTCACTCGTCATATCGAACACCAATAACTACGGTGTCATCATTGTGTTGGTGAATGTCGACGACATCTGTTAATTATAATATTTATGATTGGCATTGATTTTAGTAAAACAAATTAGACAACAACATGTTACATAGGTGGTCTAACTTGTAGAAAATATATGTTAGACATAATGTTGAACGAGATGTTCTATCGACTGCAGCTGGTATGACATGTCGAGTAAAATGTCATATGCAAAGATCATCTGACATCTTAATTGTGCGCAAAGTTAGACTTTTTGGAATCTGTATTGATTGTTACATATGCAGGATATTCTGAGAATATTATGCAATCCAACATGACGCTTAATTTAAGGATAAAAGATTTTATTTGTTTTTAAGATGTATTCATAGTTTCTAAATATGGAGAATATTTAGGAAACTAATGATTGGATACCTATTTTATGGAGAATCTTGTATAGGTTTTTAGAAATCTCCCTGCTGTATTTTGAAGCCCAAATCCAGACCAAATGTGTGCTTTATATAGAAGACAACAACCCTGATTGAAGAGCAGAACTTACGGGGAATAGTTTAGGGTTTGTGAGCTTAATGTGAGTCTCTCTAATATCATTCTTGATAGAAGAGTAGGACTATTTTGAGTTGTAAGTTCTGTCATGCATTCATAAGCTGTTAAGTATTAAATGTATGTATGTCACTTAGGTATCGTTGATACATTATTCTAAGTGTGTGTTGATTGTGTTTCAAGTTATTGTTCTTGATCGAAACTTTTAAGAAAGATCAAGTATTCTTGATTAAGAAGTTCTTAATCTAGTGTTTCTTGTAATTAAAGATTAAGGCAAAGGGCCGTCAATATCAGTAACATGGATTGTTATTGTGAGATATCACTGTGGTGATTGGAAGTGAAATGGGTTTCTCTTATTCAGGAAGTTCTTAGGTTGAAGTTGCACTGGGTAAGGATTAAGTGAGAAGTTGTAAACCGAAGGTTGTTTAGCTTTGAATTGATACTACTGATAGTGGATTTCCTTCCTGTCTTGGTAGCCCCCAGAGTAGGTATTATTTATACCGAATTGGGTTAACAATAATGTGTGTTCAATTACTTTCACCCTTGTTCTTAAATCTTGTTTATCCTGCCATTACATGTAACTCAGAGATCAACGTCTCAACATCCTTTAGGACATCTGAGATTTGTATACCAGAATTTCAACATCTTTCTCCGAAAAGATAATCTTGGCCTCTAGAGCTTATGACTCGCCTACCTCTGAGTCGATGGTGGTCCATTGATGGTCAGGACCTGAAGAGCATTTTCTTTGTCGCCGATCTTTGTATTTCCTCCTCCAATAAAATCTATGCAGTGGTATTAAGAGTATAGCAAATAGACATAACCCCGCTTCCTTTAGATGGAACTTTCCTCTTCTTGGATCATGGATTTCCTAAGGATTCTCGCCCTTAAGAATTGGATTCACTAGACCCTTTGACAAAGTTACCCATGATATATTTCTTCAGATGACTTTCTTAGATGGGGTGATATGTCTCCTTTTTTAGTTGGTAATAGTCTTATGTCTGATATCCTTTGACCTTATGGAATTTGTACCAACTACGAGGATCAGATCCCATGGCGCCTGTTTGGGAGCTGGTGGTTGAGGGATATTATGCATGTGGAGGTCCACATGCAATATTTACTCCCGGAAGGCACACACGGCATAAAACTTTCGATGGACTTTCCATTTGCTTGAAGATCGTTCTCTCTCATAAGTGACGTACATTGGTTCCTTCGTGAGCTATCAGTGTTTGAAGTGCATTCTTTTGCTACGCAAGGCTATTTTTCAGCATTGCTCTCCTCACTCTTGATATAGTATTCTTCCTGCATTACAACCTCAGCCAAGGATGACACATGCCTTTAGGCGAAGGATTCGTTAAAATGCCCTACCCTGAGCTCGTTCTAAAATGCTCCTATGAACATTTCCTAATTTGGATGGACTATGTTGATGGTTGCTTCGTTGGTGTAAGCGAGATGCTCCTTTAACAACTCTGATGGATCCTAGAATATTTTGAAAAGACTGGCGACGATCAGCTTCTCTTTCCTATTTTTGGCGAATTGGTGGACCAGATTCTTCACCAGGTCTTGATAGCTAGTGACAAAGAGCCTTGGGAGGTCCATATACCATTACAGGGTTACGTCTCTAAAGGTACTATACAAAAGTATGCACTTAAAGGAGTCAGGATCCCTAATGATGACCATATGAGTCTTGATTGAGGCCACATGCTTATATGAGTCAATGTATCCATCAATTTAGCCAACAGTGACGGCTTGAAGTTCTCAGGGACGGGCGCCTCTCATATCTTGTTTGAGAGAGGTTGGGGATCCAATACTATACTTCATCCATAATATATGTTCTTTGTTAGCACTGTTGAATGTGAAGAATGTTATCCTCCAAGGTTTGGTTCCGACGACGAAGCTCATCCATAATAACACACATCTATGCCATAACCCTTTCTCGTCGTTAGATTCCTCGCTGGCTGAAGTAATTGTCTTTTTGTTCACCATAATGTAGGATGAGCATAAAGATAATAATTTGGTAGAATGAGGTGACGGTGGCCCAAGTTAATTTTATCAGGGCCCCACGGTAGGTGCTAATTTTACTTTCTAGAAATATAAATGTGTGACAATCCCTGGCGATTAACGATTGTTAGAGGCTTTAAGGTTGTTATGGTATTGAGAGTTAGCTCACATGGAGATGAGAAGTACGACCTTGATGTACTAATAGTCCACAGAGCCATTAACAGAGTCTTCCTAGGATGTAGCAGCCACTCCAAGAATGGGTAGTTGATTCACTGAAGTCTAGGAAGTGTAGTTAAATTCCACTATCTCGTATATATTGTTCATTGATCCAATATATGTCTCATGCACGATCGTGCACTATGAATGAATGCTTAGGATTCGGGTGGTGTATCTGAACAAGGGGTGCCTGATTCGAAAGACGGGCACTCAACCTAAATATTTTAGTATGACAATTATACTAATTGACCATCATTTTATAGGAGATTAGAATCCACGACATCATCCATATTTCATATGCATCACCTTCAAGTAGCTTTGGCGTCATAAAATCAAACCAAATACAACCAATTTTATAGAATCAAACAGATCTAATTATAAAAAGGGTTATAGTCCGATTTTTTTCAAACAAAATAAAATAAAGATGAAACACCCACTTAAAGTAACATTGGCTACGACAAAAGATTTTTACCTGTGACATAAGTTATGAATAGAGCAAAGACTCTCAAAATGGCTGAAATAGAATAAATAAATTAATATCAATATGAAAAGAAAATCGTAAAATGAGAGAGAATACAAACAAGGGATAGTATATTTAAAAAACATACCAGTCAGGCAGTCACAAAGGCAGTTTAAGTAACAAGGACGGGATATTCGATGCCCAACCCCCTTGGATGAGCTTAAAGGTGATCGAAAGTTAAGCATTATGCGGTGGATCTCCGATATAAACTCTGTAGTTTTGATAAAATGAATGGATTGAAAGAAAATCCACAATGAAAGATAGAGAATTGTGGAAATTGTGTGGCCATTGTTGGACAGAATAACGCAGTAAAAAAGGGGGACGACATTAGAGTTTTATGATTGAGGTAGATGAGTTCTTTGGTAGATACATGAGAGTGTTATAGAAAATAAATAGAAACTTCTCCAAAGAAAAGTGGGAAGAAAAAAATTTATTGATAAATGTTAAAAAAGAAACTTAAAAGATTGATTGAGATTTTTTTTAGTAAAACGCTAATGAAAATTTTTATTAATGAAATATTAAAAACATGTTGGCCCCTTATTTTTTTTATAGCCAAATTACTTTAGCAACTGATTTAGTGATGAAAATTGTTCTATTCAAATTGCGGTCTCTAACTCGGTCTCTAAAGTAACCAAAAATATTTAGTCACCAAATCGAGCACTAAAAGCGATTTTTTTAGTAGTGTGACTTATTGACGTCGTATGCATTCTCGATCTATCTTCCTTGACCATCTATGAGCATAACAATTACATTCTTCTTTTGTCTTTGGAATGTTTTAACATGTTAATAGCATTAGGGCCGACCCAACACATTTGGAGGCCCGAGGCAAATTAACTAAAATTATTTCAATAAACGTTAATATTAATTTAGTAAAATTATTAGTTTTTTATTTAAATATTATTTTTTATATTTATCTAACATAAATTTATTAAAAATAGTTGAAATTAGATAAATTTCATTTATTTGATGGTCAAATTTTCTTTGAATTAATAAAAAAAGAAGATAAGATATTATATTTTATAAAAACCTAGTGAAAATATTAAAAGTCCACAATTTATTTATGTTTTCATAAATTATAATATTTTTTTATAAAATTATTATAATTGTGTAAATATATTAACCAATATTTAAAATATATATATATTTTTAATTATTTATTGTGCTCATTAAAAATCTATAGATAAAGAAATGCAGTGTTCATTTATTTTTCTTTATTTTCAATTTTCTAATTATTTGTTTTGTTTCTTTTTATTTTTGATAAAGTAATGATATAAACATTGTAATTAGTAAGTAGTAGTAACTAGCCATATTTAAAAACAGCAAATTATTGATATTATTGATATATAAACATAAAGCTGTAACTAGCCAAAATAATGATATAGTATATATATATATATATATATATATATATATATATATATATATATATATATATATATATATATATATATATATATATATATATATATATATATATATATATATATATATATATATATATATATATATATATATATATATATATATATATATATACACTATGCAAATCAAAGTAGTACTCTCTTTTAAAAAAGTGAGGCCCTAGGCGGTGGCCTTGTTTTTCTACCCCTAGGGTCGGGCCTGAATAACATGTTTTGTATCCCCGCCCACCAAACACTCTGCTATTGGTCATTGAAACTACAAAAGTTCTTCTTGATGCAAGATTTTAGTCATTTCTCGATGAAGTTTTCTTTCTAATTGAGAAAGGCCATACTGATCTCTCCCATTTTGAATGCAACATCGACTATCATTCAATCTGACCATCATTTCTAACTTTTGCTGAATAATGTTGTTAATAGTGTGCATTTTCCATTGAACCACGTGATTTCTAATTTGCAACAAATTATCTATCATACTCATACTTAGATTCCAAATGTTGCGAATAGTATCATCACATATCTCTTCCAAAAGCCATACACTTTAAAACCTGAAAACTTTATCTGCTCTCTCAAAGTTATCCTCATAGGTAATTATGAGTATTGGGTGGTGATCTGAAAATTGTGTTAGAGTTTTCACAAAAGCATTTGTAAAGTTTAACCTCCACTATTCAATACACAAATCTTGGTCTAACTTCTCGTAAATCTTTCTCCCATCTTGATTGGTTAATCTTCACCAAATAAATTTGGTGCCAACAAAATCCTACGAAGAGCTGGCAAGGTCTACCTTTATACCTACTATAAACAAAAAATGTACTTATAAGATTTGTAAAATAATCGATGTACCTGACCTATACATATACCATAGATGTCATTTATCTAATGAATAACAAATATTTTTTAGTTATAATGGTGTCTAATATTAAAATTTGGAGTTAGACATTACTTCATTTATTTATCCCTATTTAATGTCTATAAAATTAACACAAATGATATATAAATTTCAGTAATTTAATAAATAAACCTCATTATTTATTATGTCTAAAATAATGCCTCATCTATATTTTTTGTTGTTATCTTAAAATAATTGTTTCTTTTATCTATCGTATTAATTACTTAAATTTATTTCTTTTATATTAATGATGAAATGTCTCAACTTAGAAACCACAACTTTTTTGTCAGTGTGAGTCAATTTTATAAAATACTTTATAATTTATCATTTCATATAACAATAATATATTTTTTTAATATATGTAAAAATAATAATATTTTTTTAATGAATATCTATTATCAATGTAAAATAACCTTAGACGATGTAATAGAAACTAATACCATTTTACCAAGTTGTATCAACTAGTGTTACATATTTACATCTTGACAGAAGTCCGATTATCAAATAATTTTAACTTAAAATTGATAATTTCAAAAATTACAAATTAAAAATAAATTTATATTTTTGAACCAATCAAGATCAAAAGACCTAAAATTTTAGACAAATTCTTTGATATCCTTTAGTTTTAATTGGTACCAGCTAGTATTCTTAGTATTAATTGATTTTTTTTTTTTTTTGAACGCTAGTATTAATTGATTTAAAATTTTAATTTTTTCAAAAATAAAATAATATTAAAAAATAATGTGACATTCAATATCTTCATTTAATTGAGAAAATATATCAATACCCAACCAAATTCAAGAGTACTAAAATCTTTGTCCAAATTTTAATTCCTTGACTTCGACAAAAAGTATGGATGAATTGACTTGTCACAAACAAAAACAAAAAATCTCTACGAAAAAACAAATCCAGGAAACAAATTGACCATCTTAAAACAAATTGACCATGTTAAAAAAGCATGAGCACCGCTTGGAATTTCTGAGTGACATATCCAATAGAAATTAGCCAAATCATCTATCAATCACCCAATAGAAATAAGCCACATCAGAACAAAACACGTATTTTCAACAAAACATATACAAGAAGCGGTAAATGAAAATAAATAAATAAATAAATAAATAAATAAATAAAATAAAAAACAAAACGCACAAAAACCCCGAACCCAATTCATCACCATCATCCTCCAAATCAAACTCAGATCTGAAAATCACGTTCGATTAGGTTACTATTTACTACTATCATTCTGAAAATTGTTGCACCACTATAGAACTTGGCCATGGCTGCGCCATTTTTCTCAACGCCTTTTCAGCCTTATGTTTATCAGGTAATTACACCAATTTTTTCAATCATCTGTTTATGTTAACCTAGATTCTGTAATAGCTTTCATGAAATTGAAGTGTTCCTGAATTTTGTGAAATTAATTTAGGTTTTGCAACTAATACTGATCCTTAGTTAGTTTCATACAAAGTTTTGCTTGAGTTTAAGATCGTGATAATTTACTCTTTGGCTGAACTCATTTGTTCTTTTCAATTATCCTTCACAATCTTATTATGAATTTTCATCTAATGTTGTTTAGAGCCAGCAAGATGCAATGATCCCTTTTCAGATTTTAGGTGGTGAAGCTCAGGTGGTTCAGGTATACGTGACTATCCTGAGTCTTAAATTTCAATCTCTTTTTGTCTTTCATTTGATACTATCAACAATATATAATTATGTAACATCGTTTATCCCTTGCTTCTTGCAATCCAGATAATGTTGAAGCCACAAGAAAAAATCATCGCTAAGCCTGGTAAGCTGTTTGATCAAAACCTTCAGGGGTCAATTTATTTCCTTCATAGATATACATAACTTACAGTTGGAATTGTGGAGCACACTTGCCAATATTTTTAATTGAATCTGTACGCTATGGCAATTGTAGGTTCCATGTGCTTTATGTCGGGGTCTGTTGAAATGGAAAATGCATATGTTCCAGAAAATGAAGTAGGCATATGGCAGTGGTTGTTTGGCAAAACTATATCTAACATTGTTGTTCGCAATTCTGGACCAAGTGATGGGTTTGTTGGAATTGCTGCGCCTTATTTTGCTAGAATTCTCCCGGTTTGTACCTACATCTCTGAATTTTTTAAATAGTGGATTGTTACACTATTAAATTTCAAAATCCATTATTTGTATCTATCTAGCTGAAATTATTTCATATGTGTTTGCTACTTATTTGAATACAGATTGATTTGGCAATGTTTAATGGAGAGATCCTGTGTCAGGTATATCCAATTTCTTTTCAAATGTTGTTCAGGTTGATTCAAATACTAAAATTTGATTTCTATGGATTTACTCGTTGGTAATCATTATTTTTTAATCTAAGGACCTGAAATACAAACTAACTTCATTTTGAATTTTTTGTAGCCTGATGCATTTTTGTGCTCGGTCAATGACGTGAAGGTCAGCAACATGGTTGATCAAAGGGGGCGTAATGTTGTTGCTGGGGCTGAGGTGAGATATTTAGGAACTAATAACTTAAAATTTGGCCACTTGTCCGGGAAGCAATTTTAGTTTTTTTGTTTTGATTGTTATTATTATTATTATTATTGTTATATTTATATTATATGAAATGGACAATGTACTCGCGCTCAAAGATTTGGCATTCTGAGTAGGCTGCAATGTCTACGGTGTTCTATCATACTATCTACCACGACATTTATCACCTGACATTTGGGCTTCAGATTTTGTTTGTGACTTTTTCCTCAAAATCAGTATAAACTTTTTTTTTTGATAATAAATCAGTATAAACTTTATCACAGTCATGTTTCTTCCGACATAATCTGTTTTCAATTGGAAAATAAATGTGGAAGTGGAAGAAGTTAAAGTATTATTGTCATGCGTATATATTACTTCTCTAAAACCATGTTCATATTATAGGCTTTTTTGAGGCAGAAGTTATCCGGCCAAGGGCTTGCATTCATTCTAGGGGGTGGATCCGGTATATTTTCTTGACTTGTATACATATTATAGCATTATTTTTTTATTTTGGTTTCCGGATCCTTTGGAGTATTTTTGTTTTTCTTTATTACTGTACTCCTGTAGTATTTCTCATTGGATTGCTCTTGTGGATTATCTTCATTGTTAGTTGTACAGAAAATTCTCGAGGTTGGTGAAGTTCTAGCTGTTGATGTTTCTTGCATTGTTGCTGTGACGAGTACAGTAGATATCCAAATAAAATATAATGGTCCTGCAAGAAGGACAATGTTTGGAGTAAGTAGCTTCTATTTCTGAAGTATTTTCATCTTCCACAGTAAATACCGTTCTTGTGAACTATTCTTTTTTGTGTGGGTCATAAAATGTGTTTGAAGTTTGATTGTCGCAGTAGAAACTTCTTATCTAAATGTTTTATAATAGTTCAAAATTTACATATATGTTTTCCTAGTAACACTTCACAAGTTTAGAAACTTTGTAGTTGCAGTTAATTCTCTCCCTTCCTCTTCAATAATTGCAGTTGCAGTATTCAGTTCCAAGTTTTTATGCTCATGAGTCATCACTGAAGACTTCACTAGCTGATAACCTCAGTAGGAAACTTTGTCAGGAAAGAAGGAAGGGGTAAATAGAGAAAACAGTTAGTTGGTTAGTTAGTTAGTTAGTTAGTTAGTTAGTTAGAATGTCTTTGGGTAGGTAAATTTAGAAATATTAGGGAGTACAAGGGTATATCAGTTGGATAATTAGGGAAAATAAGGATGGGAGGATTCATTAATAATATAGTAGGGAGGGATAGGGAATGGTTTGAGGGAATACTGAGGAGAGGGAAAAGGGAGGAAGTATAAACTCCAACCTTGTTTGGATCCATCATCCAAAATGACAGAGAATATTAAGATATGTAAAGCATAGGATTCAAACAGACGTCACTCGAGTTTAAGAGAAACTTTTCCTGCACAACAACTGATGTACAGGTTTATGAGACCAAGGGTGAGACCGTAAAAATTACAGCGGATGAGTAGATTATGAATGGAAGTATTAGAGAGAAGTTAGATAAAACCTGTTTTGGAAAAAAAAGTTATTCTCAACTAAGTTGGTTTGGACACTTGTAAAAAATTTTAACAATGAGGAAACTTTGACAAAAGATTGTCTAAGATAAGAGGGAGAATGAAGAAAACGATAGGTCAAACTATTAAAAAGGGTTTAGATTTAAATGGATTACTAATAGAAATTATTTATGATAAATCATCAGTAGCCTTTTTGTACACCGCATAGTATTGTACAAATGGGAACCACCATGTCTCCCTTGATATCGGATTCCTGTCAAAATACATCTTAATTTTCTTAAGAGTCTTATACATATGATTGTGATCTTGAAATTACAGGGTGACAATGCGGTAACAGCTCTTCTAACTGGACCAGGCATTGTGTTCATACAAAGTTTACCCTTTCCCCGTTTCTCTCAGCGAATTGCTAGGTAATCACTCTGCTAGTTAAAAGTGTAATCAAAACATCAATTAAATTACTGCCATGGATTGTTCAATGATTTTATAATATGATGATTCATTATCTGATTTTCAGGGCGGTGACATCGCCTAACATGAGGGAAAATCCAAAGTTTTTCGTACAGATCGCCCTTTTCTTTTTCCTGGCATATGTTGTCATTGTATCTTCATTAATATTGACAGATGTATGAATGATACTTTTTAGTTTTTGTTGAATATCATTATAGGTAGGTGGTGCCCTGGATTCCTATGTCAATATTGAATTTCTTTTTGGCAGATCATCTTTGCCATTTTTTATAAATCTAAATTGTATTATGTTTATCACTAAAATAGAAATAATTTTATTTCATTAGTAGACCATTTGTGTAGAGTGACTTTTCGTTCTATTATGAATTGTTGGATTTTTTGAGCTTTTCAATTATATTATCAGTACCAGTATATAGTTTAAAGGAGATTCTTTTGAAAATCATGAAAGTTTATCCGTGGTATTTTCCTCATTGACGGCCGGTCAACCCGAGCGCAAGGGTTTTAGATTATTGACTTTGTTGACCGAGTATTCTTGAATGTAGAATGTTGTGTAGTTCATGTTAGGAGAGTTTTACCTTTTTTTGAAGGTATGTTGCTCCAGGGGAATGTATGCTATGAGTGAGGATATTTGCTTCTATGAGATGATACAATCAATAACGTTTTTGTGATGACTTTGAATAGAAAGACTGGAGGTAAAGAAGATTATATGAATCTAATGAAGTAGGCACGAACAAATAAAACTAATGCAATAATGAAGTAATGAATGATGCATCAGCTAACTTAACAAAGGTCTATCAATTACTACTTTTATGTATATTAAGTTCATCTCGTGCTAATATTTCTCTTTCAAAATGTAAATGAAAATATGCTAATCTATTTTCTAAACTCACCGTCTATGTTATATGGCATATTAATTGATAAGTAATACTTCCTCCGTTTTTTTTTTAAATGCCATATTTGTGAAAATTGTATGTTTTTTTTGAGTAAAAAGGTAGTGCACTTTTTATACTGTCATCTAATAGAAAACCATCAATTTGTCATGTCATTAAATTTATTTTAAAATAAAATAATGGTTTAATTGGAGACATGGTGGTGATTGGTTGACAATGTAATGTTTTACACTGTCGGTGCATCATCCATTTTTTTTTTTAATTATCGTTTTTCAAAATTTAAAATAGTAATACGATTATAGTTTTATAGAAATTAGTAATAAAAAAATATAGGAACTAAAGTTCCAATTAAAACAAAGAAATTTTTTTTATCCACCTTCCTATGGGGTCACCCCTAGCGAAAACCCCAACTTACCCCTGCTTCGAAGATGTATCTCCGAAGTAATTTTTTTTTAGATTTTTTCAGACTTCGGAAATACATCTCCGAAAACACCAAAAAATTGGTGTTTTCGAAGATGCATTTCTAAAATGCATGAAAATTCAAAAAAATACGTTGTTTTTTACAGTCAGGTATTATTTCGGAAGTTCATTTCCGAAAAAAAGTGTTCATATACCATTTTCCCTCCTTCACTATTTCATCATTTTTCTCCAAAACAAACTCAAATCCTCTCCAAAACTTCCACCAAAATCAAACCATTTTTCGTCTCAAAATCAAGTTTCAAACCGTTGATCACGTTAAAGGGAGCATAGAAAGCTACAATTTGAGGTAAACATCTCTCATTTCATTCCCTACTTCACTACATTGATTGATGAAATCTGTGATGGAAACTGCGATGGTTCGGAAGTGCATTTCCGAATTAAGTTACCTAACAAATTTCCGAATTAAGTTACCTAACAAATGCGGATTCACCGACACCAAAGTCCAAGTGTAGTGGTAACAAAGGAGCCCGTATTTCAAAGCCGCCTCGCACACCTCCGATCAAAAAATCTCTCATGATCTACATTGAAGAGATGCCGCTTTTTATGCACAAATATATTGACAACATAGTTAATGTTGGAGGCGACGACAATTGTGGATATCGGGCCGTTGCGGGTTTGCTCGGAAAAGGAGAAGAAAATCACACTCTAATTCGACGAGAACTTATTTCGGAGTTGACTTCGCATCGGGACATCTACGGCCGACTCTATGAAAATCAAGAAAACTTTGAGAAACTTCATGATTCACTTGTTCCATCACTTAGAGGTATCGCCCCGGTTTCGAAGTGGAGGTCATTCCCCGATATGGGCCATCTAATAGCAAGTGCATATGATCGGGTGTGTGTCGATTTGACGAGATTTGGACTATGTGAGACATTCTTTCCACTTCATAGCCGACCGCCATTGGACGCGTCGAGCCGCATCATATGTCTCGGGTATCTAAGATTGCGCCACTTCGTGCAAGTTTTTTTGAAACCGGGGTGTCCTATACCGTCTACTTCTTGTCAATGGATGACACATCATTCAAATGAGGCGGAGACTTGGCCGGATCCTTTCGTTTCAAGAATGGCGGAGTTTGAAGAAATGATGAGCCAAGAGCGTGAGGAAAATAGAGAGCGATCGAAGAACATACCGATTTTAGATTTAGGCGCCACCAATTGGTTCGGCGAATTTTAGTTTTTACCGGGCCGTTTTTTGTTTGTAATGACCGGTGCGTGTCCTTTTTTGTATGTATTCTCGTTTACCATGTAAAATCGGACCGATTCAATACATATATAATATAAGTATGTTTTATGTTGTCATTGACATTTTTATGCCTATTTTACATGCAGTTGGTATTGTTAACCCAAAACAGAATGCAAGTCTTAAAATTTGAAATTCACCTCTGTTTCTGCATAATTCGGAAGTTCATTTCCGAATTATACATGTTTTCAGACCAATTCGGAAGTTCATTTCCGAAACTTCCACTGAATGCAGGATAAGGTTTGTTGGACCATTATTACTCCAATAAGTCTATAAATACAACACTCTTCTTCATCATCTTCACACCACAAAACACAAATGACACAAACCTACCCCCACCTAGCATTCGTCTACTTCACCAGTGGCTACCCGATGCCGTTCCAATTCTGCTTCTCGCGCGACACACCGTTTGTGGACTTGATAACTTCGCTCAACACGCTATTGCAATATCCAAAAAATCGGAAGGTTGTCAAGCTTGAGTACCGTTCGCCATCGCTTAACGACGACGAAGACGTTGAGTTCACACCATTCGAGGTCAAGAACGACGAAGATTTAGCGGTTTTGTGGACAACTTTCGACCGATTTTCTTCGAAGGGTCCGATCGAGTTGGATGCGAAACTTCAAAGATCGGGGGCCGACGTTATCAAAATGTTGACTCATCCTCACCTACCTGTGTTTAACAATATGTAACTTTAATCTTATGTAATGTGATCGATGTAATCTTCATCCGTTAAATAAATCGATTCGTTGTTGTTTATTATTTTTCTTCTGTCCCAGACCTTATTTCGGAAGTACATTTCCGAATTCTTCAAAGGGGGGTGAATTCGGAGATGCACTTCCGAATTCACCTATTTTCTGGAAAAAAAACAATATTTCGGATGTACATTTCCGAAATCAATGTTTTTTATCAAAAAAACACGTTTTCGGAAGTACATTTCCGAAATCACCTATTTTCTCATAAAATAAGGGACTTCGGAAATGCATTTCCGAAACAGGGGGTATTTTGGGGATTTCACCAGGAGTGACCAAGAAAGTAGGGAGGTGGATAAAGAAATTTCCAAAACAAATGGTATATGTTATAAAAATCAACGGTGATGAAAAGGGGTGAAAATTAAAAGCTATAAACGCTAAAAAAAATTAAAACATGGACATCATTAAGTTAAGTATTTAGGGGTGGCAAAACGGGCCGCCCGCCGCTCGCCTCACCTTATGACCGCCAAAAAACGAGTGGGGTGGACATGCCCGCCAAGTAAAATGGACATAAAAGTCATGTCCGTCCCGCCAAATGGGGGGTTGGCGGGCTTACCCGTCTATTTTTATTTATATTTTTTAATAGATTAATAGGTTTTTTTACCTTTTAATTAAACTTTTCACTTATTTTTTAAAATATTTTTTTATAAAATCAACTTTTTAACAAATTTACTTAAAAAATATTACATATATTTAAATAAATGTATAAAATAAACCATAAACAATTGTAATTACTAGAATTAACTAAAAAAAGAGTGAGTTTTGGAGGAGGGACGGACTTTGGCGGGCGGCGGTCTTTGGCGGAGCAGGTATGGCGGGCGACGGATTTTGACGGGGCGGGCTTTGGCGAACGGCGGGCCTACAATCACAACCCAACCCGCCATTTTTTGACGGGTGCGCGGGCCACGGTCCGTTTTACCACCCTAAGTATTATTAAGGAACCATCTTTATTAAAACAAAAGAGTTCAGAATGCAAACTATTTGTGTGTTGTACAAGTACAAGGCTTATTGCTAAGTTCAGTATACAAACTACTAGTTTCCAACATGCAACAACCTTAAATAAAATATTTATATTCTTAAAAATGCATCTTTTTTTTTATTTCAGAGAGACCAGAATTTTTACAAATGCTCTCGGAAACTCTCAAAACATTTATGTGCCATTTCAATTGAATGTATATATTGGAAGTTATACCCAAAAACAGTTCATACAAGAAAAAGAAAAAAGGCAACTATAGAAAAATTGATCAGACACAATCACATGGATTTCTTCGAGAAAATCAATGCATGTCAGCTCCCTAAAGCAGAGGTAGAGTTATAGAACTCCCAAAACGAAAAAAAGAAAATATAAAAAATGGCAAATTCTCATTTTCTAAGAAAAATATAAACAAATTGAATCTATTAAATCATTTTAATTTTTAAAATTTCTCCCCCTAGTACTCGTCTTAATCTAATCCTTGCTTATAAAAAAAAAAAAAAAAATTTTTTAAATTTCTTTCAAAACTCATCAAATAAAATATGAAATTTAACCAAAAAGTATAAAACACAAAGATTCAATATTTCAAAGAAAGACCACACAAGAACTCAAAGTTTATTACTTAAACCATTTTTTTCTAATTAAATAATTATGTCAACTTTTTTACCACCCTTGCACCTATTATTTTTAGGGATGTTCCTCCCCCCTTACAGGTGAAGAACTACTCTTGAATCTCAAAGTTGTCTTTCTAAAATAAGTATATCTCAAGATGCACTTAATGCACACCAAAACATTTAGCCAGAAAATGGGGTGAAATAAGGTGGAGATTTGTATGAACGCTACTAGGTAGTTGAGGTCATTGATTTGGATATTGTCAAAGAGTTTGAAGGGTGTGCTTTGATCAAGCAAATCAGAAACATAATAGAGCTTTTTGTAGATGTGAATGTGTTGCACTCATGTAGAGAGGCTAATTTGTGTGTTGATAAATTAGCTAGAGCAGGCATTAAGAGTTATATAGACATTGAATTTCAAGATGAAATGTCAGGTTTCGTTCAAGATCAGATTTGTTTAGATTTGGTTGGCTCTGGTTTTGTTAGAGCTATTGTGTAGTCTTTTTCCTTGTTGAGCCTTTGACACTCTTCTCAATAAAGAAACATGTTGTAATTGAGAATTCTCCATTTTTCTAAAAAAATAGTTTGGAAATATATCTCTTGACTAACCCCTACATTTATTGTGTCAATCAGGATATTTGAATAAAACACTACCTTGCATGTATGCTTCACTCATGATCATATCGTCATTCTTCTTCAAACCCTACCAAAACTTCCTTCTATACTCAATCAAGTTTTTTACTTTAAAATAACATTTCTCTATTTTCATCACATAAAAAAGAACAAATATGTTAAAATTTAAGGTAATGTACATGTATTTCTTTCCTCATTATTTGCTAGAATCTAGTTTTTGTTTTGAAAAACGAGTGTTGTATCTGGAAGTGTATCTTTCAATTATTATTGAATATAATACGAAAGTGTATTTCCGGATTAGTGTGATGTTAAATTTAGTGAGTTTTTAATTTTTTTCCTGTTATGATTGAACTTATATATGGTGCACTCTGACGTTGTCCCCAAAGCTATTGTGTTATGTGTATATGGATGTTATATTTGGATGATGTCGAGGAGATGTTTATAAACAATTTGCAATAGAGAAGAAGCATGTTGTTCGTGAAAATATGCTCTAATGGATCCGCACAAAGGCTGCCAAATTGGGGTTTGACGTTGTAACTGGATGGTGAGATAATGGGTTTGATAGAAGACATGCATTTGTGATGTTGAGATGCGAAAGAAGTGGCAAGTACACAAAACATTTTCAAAAGATGAAATAGGATGACACCGAAACGAGGAAATGTGTGTCCTTTTAAGTTACACTAATACCTTATATTAAATAATACATGAACATTTAATGTGGCTATGGTATAGAAAATCATGATTGTGTTACAAAATATTTAGTTATTCCATTCCATATCGTCTTAATCTTGAAATGAAGGATCTTGTTTCTGACATGACATTGAACATGGTGCAACCCAAAAACATACTTGCTGTGAAGACAAACTTTTTAATTATATGATGTTTTGATGAAAATACATTTATTCAAAGAAAGAAAAGATCTCTCAATATCGAAGAAGTCTTAAGAAAATAATTGATCATGCTTAAGTTAGATATCAAGGGATTGATCATGTGTTATGGTACACTGACAACTCAATTATGTATAAGTTTTAGGTGTTCGCAACCTTTCATATAAACCCTTCTAAAATTGCCATATCATGCATACAGGATTTCTATTCAAAATACACTTTAAAAGAGAAAAATTACAAATTCTTAAAGGGCGCAGTCGATTAAAAATATAGAACAATCGATCACATGTTTTCCCCTGACTTCGAAATTTCGATTGAAGCATCAATCGATTGATGCTAAAAGGCAATCAATCGAGGGGTCTTTTTATCTTAAAATTTTAACCCCACAATCGATTGCTCTTTGTAAATTTTTCATATTTTTGAACGTTGGCCATGGAACAATCGATTGACCTCTTAGTACAATTGATTGCTTCCTGGAGGTTTGTGAAAAAAACTGCCTTTACATTGCAATTATTCATGAAATCTTTTCCTAATCATTGCATTCAATCATGAATATTTTTCAAACATTGTTATTCTTTCAAGAGGCATCTTGTGGTGTATTTAAAGCAAGAATTTTTCAGATTTCAATTTACCCCTTTCATTAAAATTTTCAAATAATTCATATGTGTTTCAAAGTGTTCATATTCAAAACTCTTCGAAACTTTGCCTGCATAATTTTCATATATCATAGAAAAAATTCTTCAAACCTTTAGCACTCAAAGTTTACATTTTCTTGAATTGTTTATTTGAGAGAGAAGATAAAATTATAATTTTGGAAATCATCCAAAATAACATGTACATATATATTTGTATCATTGTATTGTAACTTGTTCACCAAGTTTGTGGTAACAAGCCAGTTTAAGAGAAAATAGGGTTTTTTTCCTCAAAGTGTTGTAAGAAAAGAAAGTGGTGTGCTTTCTTGATTTTGTTAGAGGATTGTAGAGATTCTTGGAGTGAGGGTGTAAAAATATCTAACATAGTGAAAATCCTTGACATGGTGTGAATGGACTATACGTACTCTTGTTTATAATGGAAACTAGTACAATCCTTATGTCTCATTTACATTAGTGAACTTTTATTTTTTGCACTATAATTCATAAGTTCATCATTGTTCTTCCATAAAATAAAAGAAATAGGACATCGGAAAAATAACGAGAAATTTTCTTAAAACCTAATTCACCCCATCCCCTATCTTAGGTTGCACTCTAAACTTATATTTATCATCAGGGTGGGTTAAGGTAACTTGCTCCTCATTCTGGATAAATATGACTTATGCAAAACCGTTCTTGGTAGATGGTGGCAATAACAACAAACCTCATGTTTCATTGGTGAATAATACGACTTCTAGAAGATTCACATGCAAATGTACCTAGAGGCACATAGAGAAGAAACACGGGATGCTTTTGAAAATGGTTCATTCATTCCTACAACAATCATTAATAGTCTAGAACAATCAAAGGTGAAATGTTGTTTGAATAAAGATGACAAGAAGAAAGTATCATTAGACAAAAAGGCTAAAAACATTATTGCATCAACCCTAGGTATAAATGAATTCTTTTGTGTTTCTAATTGTAAAACAACAAAAGAAATTTGGGATACTTTGGAAATGACTCATGATGGTATGTTAGAAGTAAAAATATTCAAACTAAACAATTTATCACAAGAATATAAGATATTTATAATGTAGTACGGAGAAACAATCCTTAATTTGCAAAAGAGATTCTCACATCACCTAGACCCAACAATCATCAAGAAGAGTATACAAGTCCTAACCAAATTTTAGCGTACTAGTTAAGTTATATCACAAGAGGACCAAAGACCCATATTTGATTTGTTTCTTCGCGTTCTAAAAAATTCTCCTCTGAGCCCTAGCCTATTCTTCATGTTCTCCTAATTCTACGATCGTTCAAAATGAACTCTATCTCTCTTGTTTACTCTTTTTACTTTGTTCCCCCTTGGACACTTTCTATGCTATTCCCCTTACGCCCTCACTTATCATCACAACGGTTGCATGAGTCCCAAAGGCTTCTGATGTTCAATTTCGACTTATGACAAGTCAAACAAGCAACAAACTCAGCAACTTCCTTTTTCATACCGGGCCATTAAAACAACTTCTTCAAATCCTAATACATCTTTGTAGCACCAGGATGATTACTTAAACCACTTCAATGCCCTTCTTCAAGATTACTCTTCTTAAGTTATGATATATCTGGAACACACACTCTATTTCAGAACCTCATCACACCATTCTCATCAATTCGGAACTCACATTCGTTACCTTGGTTAATTAGTCGTACGCAGTCAACCAATTTTACATCAGCTTTCTGACCTTCTATGATCTAAAAAAGGATACCACTAGTCAACTTCAACCTAGCCAACTTCACACTGTTAGGAGTTTCTTCGCACAGTAAGCTAATATCTCTGAATTATTCAATCAATTTGAAATCGCACACCATAAGCATCGACATATGCAAAGACTTTCTACTCAAAGCATTTGCTACAACATTTTCTTTACCAAGATGGTAACTCAAATTGAAATCATAATCCTTCAACAACTTAAACCATTTTCTCATTCTCGTATTAAATTTCTTCTGATCAAACAATTACTTAAGTCTCTTGTGATCACTAAACACTTCGAATTTTGAACCAAACATATAATGTCTCTAAATTTTTAATACAAAAACCACTGCTGCCAAATCCAAATCATTCATAGGATAATTCCCTTCATGCACCTTCAGTTTTCTGGATGCATAAGCTATAACTTGACCATTCTGCATCAGCACACCACCAAGATCCATCTTAGAAGCATCACAATATACTACAAATGATTCACTTGGATTATGAAAAACTAATACTGGAGCCGTTGTCAAATTCTTCTTCAGTTCTACAAAAAAAATTCACACGTAACATCCCACACATAAGCTCGTCATTTTCGAGTCAACTGAGTCAAAGGCCATGCCAATTTAGAAATACCCTCAATAAACTTGCGATAATAACCAGCCAAACCAAGGAAACTTCGTATCTCAGTAGCAGACTTCGGAGTCTCCCACTGTAACACATTATCAATCTTAGAAGGGTTGACAAAAATTCCACCACTTGAAATCACATGGACAAGGAAAGTCACTTCCTTCAACCAGAACTCGGACTTTGACAATTTCACATACAACTTCTTCTCTTTCAACACTCGCAACACAACTCTCAAATGCTCTTCATGTTCTTCTTCAGATTTGGGATAAATCAAAATACCATCAATGAATACCACCACATACCTATTTAGATACAAATGGAAAGTTTGATTCATATACTCCATGAAAACACCTGGCGCGTTAGATACACCAAAGGACATTCAGTGTACTTATAATGACCATACCTCGTTCTGAAAGTCGTAATCGGAATATCATCAGGTTTAACATGAATCTGATGATAACCGTATTTCAAATCAATCTTGCTAAACACACAAGCATCCACCAAATGATCCATTAAATTGTCAATTCTCAGAAGTGGATACTTATTCTTAATAGTCACTGTATTCAACTGTTTGTAGTCCATGCATAATCTCATACTATCGTCTTTCTTCTTAACCAACAACACAGGAGCACCCCATGAAGAAACACTCGGTCAAAAAAACATTTTCTCAAGTAATTCTTCAAATTGTTTCTTCATTTCATCCAACTCTGAAGCTGACATCCTATAAGGATCCATCGATGTCGGACTTGTAATAGGTACCAATTCTATAGCAAACTCTACCTCACGCACAAGAGGTATATCACTGATGTCATTTGGAAACACCCATGGGAATTCACAAATAACAGGTAAATTAACACTGACAACTTCACGATCAACATGCAGTGCCCAAAACATTGCAAACATCTGAGCTTCATCTTCTAAAATTTCTTCTACTTGCTTGGCAGATAAAAACATCAGCTTTCCACCATCACCAGACTCTAGGAACCTCACGGTCTTACTATAGAAATTGATATGAACATGGTTGAACTCCAACCAGTTCATTCCAAGAATAACATCAATTACATGCAAGGGTAAACAAACCAAATCCATCACGAAACTCTTACCATAAATAGTTAAAGGGCAGCTCAAACAGACTAGCGTAGTAGTCACAGAACCATTAGCCGGAGTATTGATCACCATACTCCCACTCATTAAAGACAATTTCAAACCCATCATAGTAGCACATTCAAGCGTAATAAACAAATGAGTGGCACCAATATCAATAATAGCAACCAACTCAACTTTGTTATTAAAACAGGTACCTCGAATCAAGTTGTCCTTCTTAGAATCCTCTGAACCACTCAGCGAACACTCTTCCATTAGTCTGAGCAGTAGTAGCAGCTTTATTTGTAGGGATGACAACGGGTCGGGTGCTGGTTTCACACTACCCAAACCCGCGCCCGAAATCAAAACCCGAACCCAAACCCAAAAGTTGTTCGGATGGTAAAATGACACCCACGCCCACACCCGTTGGGTTCGGGTTTTTTCACCCAAACCCGAACCCGCAGCAAAATAAATAAAATATATTTTTCCAACAACTTTCCACAATATAATATATATATATATATATATATATATATATATATATATAAGCGGGTGTGATTTCAGATTTCAGGTGCGGATGGGCCCCGCGGATTTGAGTCTGCTTGCTATCCCTACTTATTCGGCTTCTGACACTGGGTACTAATGTGACCTTGTTTACCATAGTTGAAACAAGTCAGACCTCCATTCTTGCACTCAAGGGAATGATGACCTGTCTTACCACATTTGAAACATCGTAGCACCTTATTGTTACAATCGTTGGCGCGGTGGCCTTATTCCCCACACTTAAAGCACTTGATAGAAGCAAGAGCTCCTCCCCCCACCCGGCTTCTTTTCATCATAAACATTTTGTTTCCCTTTATCGGCAGGAGTACTATACGACTTACCATGATCTTGGTTCTTCCCTTTCTCCTCATTATAACTCCTATAAAAGAAGATTTGGCTCTGGTGTCCTGATCATAGATCATGCACTTATTCACTAGCATAGGAAACTGGTGAATCTGAAGATACCCGACACCCTGTTTGATCATTGGACGTAGTCCATTCTCAAACTTGATGCACTTGGACACTTCAACTTCCTGATTGTTATAATACACGCAATACTTCACTAATTCTTTAAACCTAGCAGCATACTCAACAGAAGTTGAACTCTCTTGCTTCAGCTTAAGTAATTGGACTTCTTTCTTACCATGCACATCCTCATGGGAGTACTTCTCTAAAAAAGCAGCTCTAAATACAGTCTAAGTAATCTTTGTACCCAGAATCTCCATCCTCTAGCGTGCGTTACTCTATCACTATTCAGCTCACTCTTACAACATACGAGTACCAAATTGCAACTTCCGCTCTTCCTAACAAATCACCACTCAGAAAATCTTTTAAATTCCCTTAAGCCATGTTTTAGCATCATCGGGTTTGTGCCTGCCCTTGAAGATCGGCGGGTTATTTCTTTAAAACCTCCCTCATGTGTGAGCCTTATCATTATCTCCACTGTTCTGGTTCTGTGGACCTTGTTGGTTTTCCAGAGCCTAAGCAACTGCTTCGAAAGCCCGAGCAATAACGTTGTCATTTCTTCCTCCAACCATACTCTGTATGTAGGTAACCAACGTTAGAAGAAACAATCATATTGATAGTTTCCTCCCACTAATTGATTGACATGAGATCCTGCCCCATACCACATGTTACATCAATTAAAACATCTTATCATATCTCAATAAAACATTTAAGTCACCATAGAAGATTCATCGTCATAAATAAACTCCTTCATACAACAAAACTTGTAACATCATAGTCTCAACAAAAATTGTAATTCAAATCGATTTAACAATCAAAACCATCATAATTTTATGTCAACATTAAAAGAACATAATCATTTGCCAAACATAGCGTTTCCAACCCGATGTTACATATCAGAGCAAGACACCACTAATATAACGAAACTAATAAAACATTCTGAAGCTATCTTTAACGTTTCTAGAACTACTTCTGGTCACTTGCACGTCACCCACGTGGAGGCAACATTCAAACAAAAAGGGTGAGTAATCACAATTCATTATAAAAGATATCAGGAAAAGATTAGTAGCTATAACAACATCGTCATATATCAACATATATAATTCACTAACTCGTCATACTCACTGATGCATCATAATAACACATAGATACCTTCCATCATCAAAACATTATCTAATCACATAGTTCACAATTATCATTACATCATAGTCTCAACAAAAATTGGAATTCAAATCAGTTTAAAAATCAAAACCATCATAATTTTATGTCAACATCAAAAGAACATAATCATTTGCCAAACATAGCGTTCCCAACCCAATGTTACATATTAGAGCAAGACATTAATAATATAACGAAACTAATAAAACGCTCCGAAGCTATCTTCAATGCTTATACAACTACTCCTGGTCACATGCATGTTACCCACGTGGAGGCAACATTCAAATAGAAAGGGTGAGTAATCATAATTAATTATAAAATATATCAAGAAAAGATTAGTAGTTACAACAACATCGTCATATAGCAATATATTGTTAGAACAAGATTTGTTCTGATCAATATTCTTAGTTTTGATGATAACAATGTATATGAATTTTGTATGAGATAATGTGGTACTCTAATCCTATGCAATTTCCATTTCAGGAATCACATAAAGAGTATGCACAAAATCAGCGCAAGAAGCACTGACTCAGAAGGTTCAGCATGCAACATCAGAACATGCTCTAGCAAGACATCAGAAGATGGTTAAGAAGAATCAGAACATGGTCTATTGAAGCATCAGAAGAACTTGAGATCAGAAGCAGAAGCACTAAAGTTCTCATGGTATCACGCTAGAAGCACTTCAAGGTCAGAAGACAAGAAGATGCTCTGCACCAAGCTGTTTGACTCTGATGAAATTCAAACGTTGTTCATACAAACATCAGATCAGAAACAAGTACAGGATAGCAGGCTACGCTAACTGACAAAAGGAACGTTAGAAGCTATTAACGGCAAAGTCAGTAGACGCAGCAGAAGCAAGGCTCGAGGTAGTTGACAAAAGAGTGAAACATTAAATGCAATGTTGTACGGATCACGCAACGCATTAAATGCTCCCAACGGTCATCTTCTCAAACACCTATATATAGAAGTTCTGATGAGAAGCTGAATACAACACTTTGCGCAAACATACAGAAACGCTGTCAAATTCAAAAAGCTCTCAAACTTCATCTTCAACCTCACTTCATTACTGTTGTAATATCTTAGTGAGATTAAGCTTAAACTTTAAGAGAAATATCACATTTGTGATTATAGCTTTTAAGAAGCATTGTATAACTCTAGTAAGAATTTGTTTACATTCATTTGTAAATAACTAGAGAAGATCAAGTTGTGATCGGATTCTCTAGAAAGTCTTAGAGGTTATCTAAGCATTGCGTTCCCAGAGTGATCAGGTTGTGATCAGAATACTCTAGAAGACTTAGAGGTTATCTAAGTGGAAAACCATTGTAATCTTGTGTGATTAGTGGATTAAATCCTCAGGTGAGGTAAATCATTCCAAGGGGGTGGACTGGAGTAGTTTAGTTAACAACGAACCAGGATAAAAACAATTGTGCAAGTTGTTTTTATCTTAAGAATTTTAAAACTACACCTATTCAAACCCCCCCTTTCTAAGTGTTTTTCTATCCTTCAATTGGCATCAGAGCGCCGATTCTAGGTGCAAGCACTTAACCGTGTTAGAAAAGATTCAGGAAGAGAAAAAAACACAAAACTTAGATGGCTGGTGAAGATTCAACACCTACATCTACATCTGGCTCTGCTGAGCAACATAATGGAAATGGTAACAATGGTTATACTAGACCACCAGTATTCGATGGTGAAAACTTTGAATATTGGAAAGATAAACTTGAAAGTTACTTTCTTGGTCTAGATGGTGAATTATGGGATCTTCTGATGGATGGTTACAAACATCCAGTGAAAGCTAGAGGAGTAAAGCTAACAAGACAAGAAATGAGTGATGATCAAAAGAAAGCATTCAAAAATCATCACAAGTGTATGACTGTTTTGTTGAATGCTATCTCTCATGCTGAATATGAGAAGATATCTAACAGGGAAACTGCCTATGACATATATGAATCATTGAAAATGACTCATGAGGGAAATGCCTAAGTCAAGGAGACTAAAACTCTTGCCTTGATCCAGAAATATGAAACCTTCAAGATGGAGGATGATGAAAACATTGAGAAGATATTCTCAAGATTTCAAACGCTAACTGCTGGATTAAGAGTTCTTGACAAGGGATACACAAAGGCTGATCATGTCAAGAAGATCATCAGAAGCTTGCCAAGAAGATGGGGTCCTATGGTGACTGCTTTCAAATTTGCCAATAATCTGAATGAAGTCTCTCTTGAAGAATTGATCAGTGCTCTGAGGAGTCATGAAATTAAGCTGGATACTAATGAACCTCAGAAGAAAGGTAAGTCTATTGCATTAAAATCTAATTATAAAAAATGCACTAATGCTTTTTCAGGCTGAAGAAGAAGATTCTGAAGAATCAGAATCAGAAGAAGAAGATGACCTGTCCATGATCTCCAGAAGGGTAAACCAACTCTGGAAGAGCAAGCATAGGAAGTTTAAGAACTTCAAAAGTTCTAAGAAGCCTGAACATGGAGAATCTTCTGGAAGCAAAAGATCTGACAAGAAGAAGTCACATGCTATGAATGCAATGAGCCTGGTCACTACAAGAATGAATGTCCAAAACTTCAAAAGGAGAGTCCCAAGAAGAAGTTTCATAAGAAGAAAGGTCTTATGACAACATGGGATGATTCAGATTCAGAATCAGACTCTGAAAGCGAGCAGGCAAACATTGCACTGATGGCCACAGTTGATGATGGATCAGAATCTACATCAGAATCAGATTCTGAAGAGGTATTTTCTGAACTATCTAGAGAAGAGTTAGTTTCTAGTCTAACAGAACTTCTGGAACTCAAGGCTCATCTTAGTATCAAATACAAAAAGCTGAAAAAGCTATTTGAATCTGAAACTAAGAAGCTGGAAGTGGAAAATTCTAAACTGAAGGAAATTTTTTTACAATTATCCAAAAATATTGGATCTCCTTCTGACTCAGAAAATCCATTCCTAGTCTAAATCATATTCTGAAAGAATATGACTCGAGCTTTAGAAAGTTCTTATCTAGAAGTATTGGCAGAAGTCATCTTGCTTCTATGATATATGGTGTTTCTGGAAACAAAAGAATTGGCGTTGGCTATGAGGGTGATACCCCATGCAAATTTGAACCTGTAGATGAAATGAAAATCACATACAAGCCATTGTATGATCAGTTCAAGTTTGGCCACTCACATGATATTAGGCTCACTTCACATGCCAAAAGCTTTCATGTTACACACACTAAGAAGCATGTGACACAACCTAGAAAATATCATGCTGCTAAACCTAAGGAATATCATGATGTACCTCCTGTTGTTTATTATGCTAAACCCAAGTTCAATCAGAACTTGAGGAAAACTAACAAAAAAGGACCCAAGAAGTTGTGGGTACCTAAGGAGAAGATAATTTCTGTTGCAGATATCCTTGGCAGCAAAGAAGACAAAGAAAAGCATGTCATGGTACCTGGACTCTGGGTGCTCGCGACACATGACAGGAAGAAGGTCTATGTTCCAAGACCTGGTGCTTAAATTTGCTGGAGAAGTTAAGTTTGGAGGAGATCAGAAGGGCAAGATAATTGGCTCAGGAACCATATGTTCTGATTTAGATATTGATATATCAGAAGCTGAAGAACCAAGAATCAAAGTTTCAGAAGCTAAAGATCTCAGAAGCAAAGGATCAGAAGATCAAGTTGCTGCATCTTTAGAGAATCTCAGAATTTCTGAAGAGCCAACAGTCAGAAGATCTTCTAGACTCACATCTGCTCACTCAAAATATGTCATTCTTGGAAAGAAGGATGATCCTATCAGAACAAGAGCATTCCTTAAGAACAATGCAGAATGTCGATTAGGTCTTGTCTCTTTGATCGAGCCAACTTTTGTTGATCAAGCTCTAGAAGACGCAAACTGGATAAATGCCATGCAAGAGGAACTAAATCAGTTTACAAGGAATGATGTATGGGATCTTGTTCCTAGACCAAAAGGATTTAACATCATTGGTACAAAGTGGGTCTTCAGAAACAAGCTAAGCGAAAAGGGAGAAGTGGTAAGAAACAAAGCCAGACTGGTGGCTCAGGGTTATAGTCATCAAGAAGGTATTGACTATACAGAAACCTTTGCACCAGTGGCCAGGTTAGAATCTATTCGTCTATTAATTTCTTTTGCCACTCAACATAATATCACTCTATATCAGATGGATGTTAAGAGTGCCTTTTTAAATGGCTATATAGATGAAGAAGTCTATGTCCACCAACCTCCTGGCTTTGAAGACTCTAAGTCTCCAAATCATGTTTTTAAACTAAAGAAGTCATTATACGGATTGAAGCAAGCTCCTAGAGCTTGGTATGAAAGATTAAGTTCTTTCATTATGGATAATGGTTTCACTAGAGGAAAAGTGGATACTACTCTCTTTTGTAAAATCTTTAAAAAGGATATTTTAATTTGTCAAATTCATGTTGATGATATTATCTTTGGAACAACTAATGCTACACTTGGAAAGGAGTTTGCTAAGTCTATGCAGGCTGAGTTTGGAATGAGCATGATGGGAGAACTCAAGTATTTTCTTGGGATCCAGATCAATCAAACATCAGAAGGAACTTATGTTCACCAAACCAAGTATGTGAAAGAACTTCTGAAGAAGTTTAATCTTTCTGAAAGCAAAGAAGCAAAGACTCCTATACATCCAACGTGTATCTTAGGTAAGGATGAGGTAAGTAAGAAGGTAGATCAGAAGTTGTATAGAGGTATGATTGGATCTCTTCTATATCTTACTACTTCTAGACCTGATATTTTATTCAGTGTTTGTCTGTGTGCAAGATTCCAATCAGATCCTAGAGAATCTCACTTAACAACTGTTAAGAGAATTCTGAGGTATCTGAAAGGTACTACTAATGTTGGTTTAGTCTACAGAAGATCTAAAGAGTACAACTTAGTAGGTTATTGTGATGCTGATTACGCTGGAGATAGAATTGAAAGAAAAAGTACTTATGGAAGTTGTCAATTCCTTGGAAGTCATCTGATCTCCTGGTATAGCAAGAAGCAAGCTACCATTGCCCTCTCTACAACAGAAGCAGAATATGTTGCTGCTACTGGATGTAGTACACAAATGCTCTGGATGAAGAGTCAGCTAGAGGATTATCATATATATGAGAGTAACATTCCTATTATCTGCGATAATACTTCTGTTATTTGTCTATCTAAGAATCCTATCTTACATTCCAAAGCTAAACATATTGAGATCAAACATCATTTCATTAGGGACTATATTCAGAAGGGTGTTCTCTCTTTGAACTTTGTTGATACAGACCATCAATGGGCTGATATCTTTACAAAACCCCTTGCTGAAGAAAGGTTTAAGTTCATTCTGAAGAATATCAGTATGGACTTTTGCCCATAATGAGAAGATGAGAAGTTCTGATGTATGGATTAGTTCTGAAATGATCTTGTGTTATCTTCTTATAAGAAGTTCTGATGATGATCAATTAGAAGTTCTGATTCAGTCATCTCTGACGTTTCATTATCTAAGTTGATTTAGAAGTTCTTTTAAAGCAAAACAGCTGTCACCAGCTTTTCAGATGCTGAACACGTGTTCACTCTATTTGGACAAGCATGCGTACCGTTGAGGAGACACCGCCTTAGGTAACTGTGCAAATTACTTCAAATGTTACATTATCTCTCCTAACGTCATTTCTCATTAAATGCAATTTTTTTTCAAACACACACTGCATTTCATTTCAAATCTGTCCCTATAAAAACTCATCCTCATTACAATTTATCTTTTTACATTCTCTTTCTTCATACATTGTCTCTTCGTTTTCATCTCTTTTTTTTTTCCCTCCTTGTTGCATAAACCCTAATTCTAACTGAATCTCAAAGTCTCTTCATGCTTTCATCTTCAAGTCTGTAACTTGAAATGTATTATGCACATTGTGTTCATCGCAAGTTTGGTTATTGTCCATTGAAGACCTGTTTTATTCCAAATGGAGAACTGGAAGTTTTAACTGAAACAATGGTGGACTTTGAAAGTCTTCTGGAACATGGTTTCAATGTCAAGGAGACGATACTGGTTCAAGGATGGTCAAACTATTTTGAGAGACTGATTGGACCAATTTATCCTCACTTGGTAATGGATTTTTGGAAGCATGCAACCGTTACTCCTACAGGAAACTATATAATCTTGATGATTCAGAAGGATTCACATGCGCTGAACCTGGTAGAGTTCCTTGGGAGAAAGTTGATGAAGAACTGTCTGCCTTTAAAGCTTCACCAAATCAAACTACATTGCTGAAGTCGTTCTACAGAGTTTGGGCTGAAATTATTTTGGGAACCTTTTATCATAGAAAGAGAACTATCACTGCCAAGTATGTGAGTCAGGATCACAAGTATAATCTCTTATGCGTTGGTAAAGGTATTAAAGTCTCTCTCTCAACTATTCTATTTCAACATCTGAAAACGAATATTGAAGAATCTAGAGATGAGGAACGCAAGAAGTTTCCTGAGTTCAAGAAGAATACTATTCCTCTTGCTAGAATGATCTCAGATATTCTAGTAGAGAGTGTTTGATGAATGCTCTAAGAGATGTTGGCACACCAAAATTATTTACTGTCCTTCAAGGACATGTTCTGAATGCAATTGATCTTGAGAGGATGCTTCTAATTCCGGAGGTAACTTCTGCTCCAAGAATAGCTCCAGATATTCTGACCAGAAGATCTCCCGTTGAGAACTTCTCACAGCTGTTGAAAGAAGAGCTACACAAGTCTGTTAAGCGCTACTTGAAGACATGTGTTCTTGCTCAATCTTCTGTTGATCCTGCATGGATTCGTGGACGAGTTCCTCCTTCTTTAGCTGAGTTGAAGAAGAAGGAACAGAAGAAGAAAGAAAAGAGGTTAAAAAGAAAAGCTTCACAAGCAGAATCAAAGGCAGCCAAGAAGCCAAAGTTGTCCTATGATCCTGACAAGGTTAATTCCAAAGAGTATCGAGAGAAGCGCATTAGGGATTCTCTTCATGCTTTGAGAGTTGTTGGTTCTTCTCAGAGTAAGCCTCCTCCTTCTGAACCTCATAACTCCTTCACCATACAAAATACTCCCCAACCACCTCCTTCTACACAAGTTCTGAACCCTAATCCACTAAATATCATTCCCCCAACACCTTCTGATATTCCATCTTCCTCTACCTTTACCACAGAATCTACACCTTCTCTATCCCATCCCTTACCTTCCAGAAAATCCAAACCATACTACCTTCTTTACCCTGACTACAAATTCACCTTCAATCCTCCTGAACCTCCCTCTCACATCTACCTTGAGTTGTTCAAACTTGAATTCACCAGAAGGTTGGAAATCTTGACAAATGCCTTCTATAACAACCTAGATGATGCTTCTACTCGAAACCTTTGGAGAAGCTTTCGACAGGATTTTCAGGTTGCAGCTATGGAAGTCCAGAGAAGATTCGTGGCTGAAGCACCTGGTTCTTCTGGATACTTCTTGGAAGTTGATGATGGCAGATATTATCACCCCATCAGAAGCTTGAGATCTCTTGATGAGAAGTTGTATGTAGACGAGCTGGATGGTAACCCTTGCAGAGAGATTGTGGTTTTCAAGCCTCATTATTCTGTGTTGACTGGAGACTTCAAGTGGCTGTTTGACTTTCTAAGGGAGAATCCTTCTGAGAAGTACGCAAATATGGTCATTCCAGAAGTTGTCTATCCTCCAGAAGTTGATGCTCCCACTCCTCTAAGAAATCTAGCTGCCATTATTCAAGCCCTTGAGAACGGAGATTCTGATCTTCCTGCTCCTATGTATGAAGAAGATGCTTCTAGGGAAGAAGCTGATGCTGAGATACATACTGCTGAGAGTATTCCTGCTGAGGAAAATCATGATGATGATCTCACGATGGATGCTGCTGTTGAGAATGCTGTTCCACTGAACAGGAGTTGTGAAGCTTCTTCTGGAGAAACCTCTCTTCTGGTGAAGACTTTAGAGGTTATTCAAAAGAATCAAGCTGATCTAGCTTCTCGCCTGGACAAGCAAGAAGATACCAACAATGAGTTTCGCTCATTTATACAAAAGCAGACTGAAAGCAACAATGAGATTCATGGCCTTCTAGCTAAGATAGTTTCTAAACTAGGCTAGTCGTAGTCGTTTGGTCTTAGATGTCTCCTTTTTCTTGCATCTATTTTGTGCATCTGTCTTCTCATCCCTTGTATCTTCTGATTAATTTTGATGAATGAAATCTTTTATCTTCTCTCATATTGTTTGTTTTTCATCTGAATCTTTTATGCTTTTTGATGTTATGACAAAAAGGGGGAGAGAATGTGATAATTGATTTGATTTACTATATCAGTTACTGGGAGTAAGTCTCCACATCTCTAACAGAATTTGCAAGTTCTATGTCTTTGAGTGTTTTGCAGGATTGAAGACATTCTAAAAAGCTCAACATGAGAAGCAAAGACATGGGGAAAAGCAATTCTATATAGAAACAAGCTCATGGAAATTGAAGCAAGTTGAGTGTTGTGAAGCTTCAAGATCAGAAGCAAGAAGGAAGAATGTTCTGATATTCTTGTGATAGAATATGCTATAACACATTCTTACTCCTTATATGTTCTGATACATTTTTTTATATGCTCTGATAGATATTTTATGTTCTGATGCATTTTATGCGTTCTGATACATAGTATATGCTCTGAAACATATTTTATGTTCTGATTCATTCATGCCTTGACTCTTGTTGTCTAGTTTGTTTCTGAAACATTTTAGGATGTAGAGATGCTCTGACGACGCTCTGGTACAATCAAGAATGTTCTGATACAATCAAGCATGCAATGGTTCTAGAAGAAATTCAAAGCTCTGAAGCTGTCCTATGGAAGCAAGAAGCAGAAGCTCTGAATGTTCTGAAGTTCTAAGCTTATGTGAACGTCTCAACTGAAATAGAAAATACTCAGGGAAGTCCTCTATTTATAAATTTCTTCCAGTATTTATTTCAGGGGGAGATTATTCATCTCAGGGGGAGATTGTTAATCTCAGGGGGAGACATATTCACACACTATGTTTATATGCTTTTGCTATAACTGTGTATTTGTCTTTAGCCATCTGATAATCTGATTGCAAATTCATATCGATTATATATGTTTTTGTCATCATCAAAAAGGGGGAGATTGTTAGAACAAGATTTGTTCTGATCAATATTCTTAGTTTTGATGATAACAATGTATATGAATTTTGTATGAGATAATGTGGTACTCTAATCCTATGCAATTTCCATTTCAGGAATCACATAAAGAGTATGCACAAAATCAGCACAAGAAGCACTGACTCAGAAGGTTCAGCATGCAACATCAGAACATGCTCTGGCAAGACATCAGAAGATGGTCAAGCAGAATCAGAATATGGTCTATTGAAGCATCAGAAGAACTTGAGATCAGAAGCAGAAGCACTAAAGTTCTCATGGTATCACGCTAGAAGCACTTCAAGGTTAGAAGACAAGAAGATGCTCTGCACCAAGCTGTTTGACTCTGATGAAATTCAAACGTTGTTCATACAAACATCAGATCAGAAGCAAGTACAGGATAGCAGGCTACGCTGACTGACAAAAGGAACGTTAGAAGCTATTAACGGCAAAGTCAGTAGACGCAGCAGAAGCAAGGCTCGAGGTAGTTGACAAAAGAGTGAAACATTAAATGCAATGCTGTACGGATCATGCAACGCATTAAATGCTCCCAACGGTCATCTTCTCAAACGCCTATATATAGAAGTTCTGATGAGAAGCTGAATACAACACTTTGCACAAACATACAGAAACGCTGTCAAATTCAAAAAGCTCTCAAACTTCATATTCAACCTCACTTCATTACTGTTGTAATATCTTAGTGAGATTAAGCTTAAACTTTAAGAGAAATATCACAGTTGTGATTATAACTTTTAAGAAGCATTGTATAACTCTAGTAAGAATTTGTTTACATTCATTTGTAAAGAACTAGAGAAGATCAAGTTGTGATCGGATTCTCTAGAAAGTCTTAGAGGTTATCTAAGCATTGTGTTCCCAGAGTGATCAGGTTGTGATCAGAATACTCTAGAAGACTTAGAGGTTATCTAACTGGAAAACCATTGTAATCTTGTGTGATTAGTGGATTAAATCCTCAGGTGAGGTAAATCACTCCAAGGGGGTGGACTGGAGTAGTTTAGTTAACAACGAACCAGGATAAAAATAATTGTGCAAGTTGTTTTTATCTTAAGAATTTTAAAACTACACTTATTCAACCCCCCCCCCCCCTTTCTAAGTGTTTTTCTATCCTTCACATATATCACTCATCGACTCGTCATACTCACTTATACATCATAATAACACATAGATACCTTTTATCATTAAAACATCATCTAATCACACAGTTCACAATTATCATCACTTCAGAAATCACCAACAGAAATCGTTCAAAGCCACATAGAATGTTAATGTAATAACACAGACACAATGCATGTGGTACCAATATTTTATGAACATCTGGTTCATCACCCTCCATTATCCCAACCATAGGATTGATTCCTTATTGGAACCGGAGCACATCATAAATGCACTCAATCCATACAGTGGGATTGAGCCACTGAGGTTCATCACAAGCGAACCACCATCCAAAAATGCCATGAACACATGATGCACAACAACGTCATATAAAATTCGACCAGAGGTAGTAAAATGCATCATCGTTCACATAATCATCACATAACATGTATTACATATTTAAGACATGTATATCGCTATAACATCGTCAAAAAACCATCGTTAGCATCACAACAACATCATAACAACTTCATGACAACTTCATATAAACCTTACAGAAACGTCATATTCATCATTAAAACAAAGCACCATAACATAACAACATATAACAATTCAATGATATAAACAAATATGTACTAGAATCATGCATCAAAAAACTCATATAGTTCTATCATATTGTTGTCCACCATATCATCTTCCCAACGCTTCAAACGACGCATCCAACAAATTCATGAAACTCAAGTTACGATCTTTAAAAGAATTGCTGCAAGACTGCTCGCCTCAGCCTCGCCCGACGACACTAGAGCGCTCTGCTCGCCACCTCCTCGCCTGATGCTCTGTTCGCCACCTCCAATAAATCTTCAAGAAGCCTTGTCATCTCTAAATGCAGATCTGTGGCAAGAAGCTATTAATGATGATATAAATTCTCTAGAATCTAATAAGACTTAGCACTTATTAGACTTGCCTCCTGGTTGCAAACCAATTGGTTGTAAATAAGTTTTGAAAAAGAAACTAAAACTTGATGGAATTGTTGATACGTAAAAGGCTCGCCTTGTAGCCAAAGGTATTAGACAAAAAGAAAATATAGATTTCTTCGATACTTTTTCTCCAGTAACTCGATTTACATCCATTAGGGTATTAATTTTAATAGCCGCTATTAATAACTTAATAGTACACCAAATAGATGTTAAAATAGCCTTTTTAAATAGTGACTTAGAAAAAAAATTCTATATGGACCATCCAGAAAGGTTTGTGATTCACGGGCAAGAAAACAAGGTCTGTAAGTTAGATAACTCTTTGTATGGTCTAAAACAATCTCTTAAGCAATGACATGAAAAGTTAGAAACCTTAATAAAATCGAATGGGTACAAAGTGAATTAAAGTTACATACGCGTTTATTACAAATATGAGAATCACATTTGCACTATCATATGTCTTTATGTAGACGATATGATCTACTCATATTTGAATCAAACATTCAGGCTGTTAATGATGTGAAATCATTGTTGAGTGAAAACTTTGATATGAAAAATCTTGGAGAAGCTAGTGTGATTCTTGAAATAAAGATCACTAGATCTGAAAAAGGAATTTCTTTGGATCAATCTCATTATATGGAGATGATCTTAAAGAAATATAACTACTTTGATTATAAACCCGTTTTACACCATACAATCCAAATATAAAATGGTTTAAGAACACTAGAAATAGTGTTAGACAAACTATATATGCGAGCATCATTGCTAGTTTTAGGTATGTCACTGATTGTACTAGACCCGACATTGTGTATGTCATAGGGTTGTTGTGCAAGTTCACTAGTGGACCGAGTAATGAGCACTGACAAGCTATTGAACAAGTCACGCGGTACCTTAAGAGGACCATGAATCTGAATTTACATTATCAAAGATTTCCTGCTGTAGTTGAAGGACACAATGATGCTGATTGGAATACCATATCAGATGATTCCAAAGCAACTAATGGCTATATATTTAGTATAGATGGAAGAGCTGTATCTTGGAAATCAAAGAAACAAACTATATTGGCTCAGTCCATGATGGAGTTTGAGATGACAACATTAACGAGTTGGTTCAGATGCTTACGGGTTGTGATCCATTTGTGGAAAAAAACCAATGCTAGCTGTGTTGATCCATTGCCATAGTACCGCGACTATCACAAAAATCGAGAACCGTTATTATAATGGTAAAATACATCAAATAAGAAGAAACCACAACAATGTTAGAAATTGTATCACTAAATGAGGTGTGAGAGTGGATCATGTACGCACTGATGAAAATTTAGCAGATCCTTTGACGAAAGGGTTAGCTAGAGAGAAAGTACAAAATACATTAAAAAGGATGTGACTAATGCTTATAGAAAAATGAATTGCTCATGATGGTAACCCGATCTAAATGACTGGAGATTCCTAGAAATAGGTTCAATGGGTAATAACAAGTTGTAAGTAATATGAGGTGATCATGCTAATGTGAATAAGAGAATCATGAATCCTGAAGCGATACAAGGAAGGGATAATATAAACTCTTAATGAGATCTATACTCTGTATGAGGGAGTACCTGGGCTACATGAATACTCTTGATAGACTCAATTATGTGATTTTGGAACTTAGGTCTGTTCCTATGGAATTTCGAGGCAGAATTCTTAGAGCCTTCACTAAATTGGGATACACGTGCATGGTCATTAAAGCACATACTATTAGAATACACCTTAAGAAAATGTTGTGTGCAAGTTTGAAATCTGAGATATAGTTCAAGACATTTGTGTCACTCTTGTTGAATCAGGATCCTACTTGCTACACAAATGTTCAAGTCGTAGGCACCTTTGCTTATGCACAATCTTAGACACATTTGACGTTCCTTATGAAGTCACCTTTTTTAAATTCAAGTGGGGATTGTTGAAATTCTTTGGATGATGAAAGACTTAGGCTATGTTTGGATTGACGGAACATAACGAAGCGAAGCAGAATGGAACATAGCGGAGCGAAATGGAGCGTAGCGAAACGGAACAAAGATACCACTCCATTGTTTGGTTATTTTATTTAAAATTTTTCATTCCATAACATACACTCCAAATTGGATGGAAGAAAAAAAATGGGAAATTGGATGGAATGGGATGAAATAGATTCCATCATGTTCCATTCCATGCCATCCATTATTTGTAAATCCAAACGATGAAATCTCATTAGTTACTATACCATTCCATCTCATACCACAAATCCAAACATAGCCTTAGAGTGGGGACTTGGAAGAAGTTAATGGCAATGGCATTAAGTTCACGATGAATGAGCACAATTATGAACTGGAGTGTGTTGGTGAATTTGAAAAGGTTCATTAAAGTCCCACATAGGAGGGAGAGCACACGTTGGTAGTATTTATATATTCCAAGTGGGTAAATTGGCTTGGGCCCGAAGGGTTATCCAAATTTGTAGTCGGTGAGAACACACTACCATGAAACATTACACACGCACGCCCGTCGCCACCGTCTGTCCGACGGGTCGACTCGGTTCGGTGTGATCTTGGGCTTGGGTTTTTTTCCAATACTTTTTGGTATCTGAAATGAGGAAAAACTTTTTAATATTATTAATCATACACACTAGGCTGTTTTATCTTGGAGGCGGCGCAGTAATTCGACTGTTTTGTATAATTTTGAACAGTGACACGAAAATTTTAAAGAGAGCTACCTAGTCCATAACTCAACCTAATAATTTCTTCTGTGGCTGAATTTTTAAAATCGTAGAACAACAAATATTAATTTATTTGAAAATAAAAATAAATTTAATTAAATTTTACCTACTTATTTATGACATCTAACTAAACTCAAAGATATGTGGTTCATCATAATATTTTTATAAACATTTATATACTGAGATGACTAAAGAAATATTTTATTACAAATATTTAATTTAAATGTTCTCAAGCATAATAAATATTTATTAAAAAATGTATATTTAATATGTTTGAAATTTAAATAGTTATAGTATTTCTTTTAATAAGTATTTTATGTTTAAAATCTAAAAGAAGAAAATTTCGAATCAATCAATTACTTACTATAAGGAAAAAAAATTATTTTCACAATTTTTTAGATATAATTAAGTGTATTTAGTAATTTTAATTAACCTACAAATTACAATTAATAAAACAGTTTTAATAATGCTGTAAAAAAACAGTTTTAATAAATAAAGTTCATTTTACTTTAAAAAATTAAAAAACCACACAATCCAGATGAAATATCTTTTATAAGATTTAGAAAATCCTTTATTAAATTTAAGCAAACCACAGATCAGGATTTACCTGCACGCATTCAAGTAAATCTAAACCGTTAGTTCAATATCCAATCACTAACAACCTATCAACAAAAAATCATTTAATTATTTCAGTGGATTCCAAATCCACAAAAATCACAACACAACACCCCTTCTCTCGTGAGTTCCATAATTCACCATTCTCTCTTTTTGCTCCATTTCTCTCTTTTCCCACTCCTCTGCTTCTCTCACCCTAACTTTCCCAACCCTAGCCCCTTTTTACTCCAACGGAAATTCCTTCAATTCTCCGTAACGGTTTCTCGATCCGCTTATCCGTTACCAGAAATCAATTCAGATTTTCCGTTGCTTCAACACTAGAAGAACAAGGAGGAGATGCTCGCGACTCTCATCTGAAGCTCCGTCGTCGCCGTTCAACGAGGTTTCCATCTGAATCAGAATCAGAACAACCGCTCACTGTCTCGTCGTGTTTGATTGTGTTGGATTGGATTACCGAAGGAACAGACAAATCTTGTTTGTTGTTATTCCTCTTCGGTTCAATTCGATTCCACAACAAACCCTAGTTACTGTTGATATGGCTTCTCGAAGCTTCTGATTTCATAGGGCTTTGCTTCTCCGGATTTGGATTTGGATTCGTCTGTTCAGAAGGAGATTTTTTAGTTGTACAAGGAATTTGATTTCTCTAGATTCGGAGTTTCTTAAGGAAGACGAAGCTGCAGAAAACTGTTGAAGAATTCTAGAAGTGAATCTCATCTTTGTGGCGATTGGTTCGATTTGTTCGATCTTTACCTTAGTATAATTTGCAAGTGTAGGAAAAAAAAGAGAAGAAAAAAAAATAAGTTTGAGTTTATTGTACTTTTTTATTTGTTTTGAGTTTCAATAACAGGGCTTTCTATTATTATTATTTTTAAATTTCAGAGGCCCTTTGATTCTCTTTGTGTTTTGTTATTGCTTTGGTAAATTAATCTTCTTTTATAGATTGAAAGAGAAATATACCATGGCGGTGTATTATAAATTTAAAAGTGCAAGAGATTATGATTCAATTCCCATGGATGGTCCTTTCATATCTGTTGGTACTTTGAAAGAAAAAATATTTGAATCCAAGCATTTAGGGAGAGGTACAGATTTTGATCTTCTGGTCACCACCAACGCCCAGACCAATGAAGGTTGGTTCTGATTTTAATTGAACTCTTATTTTCAACTAGTGATCTGGGGCGATAGCGTGGGTGAGTTTCAGGGTTTCAATTTGGTGCTTAATTTTAAGTTTTAAGAAATAAAAATCAAAGCTTTTGCAAATTTTTAACTTTGAAGAAGGGCTTCCTGGATAAACTTACCTTATTTATCCTGTTCCTTTCAAAGTACAAATTTAAACCAATCCCATCTGTCATTAACGAGACAGGTTTGATTTGATTATCACTCTCCACAGCCCCAGGTAAAAGAAAAAAATGAAGGAAAATAAACTAACAATTAAGAGGCCTAAAGTAAGGTGAAGCTAAACTGCAATATAGTTGTGTACTAATCAGAAGTGCACAATTTTTCTGCTGAGTTTATATATGGTAGTTCATATATTAGGGCTTAATGCAATAGCACATTTATAGTATTTTTATAGGTGCTCTGTCTCTTGAAATTTCAGAATATCTTGACGAAGAAACGTTGGTCCCTAAAAATACCTCGGTGTTAATTCGTCGAGTACCAGGACAGCGACGTTTACCAATTGTTGCCGAACTACAGTACTATCTCAAACCTTTAATCTTATTATTACTGTTATTGGAATTTTAACCATTGATCATGATTTGTGCATAAAAGTTTTTGTTAAAATAGGAAGTCATCAGCGTGTCATTTTCTGTTTATGTCCTCCATGTATAGTGGCGCAGCCAGAAACTACATTCTTCATTTGTGTTTGTGAGATAAATTATGTGTTCTTGAGTCGCAGCTGTATTTTTGCTTTTGGCAGACAAAAGGTGGAAAATAACATGGTGGAGACTGATCCTGGGAACAGTAGCTTAGCAGCTGAAGATATGTCTGCCATGAAATATGTAAGTCCATTTTTCTTTTCATTTTGTTTTTTATTAACAATTCAGCTGCATTCTTAAGCTAATTGAGCATTTCGTACCACTTAACAGCCCGAAGATTCAGACTGGGATGAATTTGGTAATGATTTGTATTCAATACCCGATCAACTTCCAGTTCAATCGGTCAACTTGATTCCAGAGGCTCCTCCCACAAGCAAAGTTGATGAAGAAAGTAAGCTTAAAGCGTTGATTGATACTCCAGCGTTGGATTGGCAACAGTGAGTAAATTATTCTCCTTTCTCTGGTGTGTTGTTCCATGCATGGAATCAACATAAAATGGAATTATAAGTATAATCAGTAGATATATGGAACCCAAATAAATACTAAGTTACTAACTCTTTCCTACCTACAAGAATGAGTACCCTCTCTTATTCTCTTCAAGAGGAAATGAAGATTATTCATTTCTGTAAGACCTGTATTGGAATAGTTGTTCCATGTTTTTTCTATCATCCTTATGCTATGTTAGAATATCTAATGATGGGTGAAATGAAAGGAGACAAGGAAACGGGTGGAACAACATGACCATCTTATGTTTGGGTATTTTATAATATGGAGAAAAACTTCAATTTTCTTGTCTGTAAGTGGACCAAATGAATTCGTAAAGAATGAACAAGCTAGATAGATCCCATACATTTCTAGAGGCGAGGGACTAGAGGTATTAGATGGTATGAACTCATCAATTAAGTTCCATTCAGTTCCTACTTATCTAAAACATTGTAGTCAATGGCACTAATTTGATTCCAGTCTGATTCATTCCATTCGGTATAATCCTAAGAAATCCTTATCCTTCATGAGATTTCATTCCACAGCTAAATCGCCTTTTCTTGGGTGAACACGCACGCATTCTTGGATTTATGATTTTTTATGTTGATTCTATATTTTTTTTTTTCATGCAGTCAAAGTTCAGACTTTGGCCCTGGTAGAGGTTTTGGAAGGGGCATGGGTGGACGGATGGGCGGTGGGCGTGGTTTTGGTGATTCTTTTTCATTCATCATTCTATACAGTTTTTTAGTGATTTGCTTCTTTGAAGACAAATATTAATATGTTTATGAACTAATGGCTAGTGGTTATTTACTTGTCGGGTTTGCCAGGTTTGGAGCGGAAAACACCTCCACAAGGCTATGTTTGTCACAGATGCAAAATGCCTGGTATGTCATAATTTTTAAGATTTCATAATTCTCCACTTGCTTACGAAATTCCGGATACCAATGTCAGTTCGGATAGCTGACTTTTTCTTCTCAATTTTGTGTAGGACATTTCATTCAACACTGCCCTACAAATGGTGATCCAAATTATGACATCAAGAGAGTCAAGCAACCTACTGGTATCCCTAGATCTATGCTGATGGTAAATCCACAAGGTTCCTATGCTTTACCAAATGGTTCAGTAGCTGTTTTGAAGCCAAATGAGTGAGTTTAATTTGATTCTTCTCTTCCACTCCGTTTTATGTAGACATGAAGCTGAGATTTATGTTCTTTCAAACAGGGCTGCTTTTGAGAAAGAAATAGAAGGGATGCCATCTACACGATCTGTTGGGGATCTACCACCTGAGCTCCACTGTCCCTTGTGCAGCAATGTTATGAAAGATGCCGTGTTGACAAGCAAGTGTTGTTTTAAAAGTTTCTGTGACAAATGTATGTGTTTATGCTTCTGTAGTATTTATGGTTTTCTGAATTAGAACTCATACTAAATATTTTTTAGATGTTGCAATGCTGAAGTTATTCTACAGATTGGAATCTTACGCCGAAGTTATGTGACATCTTTCTGAAAATTCTTTTCAGGTATTAGGGACTATATCATCTCCAAGTCCAGGTGCGTATGTGGTGCAACAAATATTCTCGCAGATGATCTTTTACCGAATAAGACACTAAGGGATACCATCAATCGCATACTGGAGTCAGGCAATAGCAGTACTGAAAATGCTGGAAGCACTTTTCAAGTTCAAGGTTATTAAGACTGATGATTTTTCTCTTGGACCATCACTGGCATCAATTATTGCATATATTTTTTAATTTGGGTTTGATTTTTCAGATATGGAGTCTGCCCGTTGTCCACAGCCGAAGAATCCCTCTCCAACGTCATCTGCTGCCTCCAAGGGAGAACTGAAGATTTCACTTGTTAATGATGGAACACCAAAAATACAGGAGACAGCTGGTGAAATAAAAGCCATTTCTGCCCCACAGCAGACGTCAGAGCATGCAAAGATCCCTAGAGTCGGTGATGTATCTGAAGCTACTCATGAGTCGATGAGTGTGAAGGAACCAGTGTCGCAAGGGAGTGCCCAGGTGGTTGAGGAAGAAGTGCAGCAAAAGCTGGTTCCTTCTGAGGCAGGTAATGTAGATTGCTGCTTATGTCATCCTATTTCTGTGTGGTGGTGATGGTTATTTATGCGTGTGCTTCTTGAAAATGATTTGGTGGAAAATGGACGATAGTGAAGTGCTATTTCTTGAATAGCAAAAGTTTATTTGTATGTTGATTTTCTGTTGAGGTGTTCTTATTTGATTTTTTTTGACTTTGTAGCAAAGAAAAAGAAAAAGAAGAAAGTCCGGATGCCTGCAAATGGTAAATCTACTGTTTTGTCTGATTTATCACAGTACCTGTAAAAAAAAAGTTATGGATTTGGATTTGTATAATGTTGCATTTAGTGGACCAGGGAAATGCTAATATTTTTACCCGGGTAGTAATTGCAAATAATCTTGCTTATCATGCAGATTTTCAGTGGAAACCCCCACATGATCTTGGAGCTGAGAACTATATGATGCCAATGGGCCCACCTCCTGGCTATAATCCATACTGGAATGGCATCCAACCTGGTATGGATGGATTTATGGCACCATATGCTGGTCCAATGCATATGATGGGTTACGGTCTAGGCCCCTATGACATGCCATTTGCAAATGGTATGGCTCATGACCCATTTGCAAATGGTATGCCTCATGATCCATTTGCAAATGGTATGCCTCATGATCCATTTGCAAATGGTATGGCTCATGACCCATTTGGCATGCATGGTTACATGATGCCTCCTATTCCTCCTCCGCCTCATAGGTATGCAATTTTATGTTTGTCAAATTTAAACTTCGGTACTTACCTCTTAGCATCTTTGTCACTCACGCACACATAAGTTACATACACCCCCCACCCACACAGATTCCAGGATATTATGTCTTATTGATGCCGAGGGGTAGATTTGAGGGTTGCAGTGTGAATACCAATAGTAAACGTGGTTGTTTGTTTGTCTACTCCAGAATGTCATATTGTAATTTAATAGTTATGACTGTGTTCAGGGATCTTGCTGAGTTCAGTATGGGGATGAATGGTCCACCTCCGGCTATGAGTAGAGAGGAATTTGAAGCTCGGAACGCCAATTTGAGGAGGAAGCGTGAAAATGAGAGGCGGGGGGAAAGGTACAAATTGAATTTGGTGGTTGTAATGCTCTGATATGCTTGTTTGAGAAGTTTGTTTAGGTTAAATATTTTGTACTTTGCGAAATAGCAACAGTTTTACCTGGGTTTGATGTCCTTACTTTTACATTTCACTTAATTTTGTTTCTGGGTGGGATATTGGAATTTTATCTGGAAATTTATTATTCTCTACAATTTATTATCTCCCTTTCCCCCTTCTTAATGCAGATTTTGGTTTAGTAATTGCAATACACTGCTCTACCTAAACTAATTTCTTCCTTGGCTTTACCTAGTGAATTTTGTTGCCTAATTTAATAACTGTCAAAGTTAACATGTTTGAACTTGTTTTAATGAGTTTATTTCTTTCATGGAACAGGGACTTCTCCAAAGATCGAGAGTTTGGTAGGGAAGCGAGCAGTGTTGGGGATGTTTCTTCAATAAAATCAAAAACTGTATGTACTTTTTATTGTCTTAATTTTCATCCCTCTCTGTGTGGACTTTTATGCGCATTTTACTTTTTGTGGGTTTTTTACCAAAAGTTTACCCAGAAACTTCAAGCTTGCAGAAGAACATTGATTGCACTATATAATCCTACAAATTATTTCGCTCCTTTAATTATATTAGTCTATGGCAATTGTTTCTTCTGGCTTCTTTTATTGATAAAAAGAATTGTTTATCAAGCGATATTCTGGTTGATCATGAAATGGTTGAGGGATCGATGCCCATTTGTCTCGCCATTAATTTATGGTCAACAGCATCAACTGGTTTAAAGTGGGTTAAAAGAAAATGATGATAATGCATTGCTGCATGTGATAATGGTTCAGTGCTGTTACTAAATCTTCACTGCTCAAGTGTCGGATGGGTATATGCTTTGAACCATTGGAGGTTCAAATCATTTAAGCAGGCTGTTTGACGCATTTTGTCTTTGGACTCTAATTGGGTGACAAATTTTTGGCGATTTTTTCAAGATCATGGTTGATTTCTTCCACATTTGGTTTTCCAGATGATAATTAGTGTTTTCTGAGGAGGGTGGAATAACTTGGACCATCAAGTTCAGAGATTCCTAAACTTTGGATAGTTTGATTTTAGATTTAGTTGTTTACAGCATGTCTGTAATGTGTGTTTCCTTTTATTTAAGGTCTCTTTAAATTTTTTTAATACAAAGGTTTTAGGGTTACAATGCCTGAATGGTGCCAATGGGAGATTTGACCGAGATTCTCATTCATTCATATGGCAGCTAAAGTAATTCTGTGGCTTTTATTTTCTAGCAACTTCTAGCTCTATAAGCAGGAAGCCCGGGGTACCTTAATGCCCCCTTAATTTTCCTTCTAGATCTATGCATCATTTTTTTAACACATCATAAATCCTACATGCGAATAGTAACAATGCCTTAACGGTTCATTTATTATGTCAGAATAGAGAGAAAAAAAAATAGTTTTACATTTATAAAAAAAATATAAAAACTGATTTTAATTATTTAGCTATAGAGGTGTGTTGCATTCGGTAAGTGTGAGAGAAAGTAGTTATTCTTTTGCCTAACATACTTCGTTTACTATGGTGAATTCTTGCTTAAAAGAAACAATCAAACTGATCCACTGAAAAATAATCAAACCGATTGAGATAAATTAGGATTAAGGAACATAATCATTTAAATTCGGGAAGAATATTAATCTTAAGAAAATACTTGGATCGAAGTTTAAAAAGTAGCAAAATTAGCAATACATGATGCACATTTTTTAAGACTCGACATGTCAATTTATTTTAACTTTGAAAAATACGTTCATTTAGATATTAGGTTGGGACCAAAATAAGAGTCATCTTTGAATGCATTTAATAAAAAAATTCATCTTGTTTTCAAATTTGCCTTGTACCAATATTATCATTGTATTTTGGTATTGTGATTACATGAGTTGGGTGTTATATAATACTCTTCATAGTTATTATTATTATTGGGGGTGTTAATGAAAAATAATGCACTTATGGGCCTAACGGTTGGGCTTTTATATTTTGGTGCAGAAACCTATTCCACCGTCTGCGGGTAGTGATTATCATCAACACCGCCATCGTTCTGAACGTCTATCTCCAGATCGAACTCACCGTGAAGTGGAACCGCCACGTCCAATTAAAAGAAAATCAGATCACCACTCAGAATGCGAACGTGATGATAGGGATCGCGACTACGACTACGACCGTCACCAGCATCGCCGTCATCACCGAACAGAATCCTCATCCAGGAAATCATTAGAACCAGTTGCCAAATCCTCATCCAGGAAATCATCGGAACCAGTTGCCAAATCTACATCTCGAAAGTCACCAGAACCAGTGGCAAAATCCTCATCGAATGCTTCACAAGCTATGGCGGCGGCGGCAGCCGCAGCGGCGGAGCGCAAGCATAAGGCCAGCGTGTTCACACGGATAAGTTTCCCTTCGGAGGAAGAAGCCGCTGCGAAGAAGAGAAAACTAAGCACTACTTCAGTGACAGAATCTTCCACCGCGATCGCCAGTGCATCCGCGGCACCTTCCAATAGCTATTACGAAGGGAGGAAGAGTAACGCTGACATGGATGATTATGAATCTAGCGACGATGAACGGCATTTCAAACGGAGGCCGTCAAGGTACGAGCCTTCTCCTCCGCCGCAGGCTACAGATTGGAAGGAGGAAGGAAGACACTCTAGAGGAACTAGAGATCGGAAGCATCGATAGGTGAAGATTTTGAACGTGTTGTAGTGCTCTTTACGCAATGAAATTATCGCCAACAAAAAACTTTACCTTTCTCTTCCGATGCTTAAAATAAACTTTGCTAGGATGGTTTTGACCGTGTAACTTTGTTGTGACTGTTAAGTATCAATAATTTCGTCCATGTACAATTATGTACTATGTTTTATTCAAATCTAATTAAATGTATGTGTTGATTTTTCCATTTTCTTCCCTGAAATTATGTCTTCTTTTCGATTATGCTTTAAGTTTCTTTTTTACATTTCTTAAATGATAAACCATAACATGTATTCCGTCCGTTTTTTATTATAAGTCGTTTTAGAAGAAAAAAATTGTATTTTAAGATAAATGGTTTTACAATTTCAATGAGTAATTAATTTTATTTTTTCTATTATATCCTTAAATATTTATTATTCTCTCTCTTTTCAATTATATAAATTTATCTTCCACATGTCATTAATGGAGAATAATTTTGTAAAAACCTTCATAATTCCTCATTTTCATACAACAATTATTATTTTTCTTAATCTGTGTGAAAAGTCTAAAACGACTTATAATAAAAAACGGAGGGAGTACAAAATAGGTTTTTTTTTTTTTTTTTCACTTGTCAATGAAAAATATTTACAAGTCTTAGTTTATTTGTGCAAACGTGGAGAGTCTACCTATTTTTTTATAGTCATTCATATTATCAAAGACCGTTTTGTTTTTAATAATTATTATAAAATTAATTTTTTTATATTAGCAAAAATATTTTAATTATTATATTATAATAACATGCATAAAATTTTTTTTCTCTCGGGGTGTGTTCATCTTCGAACATGGCTTCTTTTATACGGGAGTTGAAGTTCATCATATTACGATCTAGAGAGTGATTTTTTAGAAGAAATGACCTCCTTCACCTTTTCACCTATATCACCTTTTCTCTTGTATAGATGTGTTTATTGATTTTTTTTTTAGTAAATCAAATTACAAGTTTTCATTCATTTAGATTCAAAAAAATTCTATAGACAATTTGTACAAAAAAAGTTTGAGAAAATTAGAACAAATGAATAAGATTTTTCAGAAGTAAAAATTAGAAATGCATAGAAAGGTAAAACAAACGAAGAAAAATTATATAAAATCGAGTAAAATTGTTAATACTAAATATGAGACGCGGATTCATACATTTTTCACAAACTCTTATCTCAGTAACTTAGATGTGTGAATTCTATAGAGAATAATTATGAAAATTTCGAATCCTTGTCACAGAGACGAAAACCACTTATATACTATGTACATTAATAACCGTTGACAACAGTCAATTCTCCAGCGTTCGACACGTACACCATTACGTGGTCATTTGCCCCTTGCTTTGCTTCCACATTTCTTTAGTTCTTGAATTCCCATAAACTCCTATCAATGTCGACAATTGCCCTTAAATCCCAACTGCTTCTATAAAAAAAATATCTTCAAGTCTTCTAATTGCCCCTATCGAGAATTAAGTTGTTTCTTTTCGACTACTTGTGATTCTGGCGTTAAAACATGATTGTGTTGTATTCCAAATCACTACAAATCTTTTTGAGATTTTGAACATGTTTTGAAGAGAAAGTGATCCTAATCTTGGGGATATGTTCTTGAGATTCTTCCAAACTAGGCTTAATGGGTTAATAATTCACCTAATCCTCGAACTCAAGAATAAGTCCTAAAACACTTGATTGGCGAGTGGAACTCACCACCTCAATCAGAGTAGTCAATATGTTAAAACTATAACTAGGTCATTTTACACTTAGCAATCTCATACCTTTATATCACACTTTCATGTCAAAATACTAAACTAGAATTCCCATGCTAACAGATGTCCCTAAAAAATGTCAAATTCTGATCATGTTTACATATTGGAAGAAAGTGGTGTTTTTTAGTAAACACTCGACATTGTTCAAAGTAGTATGCATACATCCTCGTCATCATGATCTCTTTCACAAAACCGTCATGTCAAGAAATGTGCGTGTAAACTGCATTAGGATTCCGATTTCCTAGACCATCGTGAGCCACAAGAATTAACCATTTTAAAAATCATTTAATTAATATTATCTAGAAAATCAAAACATTAGTGAGTTTTTAATTCAAAAGGGGAAATTGATAAGTCCCTCTTCAAAATCTATATATAGACCCTCATTTGTTTCTTTCTTCTTCGCCACATTGTTTTTCTTTTCTGAACCCTAAGAGCCCTCACATTTCTGCAACTTTTGTTTTGGTTTTGTTTATTTTTATGTCTTTTTTTATGAACCACGAAGCCCAAAAAGTCGCCTACATTCGAAAAGCATAGTTGAATGCATTCATTTTCAGTCCATATGTCCTCACCCTTTCAAGGATTGTGAAGGGTCGTCCAAATGACCATTTTTCTACGAGGATTTAACAACTATATCATCAATATAAACATGTATAAAGGTCTTAGTGAAATCATGAAACATAGAATTCATTACCCTGTTGCTGAGTCGACCAACAGTTCTCCAACAAACATCGGATATTCATATTTTGGAGTAGCAACATTTAAGTCTCTAAAATCTATACAAAGTCTAAGAGTTCAATTCTTTTTAATAACAAGAACTATATTTGCTAACCATTCAACCGGTCAGTTCGTATGAACTTCTTTCTCAAAATCCTTTTTATTTCTTCTTTAATCTTTGACATTACTTCAGGTGCAAATCTCCTTGGCATCTGCTTCACTGGCCTCTTGTTAGGTCGAATAGGCAATCTCAACTCCACCAGACCTCAATTAAGTCCTGGAATTACATCATAATCCCAAGTGAAACAATCTTTAAGGTCTTTAAGCAATTTGATCAACTAGATCTTCAGGCTTTGGGTCAACCTTAACACTAATGTAAGTTGGATTTTTGATTGCTCCATCTCGTAAATCAATCTTTTCTAGCGAATCTTGGGCTTGAACCCTCTTAGTTGGAGCTAATGGATCCGTTTTGAATCGTAAAGGCTCTTCATCATAAATACAATCAAGTCTCTGCCTGTCTGAAATTGAGTTCTTACTAAGATAATCTATTTTACTAGTTTCAACTGTAGTGGTTTCGACAACCACTTTTTCTAGGAAATCAACCTATAAGATCGCCTTTATTCTAGTTTCAGTCATATAAGCTGAAATTCGAGCTAATGTGCTCGATTCAATCATTATTATTTGGTTCTGGCCACCTAGTACTTGTGGTGACCTCTTCGTCATCCCAATGTCCCATATCCCCATGTTCCCATATGAACCCAAGAATAGGATGTAACTTCATTGAATATAACAATTTCCTTGTGGAGAGAAAACAGTTCAAACCGGAAAATATGGTGAAACCTGTCAAAATATTTCTTGTATACATGATTTATTTAAGTTAAAAAATAAAAATGACCTTCCTTAACATTTTTTACAATCCCACTAGTTCTCCAAATCGAGATCCTCTGGTGCAGTGTCGAAGGGACTGCTTCTACACCATGGATCCATTCCTGACCAAGCAATAGGTTATAATTTGCCATGGTCAAAATGACCACAAATAATGTTGGTCTTGTAATGGTTCCTACAACAATGTCAACTTAAATGACTCTTAAAGATTTTTTTCGTTTTTCCTTTATAATTGGACTGAGCCATGTTATGAGGTCTCAAATTAGTGTCGTATTTGCAAATCTTCTTTAATAAAGAATGTGTCATTAGGTTAATCTCCTTCCCTCCATCAACTAGGACTTTATTAACCCATACATTCTCAACCTTAGCCCATATAAAATGGGGCTTTAGGTGTTGTTGCTTTCCTAAATCAGGCCTTTTGAAAATGGCCTTGTCTTCATCTACACAACTGTTATTCATTACATTATAACATAAAGACTTATGGTTTGCTAGTTCTTCAGCAAGGTCAGTATCCTTTTCTTTTGTTACCTCAGTGATCTTATCGAATTCAATGGGCAAAAAAGAAACAACATACATATAACGTCAAATTCATCCTCTAACCCAGACTCAAAATTTTCTATCAGCATCTCATCATCTTCATTTTGCAAGGGATCCTTGCCATTTGGTTTGACTATTGTTGGTGAAGGAGGAAATTTTTTTTCACTCATGAGTTTCTTTACCATTCGATCCTCTGTTAGTGTTTGGGATTTCCTTATTACAAGACTCTGCACTCTTCATAGCCGCCTTCTTTTTCCTTTGATGTCTTCTCAATTAAGTTCTAGTCATGGTCTTTTTTATCCAAATAATTCTAAAACCATAGGAGTAGTTCTTCGACGCTTAACAAATTTTCTTGGAATGAATAACTATCTCCAAATTTAACTACTCTCTACTTTTGCTGATCAAAGTTTGGTTTGGGCGCTGGTCGAATCCATTCACCAGAGGGTACGAAAATAAATTAAAGGTAAGTTTTCCTTTAACTCTCCACTAGTTTGCAGGCTCCTGGTATTTTTTGTAGGGGACTCCTCTTTTGTCAAAAGAAAATTGTGGCCTTCTACAATTCTAATTATTCTTCTTTAGTTGCTGAAGCCTTATACTCTCGAGGGATTTGGCGGCTTCCTTGTCAAACACTGGACTGCAACGAGGGTATATCATAACTTTAAAACCCTTAATCTTGCAGTAGTTTAGGAAGTCGATCAACTCCTTTTCATACTTCTGATACACCACTTTAATCTTCTTAGTATAATCCAACACACTTACTTCTACTGCCTACTCATTGATATCCATAGGGGACGCTGGTATTCTCAACTTTCAACCGTTCGACTTGCCTAACTCTGTCTGCTAACTGGGACATATCCCTTAAGTATTGGGTATCTAAACTTCTTCCTAATGGAATAGTCTAAGCCTCCTGTAAATTTTTTGACTAACTCATATTCAAACACTTGAATGAAGCATCTCAACTTCATTATCCTAAACCTATTAAGATAATCATCTATTGATTAAGCCATTTTTTGCTTCACACTGGCTAATTCTTTTAGGTTGATCTTCGACAGAACCATGCATAATTGGTCATGGAACACCATTTATAATTGATTCTAATTACATATAGAATTTGGAAGTAGGATGGTGAACCACGTGAATACATTCTTGGTTAAAGAATTAGCGAAGTATTTCATCTTCAAGTTTTCATTCTTGGCCAAATCTCCTGCCTTTGATTGATATCGAGCGATATGTTTGACACTGGATTCAATGGTGTCGCCTGAAAATTTTGTAAATTTAGGAATTTTCCAATCCCTGGGAAGTTCAATTTGCAGAACGTACCTAGACAAGGTAGAAACAAGATAAGGCCTATGAAGACCAACACAAGGCCAATTTGGACTAGGATATGCTCGTCCATATTGGCTATTTTATTTTGCCACCCAAAATTGTTTTGATGAACTCTCTTAACCACTTAATTTGCATCCTATTTCCTATTGACCAATACTACCTCTGGCCCATTTCAACCTAAGTCTCCTTCGACTGCCCTGGGTATGGGTTGTTTGATCGGTTAGGGTGTAGCCTGTTGTTGCACTTGGTTATTAGGAAAACTTTCATTGTTTGTAACTCATGGGTATTGAATATCCCCAACTACTTGGACTTGAGGAATTGGATGAATAGGTGCTTGATGACCACTAAAAAAATCACCAATTCGACCCATTTAATGCACCAATTGTTTGTAAGTATGATTTGTGTTTTGGATTATAAGATTAAACACAGTACTAATTTGTTGGGTAATTATATTGACCATATCATGGTTACTATCATCCATTTGTTTCCTTACAACTAAGAGATAACTTGTAGTTAAAGGTGGCATATTCTAAGGGATATATCCTAACTCTCCTTATGGTTGTGGCATCCGACTAGGATTGCTTACGGGAGATACTGATGCTAAGTATGGATTAATAGGAGACACAATAGTCATTGTTTTATATGCATATGTAAATTCATTAGTTTGTAGGCCTTCCATCATTGCAGTTGGCATGCCATATGGATATTCACTACTACTAGGGGCTAGCGTGAAACTTAGGAGAAAAGAAGGCCTATGGTATCCTATAGTAATTTGTGTAACCTTGGGAACAGTTGGCAAACTAGTTGGTTGTGGTGGAGCAACCACCATATGTGTCGACATCGTAAAAAATGACGTTTGACACACGAAAGGAGTGGTTACTCCAACAGTTTTTGAAACATATGTATCACTAACCGTTGATTCGACTGGTTAATCTTTTGCATTTGGAGCATTGTTCTTGGAAAGTGGGTAATTTTTTGGATGAACCATCTCAACAAGAGTCTTACCACTCCCAAACACGTAGACACTCAAACATTGAAAACATTGCATGTATATAGATCGAAACAAACAATAAAAGCACAAAACACTTTTCTTCAAAATTTTAAATTTCTTGCACAAAAGAGTCTCATTGGGCATGCCAATTTGTTTACTTGTTTTATTACTAAATCAAACCACAAGTTTTCATTCACTTAAGATATTAAACTCGGAAAAAATCCTACGGATAATTTATGTAGAAAGTTTAAGAAAATGTGTGTTTGCATGAAGATTAGAACAAATGAACAAGATTTTTCAGAAATAACAATTAGATATGCATAGAAAGGTAAAACAAACAAATCATAAACAACAATTGAGTAAAATTGCTAAAATTTAAGATGGGACGCAGATTCATACATTTCTTACAATCTCTTATCATTGTAACTTGGATGCGTGAATTCTATAGAGAATAACTATGAAAATTAAGAACCCTTGTCTCAGAGATGAAAACTACTTATATACTATGTACATCAATAACCTTCGACAACATTCAATTCTCCAATATTTGACACGTAGACCATTACATGGTATTTTGTCCTCTGTTTTGCTTCCATGTGTCTGGAGTTCTCAAATTGCTGCAAACTGCTATCAATATCGAAAACTTCCCTTAAATCTCCTAACTTGTTATGTTGAAAAACATCTTCAGGTCTAATAATTTCCCCCGTCGAGAATCAAGTTGTTTCCCTTTAAAGAGAGAGTGATTCTAATCTTGTGGATATATATATATATATATATATATATATATATATATATATGTGTGTGTGTGTGTGTGTGTGTGTGTGTGTGTTTGTGTGTGTGTGTTCTTGAAATTCTTCCAAACCAGGCTTAGTGGGTTTCTAAGTCATCTAATCCCCAAAATCAAGAATATACTAAGTTCTGAAACACCTGATAGGCGATTCAAACTCACCTCCTCAATCAGAGTAATCAATATGTCGGAAATATAGCTAGGTCATTTTACACTTAGCAATCTCATATCTTTATATAAACACTTTCATGTAGAAATGCTATACTAAAATTCCCAGGCTAATAGGATTGAAGTTGTGTCCATGTTTCTTCATGCCCTTTTCCAAATCCGCGCTAATTGTTACCATTTCGTCATGGACATCGTGATATTTCATCTTTAAGAAGACAATAGATAGAACTATGTCCAAAATTACTATTAATGGTCTCCCTATGATGCAATTGTAGATTGATTTGCACACAACTACCAGGATTTGATGTCCACCATACTAACATCCTTATCCTGTCCAAAGGTATCAAAAATTTAAATGACACTCCAAGGGCGTGTTACCTCTCCGTTGAAGCCCTGCAAATATGTACCCATATAATGTTATAGTCTATCTCTTTTTAAACCTAATTTGGTGAACAATTCACCATGCATAATATCACATGAATTACTTTCGTTAACAAGGATCCTTGAAACATCAAAGTTGGCCATGATTGTTATGATGACCAATGTAAAGATATAATTGGGAACTCTCCTACCTTATCTCTTTCTCTAAAGCCTAAAACGAATTGTTCAAGACTCTTTCCCGAGGAAAATTCCCAATTCTGATCAACAAACAATAATTATGATATTTTCTTCTTTGCGATTCCTTTAGATAATAGCTTCGGTGGTGGAAACCCTCCAGTGATAGGTGCAATAAAATGATAAACTTTAGAGATGGAGGCTAAGCAGGATCACTTACCTTTCCTATTGTCCCCATCTTCACTACTATCTCTCTATTTGCTAGTATCTTCAACTGCTTATATTGTCTTTCTAGGGAGTGTATCACCTTGAAGGGAAGAACGCTTTCTGCTTAGAAATTCACTTTGTTGGACGACTTTTTGTTGAGAATCCATGTTCCTATTATTGTCCCTCATTTGGGGTGTCATTCTTGATGTATCTACCAAGTCTTCTCTTCTTGATCAAATATTCGATTGCATCTTTCATATGGACGCACTCGTTAGTTTTATGCCTATGACATTTTTGAAATATATGATACTCTGTCTTATCAGTCTATGCTAATACATTCATGGTGTAGGGGTATATTTAATCTTAGCTTACTTAAACTTTGTGTTAGTGTACTCCTTCAATATTTTCTCCTTCGACAATTTCATTAGATTATACTCTAAGAACTTAGATCGGGGTCCCTTCGGCCTCTCCTTATCTATGTCTTTAAGACGCATGTTGTCTTATTGCTTTCTATTTTTAGATGCCTTATTTCTCTCAATGTCTTCAACTAATAACTTGTCTTCATAATTGATTTAGGGTTTGCTCGAGCAAGAAAATCACTCATGCTCCTTGACTCCTCCAACCCTAGATTTTTTCTGAACATGCAATTTAATATTAACCCATTATTGAAAATCAATCATTTTAGTTTGCCAATGGCTTCATTGACTTCCACCGTTTCTTTGGTGATTTTTTCAATGTACTCTCGAAACGTCTCTTTCTTCCTCTAGTGAACTGCACTAAATTTAACCGAAGATATTCTAAATATGTTGAAATATCCTCAACCATTATTTGATTATGAAATGTAATGTTAAATTTAAGTTAACAATTATTTATGTAACGTTACATTTTTAATGTATGTCATAACAATGATTAATGTTAATTTATGTTAAGTTTTCTGCATCTGTTTCTGGATTTTTTAAACACATCATTTTCGGGAAGTAAAGTTCCAGATTTGTTCTGAGGAGTTGGTGCATCAGAAAATGCATTTATGTATTTAACGGGCTTTTTGATTTTTTTTACAAGGGTACGCGAGCACCACTTAGGTTGCAATAAGCAATCTTCAATTTTAGACTCTTAAATTTTGGGGTCTTAAAAGTTAGGTTATAATTTTTAGAAGCCCCTTAAGTTGACAATTATACTTTGTATGATCATAGAAGCACACCATATCTTCTAGAACCCTTAAATTGACAATTATACTTCGTATGGATGATCATGGAAGCACATCATATCTTCCATAACCCTTTTTATATTCAAGGATGACTTTGATGATAGCTTTTGTACCAAATCATCTCTTTTGATTGGTGTTCCATATATGATTGCTTTGTGAATTTTTGTATGCTTGGCATAGGCACATGTGTGCCTATTTAAGGGGGTTATTCATTGCACATTTCCTATTTTTCTCGCACTCTGATGAAAACTCAAAAATAACCCTTTTGCAACATCTAATATTTGAAATCCGGACGCTTACAATAAACTTCTTCATCAGAATCGCTCCCAGTGCAAGTAAAAAATACATATGAATTTAAATCTTCAAACACACCATAGGACATTAATATTTGAACACAACCTTTAAATGACATAACTAGTCTTTCCTTACATTTAAAATTAAGTCTAAAAATACGATGAGGCTGAAGAGACCTCTCAAAAATCCAGATTCTCTCAATTTCTATTCATGTTTATTTAAACTAAGCACTTCTACTCCTTTTCATTCAAACTAAGAATCTTCACCTCTCGCATTTGGTAAGTTTGCATCCATGTTTTTTTTATGCATGCAAATCCTTAATAGATTATATTTAAGCTATATTATATGCATAATTAAGCTACATCAATAAATTCCTTCATCTAATATTGATGCATGATTTTTCTGATTATAATTTTGGAACATTTTAGGGGTTATAATTTTTTTGGATGAGTTCTAATATGATACACGACAATTTAGATTTCAAAACCCAAACTCTTAATACGAATAACTAAATATGAACCCATAGTTTTAGCTTCTTTGATTATGTTTTCCATTCTATTTGTCAATCTGTTTGTTAATATTTTAAGTGTCTCTTAATTGTGATTATGATATGGCTTGTTATATGTAATTATAGATAATTGCTAACAAATAACATAGGTACAAACATGGCCGACTGTTTCAACATGCTTTAGTGCGTAGGGAGAAAGATAACCCTTGACGAGAAGTTGGAGAATTTTCTCGTGCTACTGAGGTGTCATCTTCTCGTGGTCATGTATCTTCGGCTCATGACGATGCTCCTTCCGCGCATGCTCTTGATGCTGATGAACATGTCAGACCTGTTGTTACCACATTTGATAGTTTTCTAGGAGGCCACAATGACATATCACTACTTATTATATGCAAATCATACTTCTAGATACACGTGGGAAGGAAAGATAGCATAAATTTCTACAATGATTCTTTTAAACATTTGTTTCATACTAATTGAATCGTTTGTTATTGTTGTTGTTGTACCGTGACACACTAAATTTTATACACCATGTTAGGAAGATAAAAACATTGTCGCAACCAGATGTACTGTGATTTCAGGAGGTATTGGAGCTATCTAAACTATAGGTCGTCTATATGACAAGATATGATTATATTAACCATGGTCTTCTGTCAACATTTGTTAAGAGATGACATGCATAAACGTCATTATTTCATCTTTATATTGGTGATATGTTGATGATATATCGTGTATTCTCCATCTTTCTATCATAGGAAGACTGTTGGACCACTTTTCATGTTAGAGATCTGAGACACCAGACTTAATTGTGACAAAATTAGGAGATGACCCAGACGATGCTCAAAAAGAGATTCTAGATACCATAGGAAGTCATTGCCAAATTTTCATTTCTAAAGAAAATTTACACTGACCATTTGAAGAAGGCATAAAATAATGTTAGAGATGATGCATAGGTTGCCTATCATAGACAATGTGCATTGAGACACACTTCTTGTTTTTTGTTGCAACGACCATTTTGGTGAACAAAAGTGTGACATATGTTGATGTTGTCTCCTTAAATACTTCATGGACTTGGAGAGGATTCATGAGTATAATTAGGGGTATTTTATTTGATTTACCAGAACTCCAAGTTAGACGAAGGTAGTCAATGGAAGACAAGACAAATAATCAGAAACAACTATCTTTTTTAGATAATCTATTTACATGTCAATCATTAATTTTATATCACTTGTAATATACTCTTACTGATATTTATTATGAACCATTTTTAGACATGAATCCTCCATCATTTTCCAGATATTGGCAGGGGAGTATGTTTTCGACTACACTAAAAGTTGCCACTTGCGTGCTCGACTATCCCATTCACGTGGAATCCGGCGACTGAGTCGTACAAACTTGCTCTTGATCGCATTATGGCAAATGATATTTATTTCACTTCATATGGTGAGCACCATTAGACACAGCCTTTGGATGTGATATATTGGTTACTCTGGATGGCTGACTTGTGGGCCTCAACATATATACCCACATCTATCGGAGCGAGTACTACAACAATTTAAATATTTGTCGGGTATTCTTAGGAATCTAGACAAATATTTATTTGCATTTGATACGTTTCTGATAAAGATACTTATTAAATTGTGTTGCACTCGAATTTAAATCTTTGGACGGTGCGAGAAGTGAATTTTTGAATTTGATTTGAGAGAATTAATAAAGGTGCAATGAAAAATCATCTATTTAATTAATAAAAATTTATCTCACTTTAATTATTATTTTTCTATATTGGCTTCTGTTATCGAAAGAGTATTAGTTTTCAGGTTTATAATTATATATGATAATCTTCAAGTTTCAAATACAATTTTTTTAATCTTAAAATATTATTCCCCGTTCATAAACACACGTACATTGCATGATCACTTCCTAATTCTTATTGTTTAGGTACAACTTTGGTTTGGTAAAAAGAAGTACAACTATGGTCGATTTATAGAAAATATAAAGATATGGAATAGAGACATGTTTTGAAATACTCTTTATCCGCATGAAAGAGTGTAATACTTCACTTCATTTGCTCTTTTTTTTTCTTTCTATCAGACCAATCACAAACTCTCTAGTTCTAGACCTCCAATCCTACACCAGTTCCAGTTAAAATGCCTCTATCTGAATGTTACTTGATTGCAAAATAACTGTCTAAGAAAGGAGTGCTAAAGTAGTTTGGAGGAGGAACATAAAAATTAAGTGATAACTGATAAGAAGTTCATGGATTCAACTCCGTCCATAACAACTAATATTTTTATCATGTAGTGATAACAAGAGTGGCATGATCCCTAACCTATATGGCTTATATTAAACAAGACTTTCATGCTTCCAGGCCATCCATAACTTCCTGAATAGTAACAAATCGACCATTTTCTATCGAAAGTTGTGCTGCAACTCCAATAGCAACTGATATTAATCCATCTTCAAGATCTACAGCAGGACCCTTTTCACCGTCACCTCTAATAGCAGCCAAGAAATTTAGGTGTTCCAGATAGCTAGACCCATGGTGTAACCCATCATATCTGTACAAAAATAAAAAACAATTTCCATCATTAGAATAAAATCAACTTCAAATTTATCTCAAAACTTAGTTAATTAATGAAATATTCAACACAAACACAAGGTACTAGTACTTTATCCGGGAATCTTCTGCTTTCAAACTCTGGACACCATCTCGTCCGGCTTTACGCGTTCCAAACCGCACAACACTCTCAGGAACGAAAGCTTCTCCCTGTTAAAAATATGTTTAAATAAAGATCACACGTATAGTAACCATATGGGTAGGTGAGGTAGCTCAACTGGTATATGTTAGTTGAGTTAAATAGATGTAAACTACTGGTCCAGAGGAAGAATTTTACCTTTCCAGTATCACCAACAACAGATATTTCTTGCTCATTTTTACTCCCTTCAGCAAACATACAAAGGTCAAGCATTCCTCGAGAACCATTGTCAAATTCAACTATAACATATGCATTGTCAATAATATCTGGAACCTTTCCATCATATATTTCATCCTTGTGATTAACATCAATAGCTCCAGAAGCCATCACACGAACAGGATTCGCGCCAACAAAGAGCCTCATGAGATCAAAAAAGTGGCAACACTTCTCTACTAGAGTTCCCCCTGAGTTAACATTGAACCGATTCCAGTCGTTCACCTATGGCCAATATCACTCTCTCAGCTTTATTTAATACTAGAACCAAAACATGCAAGGTAATCTCAATTGGTATAAAATTAATCTAACCTTAACCAAGAAAGGAAACCGGTGCTCCCGAATTGATACCATTCTAACATGTCCAAGGCTTCCTCCGTTCACTATTTCTATCAGTTTTGCAACAGGCGGCATGTATCTGTACTCAAGTCCCACCTGAACCAATATATCTGGTCTCTTTTGAGCAGCACGAACAACCTAATCCATACACATTAAGGCGATAAATTAGACCATTACCAAACACTTATCATAGGAACTAACAGCACAAACCTAATCAGGAACTCAGATGATATATTTATTCCAAAAAACAAATGCATTATTGACTATATTACATTGTCCATTGCCATTGCAATAATTATGTCTACAAGTGTCGAAAGAGTACAGCTTGTCTAAGGTCATTCATGACCTCTTCCAGCAAATGGTAAGCTATGAAGCACTGACACCAAACCGTGCAAAGCACTTATATTGGCATGTAGAAATCGTTAATAGTTCAAAAAATAAATAAAATGATTGAATGTAAACTACATGTGTCGGTGTCAGACTCAGACACCAACGTATGTCAACCACCTAGATACCGAACATGCATTCTATCTAATGTGTCGATGTTACTTAAATGGTAAAACCAAGATTCTAATTCGCGGTAACATAGCAGTTGTGAAGACATTAAAAGGGATAGGTGATTGAAAGTTTTAAAATCCCTTTTTGTTAAACCATAAAAAGACATCCAATCCAACTATATAGCAATGCAACTAGTAACTGTTTTCCAAATGAAAGGGGCAAAAAAAGTGTCTTTTTTCAGCATATTTTACTTATTTATGAAATCCTACAGCTAAAATCAAAATTGCATTACATATTCCCACAGTAAAGGCAAAAGCCACATCTATAAGACAAGACTAAACATGTTACATACCTCTTTGCAATGAGAAACAGTGGTGCAGAGAGGCTTTTCTACCAATACATGATGTGGTTTTGAATGATTGATAATATCCATAAGAATGCTATAATGTGTCATATTAGGAGTAGATACCACCAAAACATCACACAATCCACTGTCCAATAACTCCTTGTGACCTGAGAAAACCTTCACAAATCACAAACTCATTCTTAACCAAAATACATCATCAAATTTTCAATTGGTTTCAGGTTATCAAAGATACTGAAAACATTGGAACAAAAAAAAAAAAAATACTGAAAACAAAACACATATTTACAAGTAAAAGATTGATGATACCTTGAGAGGCCAAGAAAAGGAGTGTGCTAAGTTGAGGGCGAGTTGTTGAGAGGGAAGATGAGGGTCAGCAATGGCAACAACAGCAACACCTTGGTTGCGAAGATGATACAGATTAATGAGATGTTCTCTTCCCATCATTCCAACTCCTATTATTCCATACTTTACTACTGTTGTTGCAGTGGCCATCGATTGCGATTCTTTTAATTCTACAACACTTTACTCATTCATGGTTCAATTTCATCGGTTTTGGTTTCTGAAATCATATCTGAATGAGTTTCATTTGTTGCTTGTTTGTTTCGTATGACAACTGTGAACATAGTCACTCGATTGTCTTCTCCTTATCAATTTTGTTTTAATTTAAATAATTTCAATTAGTATATGCCTTGGAATATCTTTAGCACTAATGTTGGTTCTTTTTATGCTTTATAATTTAAGTTCTTTATACTTTATAATTAAAAAAAAATTGTGTATTATTGTGCTTTGGTTAATATGTTGTTGATTGTTATGTATTGTATTATGTATTAATAAAAATGTAAACTTTTTATGTATTATTGTTGTGTAATTTGTATTATTTTTAATTTTATAATATTTGTATTCGCTAAAAGTATAATGGAAGAAATTTTAGTTGTATAAGGTTATATGAGAGTTTTAGAGTTGTTGTGGTGTTCGAGTAAATTTATGCAAGAATTATGAGTAGCTTTGTATACAAGTGTTTATGAGTGAATTGAATGTCCTCCTCAATCTTAGCTTTAAGGTATATTTACCGAAATCTCTTTGGTCTGAATTTCAAGCTCCAAGAAAGCAGTAACAATATTTCTCTCTCTTAGAAGCGGGAGAAATGGGTGGTTATTTTTCCATATTATACTGGAGAACGTGGATCACACTGTTGACTTCATGTCCCACAATGTTACGGATAAGGACACGCTACTCTTCTCGTTTCCATAATTAGACGAGTAATCCAATCATCTGAGCGACCATTACGAATGATGGGCGAGGGCTCCTATAAATGGGAGACTGTGAAGTTGACAGGGGCGACGTATCGCATCACCTATCCTTGGAGAACCCATGTACCGCCTCTTGTGGACCATTTGTGAATATATCAGCACACAATTTCTCAAGCAAGAGGGTTTAGAAACGGTGAAGTGATTTAGTTTAATTATCCCATCTCATTTGGATGAGTCCCTTGATAACACTAAAACACGTTGCGTACTTGACTTAGATTGCACACATTTCTTAGAGTTTTTAGTGTTATTTTCTTGTGTTATATGTGTTTTTGTCTTACTTTCAAGTACCTTGCTTATCCAGAGCCCTTCTTGAAGAAACAAAGCCAAAAGCCCAAGAAATTGAGTTTTTCGGCAAAATTGTACACTTGGCGTTCAGCACAGCGGCCGCTATAGGAGACGCCATGACATGTCTGTCTTCACTCAGGAGTTAACTGCCACGTTTCCACGATCTCCCCTTTTTACACACATGGCGGGCGCCTAGCAAGGGACGGCGACTGCCGTCTTCACATATTGTATCCCGCCCAAAAGGAGTTGGGGGCGGTCTTGTAACTCCATGTTGTTTTGTTCTTCTATAAATTAGAGTTTCTGGATTCGTTTTGGACATCCAAATTAGTCTTTAAGCAATAAGCCTATATTTACCATTTTCTAGTTTATTTCCAATTTGGAACCTCCGATTTGGAGCAGGTTCCTTATTTCTAGTATTTGCATTTACTTATCATTTATCTTGTCTTGTTTTCTTTACTTTATTTATTATCTTGCCCTGTCTTTATTTCTGTTTTAACATGACAAATTTCGATATGCCTGTTTTTGTTTTTATGTCTGGCTAAATCTTTAAAGGTTAGAATGTGAGGATTATCGTTATAATAATATTTCACATATTGTATATGTAGAAATACTTTAGGGGTTGTTTTGATTTTTAGCACAAGTTTTCAGTACTTAATTTCGTTGGGTAAGATCGAAAGTCGTCCAACTATCAAAGTTAAACTTGGTTAGCTTTAATTGTTCAAAAGAGGCGAAAGCATTTTGTCTAGTTAATTAGTAATTCAAATTCTAGGGTTCCCTTGTGTCCAGAGTCAGGGCTTGCGGGCAACCCCTCAATGGTGAGAATTTGGTGTACATGCCTTATGCAGGTAAAACTAGTCTCCCCGCCTCTAGTGAATCCTCCTGTTATGGGATTAAGGGTGTGGCACATAGTTATGTCCTCGCTCCCTTGCTTGGTTATTTTCCCCTTTGGGGTTTGGGGATATCGCCATATCTGAGAATTGCTCATTAAGAGCCTTCAAGGGCGTGAAGCTCTCTGTAGGATGTCATGTGTATGAAGGACTTCACACCAAATTTGCTCATTAAGAGTCTTCAAGGGCATGAAGCTCTTTGTAGGATTTGTGCTTTGTTTGAATATCGCCATATCTTTTATGGACGAGGCATAGTGGTTTTTCGTGACTGTTGCGAGCTATTAGGGTTGCTAGTTGTATGCTTTTTGACATCTCTGGCCTTGTTTTTGGCATTGCGAATTATGTTTTATGTAACATATCCCTCCTTTAAATCTTCCTCAATAACTATCACATCATTATCAGTAATTATACTCCATCATTATTTTTAGTAACATTCCCATGAGTATCCTCTTGTTCCTCCAACGTTTCCCCATCACTAAGCATCATAAAGCGAGATTCTGTATTCCTTGCTATGGCTTCAATACCCTTTAAATTAACCGGAGCTCCATTACTTTGTCTCACCGGACCACTGTCTCCTCTAGTTGTTGCCAATTCCTTCCCTTTTATTTTCTTCCTGGGTTTCTGAACTACTGTCCAAGGGCTATCTGCTTTAGCATTTTTGACTATGTATTCTCCTTCAGTAGCCACATTGTCCTTCATGACTTCGAAACTAATTGCGCCTTTTGTAATTATTTGGTCACCACAAATTTCTTTCTTATACCCATACCTCCCACAACACAAGCACAATAAGTGGAGGCCTTCGTATTCAATCTTTTAGTGCCTCCCTTTAATTGTGAGCATTGCAAGCAAATGTTTCATAAGATCAACTTGCACACCAAGTCTTACATACTCTTTCCCTACTCAGAATATTTCTATTAACTTTGATTTTTTTACCAATTTGGTTTCCTATAAAATTAAGGACTCTTGCATCGTAATACTCGATAGGTAACCATAAGACATGAACCCACACTGCAAGTTATTCAATGGCAGCACTAGATGGATCATAGTTTGGTTTCCATTCTCTTACTGATAGGTAATGGTCAATGATTAGCCACAAACCATCCATCAATGTCGCAAATTGATCCTCATCGCTTGTGAAATTCACCAGATAATACTTCTGCCCTAGATCGCTGGTTCAGACGATTCTCAAGCGCTTTGTACCCAATGTGTCTGCCAATCATCTTAACAATGACTCCCTTCTTCCATGAAACTGTAATTCTCTTTTCTTCTTATTCTGAGAGAACGAATTCTAGACATTCATAATCACCAAAAATGTGCTCTTCAATCTTCATCTCTCCCAAGGAGCATGTGATGTCTTAGATATTTCCTGTTTATGATGAGTCTTTAGAAGATTCTCTTATGACCATAGAGTTATATGATATAGAAATTGCTCCTTGAAAACTATAAGGATCTCCCTTCTCCAATTCAGGATCCACACTTTTCACTCTCTTTGTGCTTCGATCTTTCTAAACTTCTTCCTCGGTAAGAGTCTTTTGATTCACAATATTTTGCCCTAAGAGAGCGCACATGGTTCTCAATTAAACTTCAAAATATTTTGCAAAGTTTATACCATAAAATTATAGTTACAAATTTATATGTAGTTCATACAAATTTTCAAAGCAATGTGTGGATCAATTTTTTGAGCAAGTAAATTCAACTTTTGTAAAATTTTTAGAGTTTGTTAATAAGTGTTGTTAAGGAATAAATTAAAGAATCAAATATTGACAATCAAACCCCCTTATTTTAAAATTTTTTTTATCCATAAACATTCTTCTTTTTATTTATAGAAAAAGAAGTAGAAGTTGCAAGATAAAAAATTATTCAATAGTTTTTAATTATTATTATTACTACTATTATTATCTGTTTTTTTTAATAAAGTGTCAAAAATGAAATTTAATAAATATTGAAAAATATTAAACTATAACAAAATATAAAATTTGATAATTAATTTTTGCTATTAATTAATACAATTAGGATTGTGTCTTTAAAAACTGGATAAAAAACAAAATTAAAATTTATCTATGTAACATTTTTATTTATTTTTAAAAATAAAATTGACAAATAAATAAGTTAACCGTGTAAAAGCAAACAATATAAGTATTGACAAAAATAATTATTAGTAAAAAAAGTCAAAGATATAAACGAAATTTAGATAATGATGAAAATTAAAATAATTTTTTTTATATTATAGACTTTGCTAAAACTATAATGATTCAGTAATACAATAAGAATATTGAAATATTACTTAGAGAATAATATTACCCTTCCATTAATTATTTCAAAATTAAAGTTGATAAAATTTTATTTAAAATAAATTATGTTTCAATGAAATATATTTTCTTTATAATCAATTAAATAAAATTAATTATGATAATTTAATTCATAATTTTGCATCTTAAAAAAATTATTTAATTATGATAATTTAATACATAATTATGAGAAAAGTATATTATTGATACAAATATTTTTTTACCTTGATATAAATATTTTTATAAATAAAAAAAAAGTTTATTGTGGATAAAAATATTTTTTTTAAATGTATTGTTGATAGATATATTTTATAAATGAAAAAAAAAAGTGTATGGTTGATACAAATACTTTAATAAAATGGAAAAGATATATTGTTGATACAAATATTTTATTAATAAAAACAAATGTATGATTGATACAAATATTTTTATGAAAAGGAAAAAATATATTTTTAATAAAAATATTTTTATAGACAATTTTTTATATACAAGAAATAGTTTTAGTGTTGATCCAAAAAAATTTATAAACGGTACTAAAATAAAAATAATTTATATATAATAAATAAATATATATTGTTAATTCAAATATTTAAAAAAAGTAGTGTTATTTTTATAAATAAAATTTTTTATTTTTGATCCAAATATTTTATAAACGATGTTAAAACAAAAATAATATTTATGCAAAAAAAAATCTAGTTTAAATCCTAAAGTTGTTAATTTTCTTTATAAAATTGTTTTCAGTACAACTAATATATGTGAAGAATTGAGTATTAAACGAGAACCCGTATACCATAGATGACTAATAACTACGAGAAGGAAATTGTCATTGTTTCAATGGATTAACTTGACACGAACAAAAAAAAAAAAACTGGCAAAAAAGGAACTACAAACAATAACGGCCAGGATTTGGACAGAAAAACCCGGCGAAAGTTAACGTTCCATAAAGAAAATTTGGCTTTCTTTGCATAAATTGACTTCAAAATATTAAACAATTCACAAGCTACAGCTGTAGATAGGCCACCCTTGCCCCTTCATCAATACAGGTCAAAATTGTGGCGGTTGTATTTGTAATTACTTTTTTTATGCTTTTGTGATACTAGACAAATGATAACGTTGTGCAAGAATTTCATGACTCCACAAATACAAAACAGTATGTTGACAGAAAAACAGTGGCAGGTTATCATTATGGTAAAGGTAGGTCTTATTTATCTTGATTGTAAAGCTTTGTAAAACTCATTCTCACATGTTCAGGTGAATGACTTGATTGAAGGTTATTTGATGTAAGGTTGAGGAATTCAACAAACTAATTAATCTAAAAATTATTTACTTGGTACCTGAAAATAATTAAAGTGATGGTGATGGAGATGATCTGCTGGGTTTCTCCTATTTTTTCAACCCATCAACCAAGAAAAACATAACAAATTAATAGGAAAAAAAACAAATTGAACATCTTGCGGATACAAATAAACAAGCTAACCACGGAAAATAAATACATCTCAAACCAAATGGGCAATGCAGATAATAAATACGCATTAGGTCATAAAAATGGAGCATACAAAGTGTGAGAATGCTAAACCAAGTCATAACAGAGTGTGCCAATGGAAGCAGGGGAACAAAAGTAAGAGCTACAAGTCTACAATAGGTAACACTGCACTAAATAAAACAGAGAAGATGACCTCTACCAGCAATGGAGAAACTTTGGTCAACCTCTACTGGCAACAAACGGGAACAGGATCACTGACGGCTGAGGCTCGAACAGTTTGCAGCAAATCTGGTTGAGAGTGGTGTAGCTTTGGAGAGACAATTACAATATGTGGGTTTGACGTCGACACACTAAGATAAATGGATGATAGGAAATGGCGAACCCATGGGCTGTCAAGGTTTATGGTCGCGTAAGAGCTCCACCACTAAGTGGCAAAATACAAAAGTGGACTTAGGGGTTATTCTGTGGGCTCAAAGGCATATTCACAAATATAATTCTGAAGGCTCTCAGAGACATCATGAAGAGCCACCCTCGCCCTAAAGGGCTATTCCAAATATTCTGAGGTTGTAATGTGGGTTTTCTAGAAGGTGCAGCTTATATCTCCATAAAATATCTCAAATAAATCTAATGTTTACAAATCTTGAACAAATCATTAGAGAATAACTATAAAGTTATCTAACCGTCAAATGTATTCTATTACCATTCCCCACCCAAAGGCCAAGATCTGGCATTGCTGCTTTACTATTTCATGTCCGTCACAGTTTATCATCCAACATCACATTGAAGTACAAGTGTTGTACCACACAGGAGGTTTTGATCAATTTACACAGGTATTGCACAACCCATGAAAACATGATCCTACTAAATTCATCATAACTGTTCTCGGAAAAAAATAGTTACTAGATTCATTAGACTAACATTTCTTACAAAACACGTCTATAAATCTTTCAACAACACGGGAGATACCTCTATATGAAAACCAGTTACTAAAAAGAACTCATATACTTGAAAGATAACAGCTCAACTGAGTTCCAATTCTGTAACAAATCTACAAGACTCCAATATCTCACAGAACAAAACTTAATGATCATGACTTCAAATTTTCAAAACCAAAAAGTAAAATAACACAAGAAAATAGCATGTGTATGTTGAAAATTCCTATACCAGTAAAAGGAGCAAAGTACACAACATTGAACTCTATAAGTAAAAAATGTAAAAACAAATGGGAAGTATACAGAGTTCAGAATCAGGTGAACAACCACTTAGGAGATTTAGAATGTCAATGCATTTTTACAAATGAACAAATGGTAGATCTATCAAAGCCTCTAACCTAATCAAGCATTTCCTCCAAACAAAGCCAATGAGAAACCTAAATCTACTAAATCAAAGTCTTCTCACCTCATAACTATCACCACCATCTCTCTATATCAAAACCTTGTTCCTGAAATCGCATCGAAACGTCAAACACTCACACATTTGAATGAAACGGAAATAAAATCATAAAATAAACACATGAAATTGAAGAAAAATAATCGAAAATTTGGAAGAATTGAAAAAAGAAAGGGCACACCTACGTCTGTTTGGTGTAGGAGGAAGAGGAAGGAACGCGTTTGTTACGGAACATCATGTAACCGACCGGTAAAACTACTCCGATCATCATTACGGCGGCGCCGATTAGGTATCTGAGTGGACTTGGAGGCTCCACCTCTATGAAGGTTCTAATCTGAATCAGAATGAGAATTCATTAGATCAAATATTTCGCAAGAAAAACCCTAAAATCATCTTCGTTCAAAGCAGATCTACTTACAGCCATGTCGAGGAACGTTTCTCACTCGTTCGCTACACTCTCTTCAGTTATGGAAGCTTCTCCTCTGCATCCGATGATCAAATTAGATGATCAAATTAAATTAAATTGAATATTAAGGGTATTTAAAAAAAATAATTGGAATACTAAATTTGAAGTTCTCGTATAAAATATTTTTGAGATATTTCTCCGTCCCAAAATATAAATATAAGAAAAAAAATACATTTTCCTTGTCCTAAAATATAAGAGAAAAATTATCTTTCATTTCTTTCAAGGTAAATTAAATGGAAATTTCATTTATTTTACATTTTCTCTCATCATTTCTATAACCAACGGCCAATTAAAAAAAATTTTACATCTTCCAAAACACTTTATTTCAAGAAAATCATAAATCAAATGATTGTGTTTTTACTTTTCTTAATAAACGTAATTTTGTTTTTTTCTCTTATAATTTAGGATGGAAGGAGTATATTATTTTGAAATAATAATGTGATTTTTATCATTTTTAAAAATAAATATTTAAGTTAGGATAAAATTTATATACAATTTTTTATGTGTGGTTTATACTATTTTTCAATGAAAATATTAAAAGTGTGTAATTTTCTCTTAAATTTCACTCGCTTATACGATTCTATAGTACATTTGTTATATTTTTATTATTAAATAGTATAAACAACAACTAAAGAATTGTAGGTAAGTTTTCTCCTTTAAGTTATTAATGTCTAAAAAAAATAAAAGATATCTAAGTTATTTATATGTCAAAAATAGTTCTTTAATCTATAAAAAATAAGTTTTTATAATATTTTAAGTTCTCATAAATATTATTCTTAAAAATATAAATAAAAAATAATTTATTAATTATGTAACAAAGGAATTCTAAATATACAACCAAAAATAAAAGTTAGTTTTATTGAGGGTTTCTCATTACACCCCATAGATTTCTCACTCACCATTAAATTGGCAAAATTGTTCTCCAGTTTTCGTAGATGCATCTCTAGAAGCACCCTATTTTTTCATTTTCTTAAAAATATTTTGTAGATGCATCTACGGAACACTTCCGTAGATGCATCCACGGAATCCACCCGGACTCAAAACACCAAAACAACAACATTTGTAACGATAAAATATCCATTTATTGATTGATTAAAATTGGCATTACATCGAAATTTTCAACAGAAAATTAAGAAATCTAAGCAATAGAAATCTAAGAAATTACAACAATCAAAAAACTATATCATCTGATTCATGCATCATTATAATGGAATCAACGTTGCTTTCCACGTCATCCCACCAACGTTCCTTTTCTCCGGTCTCAGGCGAAGTCCTTGTTCTAAGCCTCTGGATCCTTCTGATGACTTCGTCAAATTTGTATTCCCCCTCTAAAAAAAGACATCAGAGTCCTCTTGAGTTGGTCAAAGGAATGGATGTTTCAAAACATAATCGGCATGGGGGTTTGACCGAAGAGAAAACAACATGCTCATCCCTTCTGCGGTGAATTAGTTCAGGATCGGGACGCTTGAATGATATTCGCTGCCATGATGTTGGCCTTATGTGAGCCATTTTTGTTTTTGTGTTTGTGTGTAATGCAACCCTAAAAACCCCAACTTTATAGAAACCTTTAGTGAATATGGACCACACAATCTCTGTTACAGAATGTTCCGTAGATATATCCACATAATGGTCATAGATTTCTCCATTTCGTAGATGCATTTACGGTAAACACCCATAATTTTCAATATCATACCCTTCCGTAGATACATCTACAGAAGTTTCCCTATTAGTTTTTTAACAAAACTCAATACAGTAGCAGTAGTTGTAGAAGGAAAAAGACACAAACACACAAACACATAAACACATAAACTAATACTTGACAAAAAATGTTTATATTGCAATGTTATAGAGTGCATATATTACACTTTGAAACTAGAAAATACATCGAAAGATCTGTTGCCGGCTAAATCTATTGGTGGCTCCAATTTTGACTTTTCTGCATTCGAGATTTTTTTGATATTCTTCAGTCTTTTGAATTCATGCATCCTATCAACAAAAACATTTTGTCGCGTCTCGGCAAGTTCGGTATGATGAATATCCCATTCCGGTGACGTAGGTGGTATGGGGCATCCCAGTTTCAAGTAAACTTGCACAAAATGACGCGATTTTGCGAGCCATCCAACACATATAATACAATCGATTGGAATTGTAGGTGGTGCGGAGCTGACAAAAGGTTTTCGAAAAACCATAACACGTCAAGTCAATGCATATCATGTCATATGCACATGCAATAAGATGTATCATTTTTGGGAATCTCATTCAATTCGAAATCGGTGTGTAAGCGCCCCCCAAGGAACAAGAGCTTCGTTGACTGATTCAATTTGGTGTCGTCTCCAAATACCCGCGTGTACGAGTCTTTATGGTTTCATTTTCTTCAATGCAACCATCATCATCAAAACTAAGTTTCTTCCAATGAGGAGTGACTTCATCCATTCTTATTGGCTCACCTAATCTCACCTTTTTACAAATAACACAAGCACACGGGAGACCATACGTGCTAGTAATATTGTAACCACACTTTGCGCTATCGCCACCAAAAGTTTCACCTCGTTTGGCCTCGTGAATGATATAGTTCAATCCGTCCCGAGACATATTGCCGATCAATTGAGAGTAAAGGATGTCGTCCTTAAATCGATGCTCCAACACCGTAATGCTCCGACCGAATGAGGTTTGTATCCCGTTGTGTTGGTTCGAAATCATGAGATTTACGGTGTCCCAACCTCTACACAAATCACCTTTGCTAGTACGCAACCAATTTTTCAAAGTAGCATGTGCCGACTCAACTCTATTGGTGGTTTTATTCCCAAGGTGTCGGACATTATTAGTCCATACACAAACAAACTTCTCCTTCCCCTTGTCAAGAATGGTGGTTTCAACATACTTCAATAAATCGGGATACTTTTCACATACTTTCCGAAATTGCAATACAGAATCGGTGTACAATTATTTTGTCGAAGAACTTGCAATACGAGTCTGTGCATCCATTATTTTGTCAACAACCACTTCAGGCTTCACCGGTTTCCCACCTTCGGTCTCTACTTGTTTCGTCCCCACAATGAGTTTAACCTTACTTCTCACATTACACGTTATGTGATATCGACAAAGTAATGCATTAGAAGAAGGAAATACCTTTGCAACCGCATTCATCAAAGTGGTGTCGCGATCCGTGACAATCGCCTTAGGCATCTCGAATTTTTTCTTCAAAAGTGATGGACACGCCTCCAATGCCCACCTAAAATTATCCTTTTTTTCACACTCCAAAAAAGCAAACTTAACGACGTACGTTTTTCGGTGGATGTAACACCGACCATCTCAAATAATGGAAGTCGATACTTGTTGGTTTTGTAGGTAGAATCAAGAAGGGGCACTGTCGGGAAAGTGTTGAACAACTTTATCGAATCCGGATGTGTCCAAAAAATATCTCGGACCGTAACCTAGTCATTGCAAGTTCTGTACCGCGACACATATTTGTTATCATCCAACATTTTCAACAGTTGTTGTATCTCACTCATATCTCTCCTACTCTCCTTATTATTGCGATATCGTTGATTATACACTTGCTTTATATTCGATACATTGTCAGGTTCCTTCCTTTTCAATGTGGCAAGTATATTTTTTGGTTGAACAAGATTCAAAGTCATGTTTTTAATACTTGTCTTCTCTTTTGGATTGAGCCGACATACACTAGGATGTCCTTGTAATTTTGCGCACAAATCATGGTTATGCAAACCACAAATAACAGAGAATCTCCACTTCTTGCTAGTCAACATGTAACAACAAATTTTAAATGGACACTCGCATTTTCTAGTACCTGTGTCGTCTCTTTTTAAATTCTTTAGAGGAGGATGGTATTACTCATTTCTTTCGCACAACATTGTTACAAAAGGGTTTCTTCTTGTCGTACCTGATCGGAAAAATAGCAAGTGTACTATTTTTACCGGTGTAGTTATAATGGGTTTTACCCCAAGTATCGATCACGAGGATTGCGTAGGAAATATAAATTATTGTAACTAGTCAATTAAACAAAATGGCATATGAGTGTTTTCTTGTTATAAGGAAATAAGTGAATTAAAATAAATAAGCTGAAATTAAAATTGACTTTTTAATAACTTTTAGAGTAATGCCAAGGTAGGTGTATGATTTGCCTTATAACTCCTCTAAATAAAGATCTCTTTAACAAGTTCATATCCTGCAACTATTTGTTCTTAAGGGTGTTTTCCTAAGTCCTTAGTGAAAATCTTTTTTGTTTACAATCCTATTACCTAAGTCCTTAGAAACAAAGGATTAAACCAAAGCTGAAATTAATCAAGAATATTCAAATGACCTTATGGTATCCCTAGTCCTAGGTGATAACTATAAGATTTAATTGTTTAAAAACCTTAACAACCGTAGTCCTACAGATTGTTAACCGGAGATCAATCCTTATTTTGCCAACAAAGAAAGCATAAAAACATTAAACAATCAAATTGCATAATACGAACATAGGATTAAATCAATACGATATTCAGAGTCATTACAAATCAAATCAGGGACACTCCCCTAGCATTGGGGGGTTTAGCCTCTCATAGTATTCAAGAAATACAAATTGAAAAGTTTAGACATTACAAAGATTGGGAGAACTCTGATCTTCAATGGTGTCCACCGTTGAATCTCTTCGTCTTCCAAAACCTTGATGAAGCTATCTTTCAAACCCTTGATCTGGAATTCTATTGTACGCTCTCCAAAAGTACCTTCTCCTTTTACGCAAACTTGTTTTAGTAGTGTCAGCTCAATCCTTGTTTCCGCGAAACGTCCGAAATACCCTTAATGATCAAACCTGACACAAATAATCACATTGGATATTCTCCTTCGCGCTCAAAAACACGGGTCGTGCTTTTTAACACGGGTGCCCGTGTTTTTTCTCTGTTTCAGCTAAAAATTTCACTTTCCCTTTGCTTTTTAACACGGGCCGTGTTATTTAACACGGCCGCCCGTGTTTCTTCTCTGTTTCGCTTCCTTTTTTGCACTTTCCCTTAGCTTTTCAACACCAGCCGTGTTATTTAACACGGGTGCCCGTGTTTTTTCTGACTCCTCCAAAAACTCAACTTTTTCAGCTCTTTCTCATCCCTCAATACCGGCCATGAGTTCTTTGGATCGCATGAATCAACCTGGACAGTAACACTACCAAACAAAGCATAAAGAAGTCTTTTTTTGACATGATTTTCAAAGGATACACATAATGAAACTCAACATACTATAACAAACGAACCTAATTAAAAACACAAGAAAATTGTCTCCCAATGATACCAAAGTAGTTAATTTCTATGGAATAATGTACAAAATCTTACTAGAAATGGTGACCGATCACAACCCCAAACTTATCTCATTGCTTGTCCTCAAGTGATGTATTGAGACCAAACGAAGGTCACCTACGAATTGCTCTTTTCCACAACACAACTGGATCTTTCGCAACATGATTTCCTCTTTTCCAATCAAGTTTCTGGTTCCCCGAGTCGATTGTCTACCACATTTCCACGTTAGAGAACTTCTCCACCTGAAAGCTTTTCACACTCTCACAAAATCTCTCTGGGTTAAAGTGTTTGCACTCACGATACCAAGGTACGCAATATTACTCTTAACTTTGAATGAATTCTCTTTTCACTACACACACAGAATCCACACACTTTATGAGGTCTTCGGGTTGTAATGAGGCTTAGGTTAGGTGAGATAAACAAGGAAATGGATAACAAAGGGTTTACGGGCTCGGCATTCATGTTATCTTTTTTTTATAGCATTCAATCACAACAATGGGGTTTACTACTTTGACTCTCTTCTTTTTCTCTTTTTTTTCTCTTTTTTTTCAACAATTCACGACACATACGAGTCTTAAGAGTAGGCAAGTGTTTTCTCTTTTCTTCTCTCTTTTTTTTTTCATATCTCTAAATTTCGCTATCTTTTGTTTGTAAGCTCACTTGCCTTTTCTCTATGATTTACCACCCCAAACTTAAATTCTTGCATACTTTTAAACTATGCCACAATCATGCCGAGCAAGGATAGGAGAAGAATGGTGAATGAAAAACATGAGTTGCATTACACTCAAAAAAAAATAAGGCTCAACGAGGTTAACTAGGGATAAACATCGAATATGGAAAGGCTAAAAAGGCTCAAGGTTAAACAAAAAAAACGCGCCTCAGTGTGTGTTCTCCTGGTGTGTTTGTGCTAAAAGAACATACGCAAAATCAGAGTAAATAGAGACGTACCTGGTCGAACTCTCATGATGATATCTTTGTATTTGGCCATGTATTTTCACCATGTTTGTTAAGCTTCCATGCTTTAAAGCATTCCTAGTGTCATGTGGCTTCTATTATAACACGAGTACCCCGTACCACTATCTTAGTCCAGTATCAATCACGTGCGTCCGACCTTTTCTTTTCGATTGTGCCAACTTTCGCGGTGCCTTGGGAAATCAAGTATGGGGAATGTCGTTCAACCACTAGCTCTCAATCTTGACTTCATCCCACATTTATCACACACTTTGGAATACTATGGTGACAATTCACAAAACAACTTAACAAGACAAGAAAATCAACACATAAACAAAACGAAACATAAATCAAAGCGAAAAAAAATAACTAAAACAAGGAAAAACATAAATAAACCCCCCCCCCACACATGGATTAAACATTGTCCCCAATGTTTTGAATTCAAGTGTAACAGGGACTTACATAACCTACTGAGGCAGAGGTGGTGGTGGGTCATGTGGAAAGTGCAACATTAGACGTTGCATCATACTCTGTACGTCATCCACCATAGTGCCTTGTCGAAATAATTCAATTCCTTGTCGCGTCTGTTCAGTACGAAGGGAACCTATCTCAGATTGCACCCACTCCCATTGAGTTTGAGACATGGAGGAAGAACCTACGCCTTGTTGAGAAAAGTTGTGAGGAGGATGGTCAAACCGTGCCTCTGCGTTAGTTTCATCATCCAACTCATCACCTAAAATGTTAGGTCCATGTGGGGGGCTATCCCCTAGAGAGGGAGCAGAAACTGAATACAGCCAATTAGCAACATTTGCAATACTAATACAATCAGGTGCTGGCAATGATAGGATATGGTGTTCATGAATAACAAGAGAATAGTACCTGGGATGCACCACAACCATACCTTGATTAACAAGAGTTCGCATAACAATTTTTTTACCTGCTATGGCAGACTCTTCCATCATGATTGTACCATAATCCAAGTAATCGGCAATTTGAGTTATCATACCACCCACCGATATCTCACCCGAAGTTGTCTGCCCTACGTGCTTCAAATGATTGGCCGCAAATGCAGCGACATTTACTTGTTTGTTCTCCGCTATGCAATGTAGGAAATAGAGCTCTCTTTTCGTACATACCCCAGTGTTATCCCCTCGTCCAAACAGCGTATAGGCCAGGCCCTTTTGGGCGTACCTAAAGCAGGGGTTATGAATTCCTGAAGCCTTACAAGTGCTCGGGTTGTAACCTGGTTTACCTGTTATGGCCTGCCAAAATTCAGTGGCTGCAAATGTCTGCGGTGGGGCTCCATGACCAACAGACGGCAGCTTAAGGGCAGTCCCAACCTCTTGCACAGATAAAGTATGATTGTTACCAAAAAGCTGAAACTCAAGGTCTCCATAGAATTCTGTTTCGGAACCATTCCACCTGCGCTTTAGTGTAAATTCAACAGAACTCAAGAATTCAAGAGTTATGCATTCAAAGGTAGGTGCCTCAAATTGCATAAATTCTAACATCCCTAATTTGTTAAACATACAATGGACTTCCTCTTTCAATCCTAATTGATCAAGAGTGTTATCACAGATATAGCGAGTAGGAAGTAACTTACGAGTCGCCATGGTGGTGTACCTCTTATGATGTTCTGGCTTCTCAAACACTAAGCCATGAGCATTTGGGGCGCGACGTGCGCGCTGCCTTGGTCGGGAAGAGTCAGCCACCTCCTTTCCTTTGGTTGGTCTTTTGGGAGGCATACTTTGTACCTACAATAGAGAAATTTCGTCGAGAAATAAAAACGAATAATTCGGAAAAAAATTACCGTCAAGCTGTAGAGGACGGAAAATGGAGTAACTTTTGTGAAGGCACAATGGTGTTTTGAGAGGTGAGTGAGAGTGGAGATGGAGGTTTAAGAGATGGGGGCTAGGTTAACAATGGAGGCAAGGTTTTAGAGGAAGAGAAAGTAAGAGAAGAGCAAGAGAAGGCGGGTTTAGTTGATGGTGGGCCCCACACGAAGGAGAGTTTGGAAAAGCACATGCTGGCTCCGCTGAAAAAGCACGGGCCGTGTGAAATAACACGGGCGCCCGTGTTTTTGGTGCTGAGTGAATTTTTTTTCCTTTTCTTTGTTGAACAAGCACGGGCCGTGTTTATTTACACGGGTGCCCGTGTTTTTGCTGCTGGGAGCTTAAAACTATCTCATGTTTATATATATATTTTTTAATTTTTTAGTCGCCCCCATGGTTCCGGCTCTCCTCGTAGCTGAATAAAAGAAACATGAATAAACAAAACAAATAAACAAGGCATTAGAATCTAACGTGTGGGTTGCCTCCCACAAAGCGCTTCGTTTAACGTCGCATGGCTCGACGGGCTACGCCTCATCCGGTGAGACGCATATAATTAATCACTCCAGCTTTCATCCCTGTGTAATAGGGCTTCAACCTCTGCCCATTTACCTTGAAAACATCCCCATTAGTTGGATTTTTTATTTCAATCGCTCCGTTAGGAAACACCTTATTCACCACAAAAGGTCCTGACCATCTGGATTTCAACTTGCCAGGAAACAACTTGAGTCTAGAGTTGAATAATAACACTAGTTGTCCTTCCCAGAACTCTTTCTATTAAATTCTCTGATCGTGCCACTTTTTAGTTTGCTCCTTGTACATCTTGGCATTCTCATAAGCCTGATTACGGAATTCCTTTAGCTCATGTAGTTGAAGAATTCGGGATTCACCGGCCTTTGCAAAATCATAGTTCAAAAGTTTGGAGGCCCAAAAGGCTTTGTGCTCTAATTCAAGAGGGAGATGGCAAGCTTTACCATAGACTAATTGGTAGGGAGACATACCGATTGGGGTTTTGAACGCGGTTCGGTATGCCCACAGTGCATCATCCAATTTTACCGACCAACCCTTTTTTGAAGCATTCACTGTCTTCTCTAGGATCTGTTTTATTTGTCGATTCGATACTTCAACCTGCCCACTCGTTTGAGGATGATATGGAGTGGCAATCCTGTGCTTCACATTATACTTTTTCGATAAGTTCTCCATCAGCTTGTTTAAGAAGTGTGTCCCTTCGTCGCTTATGAGCGCTCTGGGGACCCCAAATCTTGAGAAAATGTTGTTCTTGAGGAAATTCACTACTACTCTAGCATCATTTGTAGGCAGAGCTACTGCTTCCACCCACTTTGAGACGTAGTCAACAGCTACAAGGATGTAGTTCTTCCCAAATTATGGTGGGAACGGTCCCATGAAATCAATGCCCCACACATCAAACAATTCTACTTCAAGTATCCCCTTCTGAGGCATCTGATTCCTTTTTGAGATATTGCATGTTCTTTGACACTGTCGCATTCTTTCACAATGCCTTGAGCATCCTTAAATAAAGTAGGCCAATATAATCCAGATTGTAGGACTTTGGCAGCCGTTCTATCACCACTAAAATGTCATCCATATTCGGAGTCATGGCATGCCTTTAACACATCTCTTTGTTCTTCCTCCGGTACACATCTTCTAATCAAACCATCGAGTCCCTTCTTGTACAAGAATGGGTCATCCCACAAGTAGAACCAAAAACCGAGAAATCGTCCATGAACACCTCCATATGCTTTTCAAGCATGTCATCAAAGATAGATTGCATACATCTTTGAAAGGTAGCAGGTGCATTAGATAGTCTGAATGACATCCTTCTGTAGGCAAAAATACCAAACGGACAAGTAAAAGTTGTCTTTTCTTGGTCTTCTAGTGCCACAGCTATCTGATTATACCCCGAATACCCATCGAGAAAACAATAGTAATCATGACCAACTAACCTTTCCAGCATTTGATCAATGAAAGTTAGTGGGAAATGATCCTTCCTTGTTGCCAAATTTAACCTCCTGTAGTCGATGCAAACTCTTCATCCTGTAACTGTCCTTGTAGGGATCAACTCATTTTTTTTTCATTCTTTATAACCGTAGTTCCCCCTTTCTTTGGTACAACATGAACGAGGCTCACCCAAGCACTATCTGATATAGGATAGATCATCCCGACATCCAAAAGTTTTACCACTTCCTTTCTGACCACTTCTTTCATTGCAGGATTCACCCGCCTTTGAGGTTGTACTACTGGTTTTTGATCATCTTCCATGAGGATTTTGTGCATGCAGAGAGTAGGACTAATACCTTTCAAATCTTCAATTGACCATCCCATGGCGCTTTTATGCCTTTTCAAAACTTCGACCAACTTATTTTCTTGGAGAATTTCGAGGTGTGAATTGATGATAGTCGGACATCTACTTTCGGTGTCTAGAAAAACATATTTCAGATTATCCGGTAGTTGTTTCAGTTCAGCCCCCTTCTTTGGTTCTTCTTTACTTTCCTCAACTAACGGTTGCCTGAGCTCTTCCCATCGGTTGTGGCGATGATTTTTGACACATGATGTTGTTTCCATCATGGCTAACACTTCACTATCTTTGTCGTCAACTCCTTCACCTTCTCCAAAGATTGACAAGCTCAAAACTCTTTCCAAAGGCAACTTTTGTTTCGTTAGAGACTTTTCCTCATCACAAATTTGATCAATTACCTCAATATGTTGACTTGTGGCAATGTCATCCTTGTATTTCATGGTGTTTCGCACATCAATTTTTAGCTCCTCATCATAGACTTTCAAAGTCATTGTGCCTTCTGCTATATCGATCAAGCATCTCCCTGTCTCTAGAAATGGTCTCCCCAAAATGATTGGTATCTCTTCATCTTCAGGCATCTCCAAAATAACAAAATCTACAGGAAATAAGAACTTGTCGATCTTCACCAGCACGTCTTCTACCACTCCATAAGGTCTTTTCACCGATTGGTCAGCAAATTGAAGTGTCACTCGTGTATCTTGTACCTCACATATTCCCAATCTCTTGTAGATGGATAGTGGCATAAGACTTACACTTGCTCCCAAATCGATAAGAGCTTTCTTGAAAGACCTATCCCCAATGGTACATGGAATAGTTACTGAACCTCGATCTTTCTTTTTAACCGGAATCTTCATGCCCTGCAAAATAGCACTACAAGTTTCAGTTAGAATAATCGGATCACTCTCGATGGTCCGCTTCTTTGAAATTATGTCCTTCATGAATTTCGCATAAGTAAGCATTTGCTCAAGTGCCTCCAAGAAAGGAATGTTCAGCTCAAGCTTCTTGAACATCTCCAAGAACTTCTCAAATTTTTTTTCATGTTGTTCTTTCTTCTTATTTCTTGTGGGGAAAGGGAGTTTCACCGCCGGTTTAGGTGTAACGACTTTTTCTTTTACCACCCTTTCGTTACCCATGACCTCTTGACTTGCAACCTCATTTTCTTTAATCTCTACATCCACTTCAATCAACATATCCTCTTCATCACGATTCTTCTCAGGGTTTTCATTGGACTCCTTGCTTCTGGTTGTCACAACATTCACATGATTATTATCTCTGGGATTAGTAATCGTAGCACTGGGTAAAGCACCCTGTGGTTGAGAGTTAGTCATTTGCTGTGCAATCTGACTCATTTGAATTTCCAGATTTTTTATTGAGGCCCCTGTGTTCCTCAAGCTGCTCCTAGTTTCTTCCTGAAATTGAGAGTTTTGAGCTGCCATTTTTTCAATAGCTATCTCCCATTCTGCCTTCTTTGGTGCCTGTTGTTGAAATTGTTGCGGTGCTTGAGATTGGAACTGTTGTGGGTGGTGTTGAAATTGTTGTGGTGCTTGAGATTGGAACTATTGTGGGTGGTGTTGAAATTGTTGCTGGTATGGAAGTTGTTGTTGTGGAGGTCTATATTGTTGTGACTGAGCTGGAGATTGAAACTGGGTTGGTCCTTGCTTTTGAAAGTTTCCTTGTTGGTCCTTCCATGCGAAATTAGGATGATTTTTCCAACCTGGATTATATGTATTGGCGTATGGATTATTTTGCCTCAACATATGAATCTGTTCCACCTGTTCTTGCTTTGCCACACAATGCATAGCAAAATGCGGTCCACTACATATTTCACATACAACTGAGGCGACTGGCTCAACTTGTGCTACTTTCTGTTCACCAATATTCATCTTCTTCAATCTTCTTTCTACTTCAGCCGCAATTTGTTCTTCCATTTTAACCACCTGATCAGCAAGCTTCAAATCAATTTTTCCCTCTGGTTGACTCATTGCGCGATCATATAACTCAATATGCTCATTAGCGGCAATTGCTTCTATGATCCTCTTGATACCAGTGGCTGTTGAAAAATTAGTTGAGCCACCGGCAGCAGTATCTATAAGCTGTTTTGTCTTGACTCGTAGACCATTAACAAAAGTCTGCATTTGCTCGGTTGGGTCCATATTATGAGTAGGACACACAACCAAACACCTCTTAAACCTTTTATATGCATCTCCCAACGATTCCCCTTCTTTCTGCTTGAAATTTACAATATCATATCTTTTTCGAATGAAAACTGACGCGGGGAAGTACTCATTAAGAAAAGCGGTTTCCATCTGTTGCCATGTGGTGATACTTCCAGGTGGAAGTGAGTAAAACCACTCTTCCGCATCTTCGGATAAAGTGAAAGGGAACATCACGAGTCTCTTGGCTTCTTCGGAATGGCCTTCTATCTTCAATGATGTTGTTGTGGTGAGGAATCTCTGTAGATGCTTATTCGCATCTTCGTTTATTCTTCCAACAAAGGGCTTGCTTTCTAACTGGCGGATAGTGGAAGGATGTAGTTGGAAGTGTGCCACGTTAACCGGTTGATTTACTATGGTCATTCTTCCAAGCGGTGCATTAGCCCTTCCATAATCACCTAAAAGTCTCTCTGGAGGAGGTGGATCCGCTGCCATAGTTTCAGATTCATAATCTGAATGCTCGGACGGAATAGATAGTACTTCTTCGTCTTCCGATTCTGAAACTATAGGTGATCCTTCTTTCGATGCCAGTCTTTTCCGCTTAACTTCTCGTAGTCGTGCTCGCAATGTTCTTTCTGGTTCTGCGTCAAAAAGAAGTTCATCTGAGGCCTTACCTCGCATACAAGATTAGACAATGATTAGTTGGGAGTAAAAAAAATAAAATAAAAAAAATAAAAATTTCAGAAGAAATAAAATTTTAATTGCAGAGCAATAAAATTTTAATTGACTAATTAATGACTTATATCTTGGCAATCCCCGGCAACGGCGCCAAAAACTTGATCAGAAAAATAGCAAGTGTACTATTTTTACCGGTGTAGTTATAATGGGTTTTACCCCAAGTATCGATCACGAGGATTGCGTAGGAAATATAAATTATTGTAACTAGTCAATTAAACAAAATGGCATATGAGTGTTTTCTTGTTATAAGGAAATAAGTGAATTAAAATAAATAAGCTGAAATAAAAATTGACTTTTTAATAACTTTTAGAGTAATGCCAAGGTAGGTGTATGATTTGCCTTATAACTCCTCTGAATAAAGATCTCTTTAACAAGTTCATATCCTGCAACTATTTGTTCTTAAGGGTGTTTCCCTAAGTCCTTAGTGAAAACCTTTTTGGTTTACAATCCCATTACCTAAGTCCTTAGAAACAAAGGATTAAACCAAAGCTGAAATTAATCAAGAATATTCAAATGACCTTATGGTATCCCTAGTCCTAGGTGATAACTATAAGATTTAATTGTTTAAAAACCTTAACAACCGTAGTCCTACAGATTTTTAACCGGAGATCAATCCTTATTTTGCCAACAAAGAAAGCATAAAAACATTAAACAATCAAATTGCATAATACGAACATAGGATTAAATCAATACGATATTCAGAGTCATTACAAATCAAATCAGGGACACCCCCCTAGCATTGGGGGGTTTAGCCTCTCATAGTATTCAAGACATACAAATTGAAAAGTTTAGACATTACAAAGATTGGGAGAACTCTGATCTTCAATGGTGTCCACCGTTGAATCTCTTCGTCTTCCAAAACCTTGATGAAGCTATCTTTCAAACCCTTGATCTGGAATTCTATTGTACGCTCTCCAAAAGTACCTTCTTCTTTTACGCAAACTTGTTTTAGTAGTGTCAGCTCAATCCTTGTTTCCGCGAAACGTCCGAAATACCCTTAATGATCAAACCCGACACAAATAATCACATTGGATATTCTCCTTCGCGCTCAAAAACACGGGCCGTGCTTTTTAACACGGGTGCCCGTGTTTTTTCTCTGTTTCAGCTAAAAATTTCACTTTCCCTTTGCTTTTTAACACGGGCCGTGTTATTTAACACGGGCGCCCGTGTTTCTTCTCTGTTTCGCTTCCTTTTTTGCACTTTCCCTTAGCTTTTCAACACGGGCCATGTTATTTAACACGGGGCCGTGCTATTCAGCTCTTTCTCGTCCCTCAATACCGGCCATGAGTTCCTTGGATCGCATGAATCAACCTAGATAGTAACACTACCAAACAAAGCATAAAGAAGTCTTTTTTTGACATGATTTTCAAAGGATACACATAATGAAACTCAACATACTATAACAAACGAACCTAATTAAAAACACAAGAAAATTGTCTCCCAGTGATACCAAAGTAGTTAATTTCTATGGAATAATGTACAAAATCTTACTAGAAATGGTGACCGATCAGTACCATAATTCGATCTTCATATTACCACGCCAAAACCAAGGTTAGTTGCATTCCTACGAATCCATGTTAGCATGCTTTCACAATCATCAAAGTCTTGCTTCTTATTAAAGGCATCATCGACATCTACCGCATTTGCGACTACCCCATCAACACTCGTAGAAACATTGATTAAATGCGCTAATTCTCTTGAGGTATTATCGGGGTGCACCATACCTATTTGCAAACAATTGAAAAAATAACACATAATTATAACAATATTGGGGAAAAAAACTCATGGATATTTCCGTAGATGCACCTACATTCAACACGTTCCGTAGATGCATCTACGGCAGCAACATTACTTTTTTAACAAAAATTTAATGCATAATATGATCAATGCAATGGTTGAAGATGAATATTTACCTGAAATTCAGTCTTCTCTAGCTCCCTTTGATTTGTTGCACCAAAAAGTTTGAGCTTTGGAGTGAAAATGGTATTGGAGAAGTAAGGTTTTTAGGTTGTGGAGAGTGAGTGTTAATGAAAAAATGTAACAATGGGGAGTGATCAAGCTGGTTCAAACTATATCAGATACTTCCGTAGATGCATCTACGGAACAGTGTAGCGCTAAACTATTCCGTGTATGCATCTACGAAAATATCCCTGAACTGAAGTTATGTGTATTTTTTTTCCCATACACACTAGTTTATTATACTTCCGTAGATGTACCTACGGAAGTAAACAATTTTTTTTAAAAAAAAGGTGCTTCCAAAGATACATCTACGGAAGATGGGGACATAAATGAAATTTCGCGTGTTGTCTAAGAGATCCATGGGGTGTAAAGAGAAACCCTCTTTTTATTTTAGTCATTGTAGAAAGTTTTTCTAATAATTTGATGTTTTAATCTCAAATTGTTTTTACTTTGTTTTCCGTCTTTTTTTTAAAAATGGATAGAATGAAATGATGTTTTATGTGTCAATGATAAGCGTTTTATATATCGTTTTTTAATAAACTAAATAAATCAATTTTGTTGATGACTTGTATTATTATAATTATTTTTATCATGTATACATGTTTTTCAACTTAAACCTCGATGCTCTGAGATAGTAGGCACAATGCTCTGGGGATTTGCACTGTTCACCCAAAGACTAGTGTTCTTGAATTTTCATCCTCCTTTCAGCTCGTTTCATTATGGAAGCTCGTCTTTTATTCCCTGAAACATCGACAACTATTATCCCTATTGCTCAGCCATAAAAAACAATCCAAAAAAATCGTTAAATCTTCCGCTTATGTGGTACTATGTAAATGAAACTATAGTTGGAATTGTTAGAACATGAAATGTTCTGATCAATATTTCTAGTTTTGATGATAACATTATATATGAATTTTGTATAAGACAATGTGGTACTCTAATTATTCACGTTTTCCATTTCAGGAAAAGTCTAAAAGAGTATGCACTAAATCAGCATTCAGAAGCTCTGACCTAGAAGATCTGGATGACTTCATCAGAACATGGTCTGGAAGACATCAGTAGATGGTCTTGAGAAAATCAGAACATGATCTGGAAGGCATCAGAAGATGGCAATCAGAATCAAGGCTCTGAAGATCTGATGGTATCACGCTACAAAGAACTTCCAAAGTCTGATGACTAAAGTTACAAACTGCACCAACGCTGAAGACTCTGATATTCAAACGTCATTCTAATAGTCTGAGTCCAGAAGCAAGTACAAGATGAAAAAGCTACAACGTCAAATATGACTGACAAAAGTAACATTAGAAGCTACAAAAGGAAAAGTCAGCAAGAGCAGTTGAAACAAGGCTCGAGGTAGTTGACAAAAGAGTGAAACATTAAATGCAGCAGTGTACTATTCACGTAAACCATTAAATGCTACTCAACAGTCACTTTTCTCACTGCCTATATAAGTGAAGCTCTGGATGCTGAAGAAAGATAGAACATACGCTAAGAAACCCTACGCTGCCAAATTGATTCTCAAACGTTATCACACAAACAGCAAAGAACTTCATCTTCAACCTCACAAATATTGTAATATCTTAGTGAGTGTTAGAACTTAATCTTGAGAGAAAATCACTTGGTGATTATAGCTTATTAAGAAGCACATTAAACTCTTGTAATATTGTTTACTTTTTTGTAAAAGGAATTCCTAGAGTGATCAAGTTGTGATCAGCATACTCTAGAAGACTTAGAAGTTGTCTAGGTGGAAAGCCATTGTAATCAAGATATTGATTAGTGGATTAAATCCTCGGTGGAGGTAAATCACTCTGTCAGGAGTGGACTGGAGTAGTTTGATTAACAACGAACCAGGATAAAAATAACTGTGTGATTATTTTTTATCGGCCATTTTTAGAAACAACCTTTATTCAATCCCCCCTTTCTAAGTGTTTTTCACTCCTTCAGGAATAGCTACAGAAGCCGTCCATATGAAATCAATTAATTATTAGTACCATCATTGAAAACCTATAATTTCTTTTTCACTTTTGGGATGCATGTGGTGCTTAGGGTTTAAAGCAAATCAGAAGTGAGAAGAAGAGTCGAAAAGCAATGCTGCATCTCAGACTAAAACATGTTGCTAGCGTTAGTCGAATCACAATCATGAGAATAAAAAATGTCAATTGTTACATATATTGCTTTGTACATAATATGAATTAAAGTTGGATTCTCCGTTAGTTGAAACTTGAATAGTATTTGGTTTAGCTTGAAATGTTGCAGTTTTGTGACCGAATCAATATCAATTGGCCTGGATGTTATGTGCCTTGATAATCAATTATTTATTTTACTCATATTTTACTAGCTGAGCCAAGTAGTGACATTTTTAACATTGATAATTTGAGTGCTTTGTTGAAATAGCTAATGGAAATATTGAGTAAAATAGTTCAAATTGAAGTGTTGATGTATGATGTTATATATCAAAGGTTGATGCTTTGGGTTATTGATATCTAGGTGGTAAACAAACACCGCCCGATATTTGTAAGCAGTGTTGGTAATAGTGGGTCAGCGCTAATTAAGCACTGTTGGTGCACTTGGTGGTACCTCTTCAAGTACCATAAGTGTCGGTGCTTATGTTTCTCCCGCAATGGCGGCTGATGCTCATTGTGTTGTTGAACCTCCTCCATCTGAGGGGCTTGAATATACATGTTGTGTTTGCTTTTCTGTGAAAACATTTTAATTAGATAACTTCCTAAACATATCTTTTACTTGGTTCTGCTGGATTTGCATTAATATGATTGGGTGATTGATGAAAATTATTTTCATCAATCAATATGAAATTCTCGCATGAATATTTTGCCTTCTCCTTTTGAAAAACAAGAGATAGGAAATTGGTATTTTTTTTCTTCCCTGAATGTATTTATTCATGATTGTAGAACTACAAAGCATGTTTTGTTCTATTATAGATGACCAAATTATTTATGGTTAAATGGTTGCAGCATTCTGTTTTTTGTTATGAAGGTGATCTTTTTTCTTAATATGAATATGTATGTAGCACATGCAAAATAAACTTTGGCTTCAAATTCAGTCTACTTAAACTCTTTAGAGTTGTGTTCCCTCTTATATACAGACCAAAAAAGAGTTAAAAACAAGTTTAAGGCGTGGTCTAATTGTGATGATTAATTCCCATTAAACTGTTGAGCAAACTACCATAGATTAGAGGGAAACGTAAAAAGGATTGGCTTGAAAAGAAAAATTATAAGGCCTTTTAATCATTTGAAAGTTAAAAAGTTTCTCAGAAAATTTCAATTAGACACATGCAGGAATACTTAGACCATCTTCAATGGTAATTTCTTCTATTGAGTTCTTCACATGTACCATTAATTTAATAATTAAATATTTAAAAAATTTGCCATATGTCATAATAAAGTTGCATTGCAATGGAACAACTAAAAGATTGTAGTACTCAATCAAATCAAGTTATGAGGTAAAGTTGTGGGACCCATATCAGATTTTTATTAAAGTTAAAATTAAATAAATTCTTTTAATATGATGTGGCTTAGTGGATCTCATAAAGAATTCAAATGTAAGTTGCACCATTAGAAATGCTCTTAGATCAACTCCAATGACTTATTTCTTTTGCTTGTTCGCCACCTGTCACACATGAAATTGAATATGTTGTTGTTGAAGTTTGACAGCTTTTGGAATGTAGCAATGCAATGCTACCGTTGCTTTGAATAAAAAAATATTAAACGGACTTTCTCCCTTGGATTTTCTACTAGTTTGAAATAAAAAAAATATTATTTTAAATATTATTTTATTTAATAAAAATAAAATATTAATATATAAAATAAAGTTGTGAGACTCAATTTTAGAGTTGCACTATTGAAATGAAAATTGGATGAGTTGCTTCAAGATATAATGGCTCAATGGATCTCAAAAAGAATAAAAAGATGGATAATCTATATACTTAATATAAATCTAAGGTTGTCATTATGACAATCTTAAAAAAAAAAAAAACCTTAACTTCATACTTATGTATCATCCTCACAAAATTCTACCAATTAATTAACTTATGTGTCATTCTCAAAAAATTCTACCAATTACCAATTAATTTTTTTAAATCTCCCAATTGAAAACATCACTATTATCTTAATAATTATTAATGAAAAAACTCATAATTAATAATCAAACGTTAAGTAGGTTTCTCATTTCTAATCTTAAAAAAATATTCTAAAGTTATTATATTCTTTTATTATTTTTAAAATTCAACTTTTTCTCAAATATATTTTTATAAAATTATATATAATAATTAAAATCACTCAAAAAACACTATACAAACGAAACAATGATAATTTCTTTTGATGAAGTTTAAAATTTCATAAACAATAATAACAATATATTACAGAATTACCACATAACGAGCGGATTATATACTAGTACCATTAAAGATGTTCTTATAAGATTTCTAATTGTCAAAAGGAAAATGTCACAATTCCTTCTAAAATTTATATAATATCACTATTTGTAGGAAAACTATTTACGAGAAAAAATGAATATTAATAAAAGCTATGTTGTTATTATTGCAGGTTTTATGATTTTAAAATACTTAATTCTAAAGATTTTTTTTTTTTAAAAAAAGATTCTTAAAATTTATAATTTGATTAAAATTTTATCAATATTAAATATTTCTGGTAATTGTGCACGTACCATACCAACTCGCACGGGTATACTATATACTATAGTTTTTTAAGTGTATTTAAAATAGAGCAATATTATTCTTACACTAGATTTGACTCCTACACCGTATGTTTATAAGGTTTTGTTTCTTTAGAATGATTAATAATTATTTTTCCACTTTTTCTAACACATGCAATCAGATACATATGCTGTATTTCATGTGGTGTAAGTATTTGTGTATGATTTTTAGTGTCAAGATAGCAGCCCTCTTTAAAATAATGTTTCAACAAGCTCAATATGAAAATAACACATGTTGAATAGAAATTAAAGCTAATATTTGATTGGTGAAAGATGGGCATTAGAGGCTTGTTGTAACATAATGTATATAAAAATAGTTAGTTCCTTGAAGTATGGACTCTCTCCATCCCACCGTGAGTAATTTATTGAATCATTTCATACATAATAAGAAAAATGTATAAGAGTACAAGAGACAATAATATTTTTATTATAATATCCCTATGATATATTGAAAATGATAAAATTTTAATTAATTAAAATGAATTAGAAAAGTGTATTAGAAATTGAAATAAATTATTTATTTTAAAACATTATTTTATTTCAAATAGACCATTCCTTATGAAACGAAAGGAGTATATTGTAGTAGAGACCTAATATATCATTCAATTTTAGAATTAAAAAAAAAACATATTTTTGAAAAGTCTTAAAAAAACTGCACTATGCAACTCTTAAAAAAAAACATATTTTTGAAAAGTCTTAAAAAAACTGCACTATGCAACTCTTAGGCTATGTTTGGATATCATAAAATCAACGGAGCGGAATGGAGTGGAGCGGAGTGAGATGGAGCGGAGTGGAACGGAGCGGAACGAAAATACCATTCCATTGTTTGGAAATTTTAGGACGGAACAAGATAAGTTGTTCATTCCGCCCGAATCGGAGGGTAAGAAAAATGGTGGTAAGTGATGGAATGGAATGGAATCCATACCACTCTATTCCGCTCCGTTCCATCCGTTTTTAAATTATCCAAACAATGGAATACCATTTTATTCCATCCCATTCCGCTCCGCTCCATCCGGTTCCATCAATCCAAACAAAGCCTTAAAAAAAAACATATTTTTAAGACTCCCATCACAATTGAATGAAATGCATCCTCGGCCAATGAACTAATGGGGAGTTGAAAAATTAAGTAAAGTGGGTTTTTTATTTATTTTTAAAACTAGGTATATTGAGTGTTGTTTTTAAAAAATGGGGTATATGAAGCATTCCCCTCCATATTTTTCTCTTTTTCTGCGTTAACCTCGTCTCTCTCCTCATTCACTCTCCTCGTTCTCTCGCGTGCACCGTTTCTTTGTCTTTCTTCCAAAACTCATTGATCTCATTTACTGCTGCTATAAATCTCGATGGATTACACTCACTCTCTTTCTGTTGGCGTCATTTCCATTTCTACTTTTCTCTCACTACTCCATCTACCGCCCTTTCCCTTTCCTCACCTGAATCCTAATTCGATCCGCTGGAACTCAAACAACCACCACAGAGGTATCATCCACCTTTTTACTATTCTGTTCTATTTTTTTAATCAAAATATTGTTTTTGTTTGAGTGGTTCATTTTACACTCGCAATAAATGATTTGTTGATGCAGTAGGTGATTGGAGAATAGGTGATAGATCAAAAGAAGCTGGATTTCTTTGCCGAACGGAGAGAGGTAGCATCTCTAGACTTAATTATTCCCATATTAACGTTGATGAAATGTCTAATCCTTTGGGGACTGTTTGGGAGTTTGTTTTTAGAGAGTTTTGGAGGGGAAGATTTTATAGGATTGCATCTATATTTTAAAATGTGTTTGGTATTTTTTTTGTAAATTTAAAAAACAATATAATTTTATATGCTAATGTAGTATATTGTTTTTTAAACTTTTTAAAAATATTAGACACATTTTAAAAATATCACACATTTTAAAGATATAGGCATAACCCTCCAAAACCCTTCCTCCAAAACTCAACTCCCAAACATCCCCTTTGTGTACCCCTTAGGCTATGTTTGGGAGTTTGGAGGGGAGGGGAGGGGAAGGCTTCCAAAATCGAAAATTTAAAAAAATGTAGGAAAATATTTGACATTTTTTGAAAAAACGATTTTGTTTAGAATGATAAAAGAGTCATTATCATTACAAAATTTTTAATTTTCATAATACTATAACAACCTAAAAGATATTTGAAAAATTTATGTAAACCCTTCAAAACCCTCCAAAACCTTCTTTCAATACAATTTTTGAGTTCCCCCATTTTATGGGGTTTTTGGTGTTATGAATAAACTTAAACCCTCCAAAACCCTCCTACCCAAAATCTTTTTATCCTTTTCACCCAATTCTTCCTATTTTTCAAAGCCCTCCCCTCCCTTCCCCTCCAAACTCCCAAACATAGCCTTAGTGTACTTACAAAGTAGGAATATAATTTTCATATGAGTAATAGGTAAGTACGATTATTTTTGGAGAATATTCAATGTCCAAATCAGTTTTTTTGACGCATCAATTGTAATTTATAATATTTTCTCACATTCAGTTGGAAATCTGTGAATGGAATCTATGTTTTATGCCACATTGTTAACAAATGAGATTATTCATCGAGAAAGAGAAAAGGAGGTTATAAGCCACCTGATAGCTGAAAAACTAGCTGATGGCTTAAGCTTATTTAAGTAGAAAATATTCTTTTTAAAATTTTGAGGCATTACATGCACTACTTTCAAGATTATATTATCATTTTTGTTTCCTTAATCATTGTCCACGTGCACTGTTTAGCATTTCACAAGTGTAAATGATATCGACTAAATAATTTGTTTTGGGATCTTAATTGGTCTAATTTGCAATATGCTTAATTCGGATCTCTAAAGTTGCACGACTTTATTTTAATGTTGTTTTTCATGATTTCAGATCCATCCATAAAGCAATGGCAACCAAAGGATGTAACAAGCTACCGACTATTTTTGATCTAAACAAATCTCTTCAAGACATCATAGAGGAGGTCAAAAGAAGAAATATTTGTCTCTTTGACATACTACCAGTGGTTAAATCAGACTTGCTAGTTCCATTAGTGGAGGAACTATTAAGTTACTATGATCATGAGAAAAACCTTTTCGAAATCAATGGGCATAAACTTGCTGTTACTTTGGAAGACATTTTATACATAACTGGTTTGCCCATTCGGGGCAAACCAATTATGAAAGCTTCTAAAGAAAATGGGGCTTTCGAACGTGTTTTTGGAATCAACAACAAAAAGCCTTGCAGTATTAAGAGGCTGAAGGAGCTGGCGGGCAATTCAAATCTTGATATTGATACTAGTGTGAAGGCAGCTCTACTGGTGTTAATTGCCTGCGTTGTTATACCTACCGGTGACACGCACACTATAAGGGGAGATTTTGTCAGTTATGTTGAAAGACTTGAGGACGTTGACAACTATGCATGGGGAGCAGCTCTTCTCGCATTTTTGTACAGTGGTATTTGCAAATGGAAGGTTGGTAGGCAAAAAAGTGTAATCGATGGCAACCTTTGGGTTGTATTGGTAAGTTGACTTTTTTTTTTTAATTAAATTGTAGAAAATGTTAAACCAATTTTGCCGTACTCAACTGCAGTTTAAGTTTTATGAAATTTTACCTTTTGCAGGCGTTTTTTCTTATCCGCATTCCAGACTTGGTAGAAGCTATTGATCTCAATCTAAACTTGGATGGGAAACAAGTACCTTTGCTGCTTCCAGTAGTGGAGGCGGTAAGCACAATTTCCCACAACCACAAACCCACTTACATAAGCAAAGTACAGAAAATGCTAGACACTCTTACTGAGGAGGTAAGTCAATTTTATTGTTTTCTTCACCAATAGAATTTCAAAGGTACTGTACATAGTTTAACTTTTAATGGTTCTCATTAGCAAATATGTTGGAAGCCGTACAAATTAGATCTTCATCGTCCTATACTGAGGGATCAGGAAATGTACAAGCTGCTTCTGGCCCCAATTTGTTGTATGAGTGCCGTACATTACCATACACCTCATTATGTCCACAAGCAATTGGAAGAACTTGAGGTCGTAGATGTGAATAAGATAATGTGGAAACTACCCAAATGCAAGAAAAGAAAAGGAAATAGTGGACCGACTCCCCAAACGTTTTTATCTGATTTCGAGCTTCAACAATGGAATGAAGGGAGACTGGTAATCAACTATCTGCAGGGTCATGAAGATGATGGTATGGTTGATCAACCCGGGAGTCATGTAGAGAATGTTATGGTTGATAAACCTGAGGCTTCTAACGCTAGGGATGTATATTCCTTCGTACATGTTGTTGATCTATCCGAGACAAGTATGGTTGATCAACCCAGGAGGAATGTAGAGAATGTTATGGATGATCAGCCCGATAGGCATGTAGGTATTGTTATGGTTCATCAACCCGAGACTTCTAACTCTAGGGATGTAGATTCTGAAGTACATGTTGATGATCAACCCGAGAAATCTATTCACGCAGGTATCCAATTTGAACCTCATCGAATTAGTATTATCTTCAATAGAAGATCATTGCTTCATATTTTTCTAACTTTTCAAACAAGCTTATTAATCTATCTTGTTTTAAGGTTTATTTTCAATGTTTCGTTGCATCTTATTTTTAAGGTTCAAATTATATGTTAGAAAGCTTAGGTGAATCACTACACCAATTTCACTCAATAAGATACTCAAATTTCTCTCTCTGGTTTATCATTTTCCTAACAGATGACCATGAGCTTAAGAGGATGAAGCATGTTGGCTCTGCTTCTGTTGATGAAAAGGAAGATTTTGAAGTCCAAATAGTTGAGGAAGCAGGCATTTCTTTTCCTGATGGGTTTTCTAAACTGGAAATTAATCCTTGTCCTGTTGCTGGAAATGAAAATACAAAAATATCCGACTATACTAGACAGTTATTATGGGAGACACACAACAGCTGTCTGCATGATCTGGATACTAGTGCTACTGAAAGTATTGATGAACCTCAAAAAATTCAAAGTGGTATGGTTGATCACGAGTGTACAAAAGAAGCTAGTGTGGTTGCTGTCCTATGTGAATCAATAGAGAAACAGGGTGATGAGGTTACTGTTTCTTCTATTAAGGATGATAAGGAGGCAATACAAGAGCATCATGACAAGCCATACTCGAAATTATCAGGTAATCATTAACATATACTTATGGTTCCTTTCCAATTTTGTAGTTTTTGTAGGTGTATTCAATTTTTAATGACTCTGTTTATTGAAAGTGCTTTGTGCACCTCTAAGAACTCATTGCCAACATGTAACTATTCTTGAATGTTAGAGCATCTCGTTACACATATTAAGCCTGCCACCTTATTTATGGTCTCTGCATAGTGTCTGTGAATGAGGTCGTGGCATCTGATTCCTGATCAATTGTCTACTTTTTGAATTTTTCTTGTTTACTCTTGTTTCTGCTCAGTGTGTGCATATAACACATTAACTTCTGGGTGTAATATTGGAAAATGTTATAATTTATACTCCATCGTTTCATAAACGTACACCAGAACCTCCTAGAAATGGAAGCAAAGGTAAGACTCCCGCAAAACGGTCAGAAAAAGGGGATAGATCAACCAGTGTACCTCTGAGCCCATCATCTGGTTTCCAGCTGTTGCAATCCAACGAGGCACATCAGTATAGGAATATTGATTCCATCAGTACAAAGCCATTTTCAGATTTGAATGCCTCTGCTTCTCAGTCTGTTATGTTTCAACAGCCTTTTATGGATGTTCAGCAAGTACAGCTGCGTGCACAGATCTTTGTCTATGGAGCTTTGATGTGAGTTGGCTGTTATTTTCATTTGTAAATGTTATGGCTTCTTAGATGTGATGTTCAAGTGTGCTTATGAATATTATATTTTCATCCGTTCTCCACACTTATAACCCTTAGTGTTAAAAATGAGACCAGACTAGTCGATCCTACTGGTTGAACTAGGAATCAGTCAAGCATTCTGTTCCTAATTGATCTTAGATTCAGTCAAGCATTATGTTCCTAACTAATCTTAGAATTGGTGAGAACAATAAAAAAGCAAGCTTTTAATGTTTTTTCTTTCTTTTCTGTAATTTCTATTTTTATCTCATAATTTTAACTAATGTCTAGTGATAAAAAGACATTTTTATGGGGTTTAACTATTTTACCGTTTACTATAAATTTTCTTTGATATTAATTAACATTAAACTTTCTTATATTTTAATATTTTAATATTATTTACTATTATATAATATAGCGTGTGTATCTATGTGTCTGACGTCCGGACCATTGACCGATGAACTAATATTTTCAGCAGCAATGGGATTATTTTGCTGTTTTGGTGGAATTCTTTCAGTTCAATTTGGTGTGTTGAACCTTAGTCATTTTCTAAGATGTTCCCAACTTCTGATAACCGTTATCTGAATCCAATCCAAAGCCTGTTTGCATCTTTATGAGATAGGATTTTGTTTAGCCAGCATGATTACCAACCGTGTTTATCACTTTTCTTATTGTTATTGCAGTCAAGGCATAGTACCCGAGGAGGCTTATATGTTATTGGCTTTTGGCGGTTCAGGTTTTTGTCCCCCTCAAAATCATGATCTCTTTGCTTATTTTTTCTCTTGCTTGCAATAAAGTATTAAGCTCCTAAAAATTGTTTTGTTAGATGGTGGACGGAACTTTTGGGAGAAAGCCTGGTCTTCCTACTTGGAAAGGCAGCAGAGTCACAAGTCTAATTTAATTAATCCAGAAACACCACTGCAATTACTATCAGGTATGTTTATGATATGTACTTATATATGTGTTTAGATTTTCCGCTGGTTTCATTGTGTAACTATTGTGAGATGAGATCCTGCAGGTACTAGAACCCCTGATTTGGCAGTTAAGCAAAGTGAACTGCACGGAACAGGTATTTCTTCCCCTCTTGGCCTAGCAAGTAGCAAGGGCACTCCAACCATTGTAAACCCTTTCATTCACCTGTCATCTCCCCTTTGGAATCTACCGTCTCCCTCACAGGCATTTGTTTCATTGCATCCTAATCAAACTCCACCACTGAGAAACTTCCTTGGGTATAATACATCTATGATATCCCAATCCCCCCTTTTTGGACCACAAATTGCTTCTGCTAGTCCTCCACCTGATAACAGTTCCAATCTCTCTGCTTCTCCTCTGACTCTTGCTGATCGCCTCAAAAGTGGCTGGAATGTTGAGAAGAGGATTATGTCAGACGAGTCTCTTACAAAAATTGAGGAGGCAAAAGTAAATGCAAAGGAAGCTTCTGCTTCTGCACTGCAAGCAAAACTGATGTCTGATGAAGCATTGATCTTTTCTGGTCATGAGAGTTCTTGCGGAACCTATTTTACGAAGGGTACGAGTAACTTGAGAAAAACAACCCCTGCTTCCATCTTAAAGGGTGCAAGTGAAATCAATAAAATGTTCAATATTGATAAGAACATCAAGAATGAAAAGAACCCAGATGCACACAGATTGGCAAGGTCTGGTCTTCGTAAAGAAGTTCCAAAACATTATGTTGCAAGGGGGACAAGTAGGATTAATGATGGAAATGATTCAGATAAGACTGCAGTTTCTTTGATACCACATGCTTCAGGATCACGGGGATGGAAAAATAGTTCAATAAAGGACACCAAAGAAAAATTAGGAGCTGACTGCAAGCCCACCTCTAAGTCTGGAAAGCCACAGGTTTTGAGTAGAGTGATCCCATCAAAACAAAAACCTTTGTCAAAGTCTCGTAACCATGATTTGACAAGTCGTACACAAAGGACAAGGGACTCTTCAAGGCATGTCAACAATGCATCTCAGCGTGAAAATCAGATGGAAAGGGCATCCTATTCTGAAACCTCAGGTGCAAGACAAACCTCAGAATCTAGAAAGCCACAGGTTTTGAGTAGGAGAATTCCATCAAAACAAAAACCTTTGTCAAACTCTTGTAACCATGATTTTACAAGTTGTGCAGAAAGGACAAGGGACTCTTCAAGGCATGTCAACAATGCATCTCAGCGTGAAAATCAGATGGAAAGGGCATCCTATTCTGAAACCTCAGGAGCAAGACAAACCTCAAAGTTTAGAAAGCCACAGGTTTTGAGTAGAATGATCTCATCAAAACAAAAACCTTTCTCAAACTCTTGTAACCATGATTTGACAAGTCGTACAGAAAGGACAAGGGATTCTTCAAGGGATGTCAACAATGCATCTCAGCGTGAAAATCAGATGGAAAGGGCATCCTATTCTGAATCTTCAGGAGCAAGAAAAACCTCAAATTCCTCACGTGCATCTTCAACTGATTCTCATCCCACCAAGAAGCCACTAGGGTCAAGAGTAAGTAAAGGAAAACTAGCACATGCTGATGGAAGGTGGGGGTAAACTTGAAGTGGCAAAGGACGTCAAAGGAAATCCTGTTAAATCAACCTCTGAAGTAGTTCTTGATCCTCGTAGATCAAATCGCAAGATCCAGCCAACATCAAGAGTAAGAATATGTTTGAGAACAACTAAAATTGATTGTTCTAAAGTTTTGCATCTGCTGATTTTATTTTATTTTCAAAATGATAATAATATGTAAAAACTTAGCCATTTATTTTGAGCATGATGTTGTTGACTCTGGTTTGGCAGCTATTGAAAGAAACCCAGAGCTCATTAATTATCACAAGACTCCTTCGGGTCCACAAGAAAAAGGTTATAAAAACCATAACCGGAATACTCCTAGGGGTAAGATTCTGTTTCTATAATTCTAGTCTCAGCTTTTCTCCTGCATTTGTTAGAGGGTGAGTCTATACTTAACATTTCAATTTAATGATTAACTTTGACAGGTAATAACCATGGTTTAATGAAGGCCACAGTTGGTTGTCTCACATAATTTGCATAAATTTGTATATTATATATAATAGGGGACATAGCTAAGGGAATTCTTGCTATATATAAATTTGTAGGCTGGCTGGCTGTACATGGAATTTATCCATGTTGACTTATTTATAGAAGTTTGCTGATATATATCAAATGGTAACATAGTACTTCCCTGGGTATTATAGTACACAACTGTTTTTGCTCCCATTTTCTCCTTTGCCTATTGTCTGTGCTATAAATATAGGTTGGCAAAATCTGGGATAACAATTGCTGTGGCAATCATCAGCACTGTAAAAAAAGACTTAGTCACTATATTAATATTTATTGTTTTGTAGATTATATTTATAATTTATGAATCTTGTCTATATTTTGTTTTTTCTTTAAAGAAAAAGGCCTTTCTTTCTTGTTATTAGAAGTGGCCTTTCATTTTTGTTTGTTATTTTATGTTAGCTGTGACAAAAAGTAAAATGATTTTTTTTTACTCTCTTTCAAAGAAGAGCAAGAAAATGACATAAATCATGCATTGAAGGTTATTAGAAATGGTTTTGGTTATTGTACATGGATAATTAATCTTTTCAAATTAAAAAAATTAAGTAATTTAATGTTAGTTGGTTATAGAATATTAATTGTTAATGAATAAATGTATAATTTTTCCGCTTTAAAAAGTATAGAATGACCTTAGAGGCATAGAGAAACATTATTGTTTTTTTTAATTAAATAGCACACCTTAGAAAATCTATGTAAGGTGTTCACAAGCGCCAAAAATTTTGTTGGAATTCATCTCTAGCAAATATTTTGTTAAGTTTCTTTAATTTATTTTCTTTTTAAATGATTTTTATAATATTATATATTTGGTTCAAATTTATTTTTGGTGGTTCTATTTTTTTTACTTTAAGTTTATTAATTTAAAATTCAATTTTTTGGTTTTCTTATTTATCATGACAATTTTTTTTGTCCCCTATCACTTTTGATTGACGTGCGTGACGTGTGTCTACCGGTTTACTTGGTATCACAACTCACAACATTGATAGCATCTAGCAGGATTCGAACTCAAGACCTTGAGAGGAGTACACTCTCAAGACTCAAGCCTCCACCGCTAGACCAACCCTTGGGGGTTTTATCTTATTAAGTGAGATCAGCAAAATGAATCAACTGTTATCATGATATTGTATTCAAATTGTTAGATTTTGAAATCTTTTTAATAATCTCTCTCTCTCTCTCTCTCTCTCTCTCTCTCTCTCTCTCTCTCTCTCTCTCTCTCTCTCTCTCTCTCTCTCTCTCTCTCTCTCTCTCTCTCTCTCTCTCTCTCTCTCTCTCTCTCTCTCTCCAGTCCACTTATAATCTAAATTAAGCGTCTTAATCCCCCAGTAAGCTTTATGCTCAAGTTCTACCGGCAGGTGACACGATTTACCATAAACTAACTTAAATGGCGTGGTTCCTATTGGGATTTTATAAGCTGTCATATACGCCCACAGAGCTTCGTGTAGCTTTGAAGACCAATCTTTTCATGTAGCAACTGTTTTTTCTAAAATTTGTTTGATTTCTCAATTTGAGACCTCTACTTGTCCAATAGTTTGTGGATAATAGGGTGTTGCTACACGATGTCGAACTCCATATTTCAAAAGAAGTTTTTCAAAGATTTTTTAGATAAAGTGGGAGCCTCCATCGCTAATTACCAATCTAGGCACGCCGAATCTAGGAAAAATTATGTTCTTGAAAAGCATGATTACTAATCGTGTGTCATTTGTAGGAGAGACTACAACCTCGATCCATTTTGATACATAGTCTACAACAACTAGTATGTATTTGTTGCCAAAAGACGAAAGAAACGGTCCCATGAAATCTATTCCCCACACATCAAAGACTTTTATTTCTAGAATACCTTTCTGAGGCGTTTCGTTGCGTCTAGAGACGTTTCCAGTGCGTTGGCACTAATCGTATTTTATAACAGCGATATGGACATCTTTCCATAGAGTATGTCAAAAGAGGACATCTTGTAGGATCTTAGCACAGGTCTTTGAAGTGCTCGCATGTCCTCCATAGGGAGCGGAATGACAATGAGAAATTATATTCTCTATCTCATCTTCGGGGACACATCGACGGAAGATACCATCGACTCCTCTTTTGAATAGAAGTGGTTCGTCCCAGTTATATTGTTTTACAATTTCTTCTTTTGTTGATAGGTTAGATATGGCGGTAACACTCTAGTGGCTAGGTAGTTGACAAAGTCAGCGTACCAAGGTAGCGTGGTTTTAGTATAAATTGCTTTCACAACCTCATTTGTTTCGGCGTCATTATAAGTTAGAGAATGTTCGATCGAATTACTTTCTAACTGGGCTAAGAGTCTTTTATAGGGGAAATCGTCGTTAATCGGAACATTTTCAGGTTGGATACCTTCCATTCTTGATAGGTGAACAACTACCACGTTTTTCGGTGCCCTTTTTCTCTTTTGATTTCTAAATCGAACTCTTGTAAGAGTAAGATCCATCTAAGAAGTCTTGGTTTGGCATCTTTCTTACTTAACATGTATCTAATTGCGGCGTGATCGGTATAGATGATTATTTTTTCTCATACCAAGTAAGAACGAAATTTATCTAAAGCGAACATGACAGTTAAGAGTTCATTTTCTGTGGTGGCGTAGTTTATCTCCGCATGGTCTAAGGTTCTACTAGCATAGTAAATTGCATGAAGCTTTTTATCCTTTCGTTGTCCTAAGACTGCGCCTAGAACATAGTCACTTGCATCACACATTATTTTAAATGGTTGGTTCCAATTTGGAGGCTGCATAATAGGTGTTGAGATTAATGCTTGTTTAAGAGTTTGAAAGGCGTTCAAGCATTTTTCATCAAAGATGAATTCAGCGCCCTTCATTAACAGCTCAGTTAGTGGTTTGGTTATTTGAGAAAAATCCTAAATGAAACGTCGATAAAAATCGGCGTGTCCTAGAAAACTTCGTATTTCTCTAACAGTTTTCGGAGGTTGAAGGTTTTCTATAAATTCGATTTTTGCTATATCGACTTCAATCCCCCTATTAGACACAATGTGTCCAAGCACAATTCCTTGTCGTACCATGAAATGGCATTTTTCTCAATTTAGCACTAGATTGACACTTACGCATCGTTCAAGTAACATTTCAAGGTTCGACAGGCATCCTTCAAAGATCTCTCCACCGGCAGGGAAATCGTCCTTAAGGACTTCCATCATGCCATCCAAAAAATCAGGGAATATCGCCATCATGCACCTTTGGAATGTTACTGGTGCGTTACAGAGTCCGAATGGCATTCGTCGGTAAGCGAATGTACCATAAGAACATGTGAAGGTAGTCTTTTCTTGGTCATCAGGGTGGATATGAATTTGGAAAATCCTGAGTAACCATCTAAATAGCAGAAATGGGAACGTTTAGCCAGACGTTCAAGCATATGTTCTATGAAAGGTAAAGGAAAATGATCTTTACTGGTGGCTTTGTTTAACTTCCTATAGTCGATACACATTCTCCATCCAGTTTGAGCGCGTTGTGCTACAGATTCGCCTTTTGCCTTGGTAATAACAATAACTCTTCCTTTCTTGGGTACAACATGTACGGGACTAACCCATTTACTATCGGATATTGGGTAAATGATTCCTACTTTTAATAGCTTTTGCACTTTTCTTTTGACTACATCACTTAGAATGGGGTTGATTCATCTCTGATGTTCTCTATAAATCTTACAGTTTTCCTCCAGCATAATGCGATGCATACAGGTAGAAGGACTTATTCCTTTTAGATTTGAGATGTTATAATCTAAAGCGGTTGGGTATTTCCTTAGGACATTGAGTAGTTTTTTAGTTTCTATTTGTCCCAAATCAGCGTTGACTATGATAGGTCGTTCAAGTTCTTCGTCTAGGAATTCATACCTTAGACAAACACATGTTTGAAAATATTACTATTATGTTTGGAAATATACAAACACATACATATTATGTTTTTTTAACATATATATACAAATTCAGTTTTAAATCTATTATATATGAACAAAATAAAAAATAAAAATAAAAACTGTTTTTATTAAATATATCATATACATATACATATTTTGTTTTCATTATATATATATATATATATATATATATATATATATATATATATATAATATATAAAAATTCTTTTTAAAATATATAAATATAATATATATTCTATTTTTTTAATATAGTATAATATTACTCATTATAATAAATAATATATATAATAAAAATTAAAAATGAAAACTTTATAATATATAACTATTATATTAGTTTTGAATATATTAAATTTGTTTAAGTTATAATAATCTATTTTTTTAAAGTGAGAACTTTATAATATATATCTATATTATGTTCTTAAAAATGAAAACTTTATAATATATATAACTATTATATTCGTTTTAAAATTATATTAATATTTATAATAATCTTTTTTATAACGAATATTAAAAAATATCAGTTTAAAACGTTTTTATTACCCTTCGTTGTAAAATATATTAAAACTGATATATTAAAACTATTCGTTTTTAATATTAAAACTATTATTAAAATTATGATCTCTTTGCTTATACTATTGTAAAATATTAAAAAAATCGTTTTAATAATAATAATAATAATAATATATAATAATTTTAATAATAGTTTTAATATATCAGTTTTTTCTAATAGTTTTAAAAATATTAATAAAAAATATATTTAATTTTTCGTTTTTATTTTATTTACTATATTCTGCTTTATTTATAAAATAACCTAATTAAAAAATAACCTAATAAATCTATTAATCTATACAAAAAACAAAAATCTATTAAAAATATCTTAATAAATCTATTAAAAAAAATCACATTATAATCTATACAATAAAACTTATCTCTTTAAAATCTATACAAAAATAACCTAATAAATCTATTAAAAATATACTACATTAGAAAAAAAATAACTCACCTCTTCTTCAATCTACTCCTCCTTCTTCAATCTACTCCACCTTCTTCAATCCACTAAATCTATACAAAAAAAAATCAAAAACTAAAAACAGCATATAGAATGAAATTATAAGACAATACTGATGCAACCTTAATTACCTTTGATATAAGAAAAAAAATTGGATTGAATTAGTATTGCAGTTGGATTTTGGGAGAGAAGGTTTGGATTTTTGGTTTTTGGAGAGAAGGTTCTGCAGAATTGAAACGAAAATGGCTTCTTTTGTTCTGATGAATGGTGGTGGAGTGAAGTGAATTGCTTACATTAATACACAATGTAGCGACGTGAATTTAACCTTGCTATTTGCCACGTGATAAACACGTCGCAATAAGAAAACAGTAACATTTAATTAATGTCTCTGCCATAAATGCTGTCACCTAGTCATTTCAGTGTAACGCTGTGTTTTCCTTTTAAATGTTGCAACATGTTTGTAATGTCACAACTGAATTTTTTAAAATTTGAATCTTCCCCCCCATGTGAACGTTATAGCTTTTTAAATTTTAATTTATAAATTTAATGTAGCGACGTGTATCCCACGTCGCAACTTTATTCACGTAACCTAGTGCCTGACTTCTGATTACTTTATGGCTATAAAGTTATTTAAAATTTAAAAACAGGTTGCGATGTGTTTTTCATGTCGCTACAGGCAATAATGAGCCACGTGTTTTCCACGTCGCTAAAATATGTCGCTGGGGAGAGGATTTCTTGTAGTGTTTGGGTAGTGTTTTAAGTTCTACAACATGTTTCTTAGGGCAAGGAATATATGATCAGGAGTTAATGTTAGGCATTTGTAACACCCATAATTTCAGTTTATTAATTTAATTTGGATTTAAATTAAATAATTGGAATTTTAGAATTTAAATTGGATTTAATTGGAAAATGATGGAGTAAGAGCTATTGGGCTTATGGTGTGGTGATAGTAAAAGAGGGGTGCTAATTGGTTAGGTCTTTTACTAAGTTGTGGTTAATTTATTTTATTTTATTTTTCATAAAATAAGAAAAAAAATGAACCATTTGGGGAGAAAGGAAGAACACGTGAAAAGAACAAGAGAAGAGGAAGAGGCAAGAACGTGAAACCGGAAAGAGAGCATTCAAGAGATTCATCGAGGTAAGGGGGGACTCTTCCTTTTAGTATCTCTTATGTGGTCTTAGGTGATAGGTAGATTGATGTATGGTTTGGTTCAATTAGATATCGGGATTGTTAGGTTAGGGTGTTAAAATTGGATTGAATTGATGATAATTGTGTGAACTATTTGGTTAATAATGAGTTTGGATGATGTTTTATGGTGTATAATTGAATGTATGATGATTATATGCCTGTATGTGATGTCTGGAATCGTTTTTGGGTGGAAAGGATGTGAAATCGCAGGAGGTCCACTGAGCGGAGGGGGGTCCGCTGAGCGGAGGTCCAAACGTAGTTCGCTTCTGTTTGACGTCGCTTGAGGTCCGCTGAGCGGGGGTCTGAAGGATTTCGCTTCTGCCTTGCTCCGCTGAGCGAACCTTGCTGTGTGTGAATTTTTCCAAACTTCAAAATAACGTATCTTTTGATCCATGAATCATTTCTTAGTGCCGTTTTGGGCGTTGTGCAAGTAATTAAATGTTTTATATGATGAATGATGAATATTGGTATTAGCCGACTTTATTTCTTTAAAAACTCGATTTAATTACTTAATGAGAATTGAACATTGTGTGCATATGAGATAGGTGTGACAATGTGTTTGATGTGATGATGAATTGGTTGTGATTTGTTATTATGATTGTGATGGATGCATGACTATTTGAATGATGTTGAAAACATGTACATACTTATTCGGTGATGTGGTGTTGAGATGAGTTGTTCATCGTGATTCGGTGTGTTTTAAGTATGTTATATGTGTTTCATTCATTCATATGCATTGATGTCGGATCCCGGTGATGTTTGGATCGTTGGTGGACATATTTCCCATTGTGTGGAAATTGTGTCGGTGGGCCGTATCTCGATGAGGCGTAGATCGGTTAGGTGGATTGATTCCACGGTTTATTGGTACCACATGCATAGTGTCAGTTGTGTCATATGCATTTTGTCATAATATGATTGTATGGATTTCTGTAGTGTGTGTTGTAATCTATTATTGTGTGAATTAATAATGGATGTGAATATGAATATGTATAATTGGGTGAACGGTATATTATGATACTTGTTGCTTATGAATTGCATAATATTTACTAATTGAGAATGAGACTCACCCTTACATGTTGTCATTTTCAGATTGAGGAGTAGCGGCATTAGTGCTTGGTGAGGATGACTCGTAGAGTTTATCCGTTTATGTTGGGTCGTGTCGGTCATGCTCTGATCTGTAACACTGGGGAACGATAGTTATAGAGTTTTTATGAAATTAATCTACTTTAATTGGTGTTGGATTATGATTCCATTGGATGTATTTGATAATGTTTCTTATTCCGCTGTGATAAACATAATTACGATTTGGTGAACCGTTTCCTAATAAAGCATGACTTGAACATGATTGGTTTATTTATTTTATATAATTGTGGCACCCTTGTGTTTATGTTTTACTCTGATATAATTGTTTAAAAATTGTCGCGGGGTTTAGAAGGGTGTTACAACATTCACTTAAATTGTCATCTTGGTACTCCTCACGCCAATTATCGTCATCGAAGATAGGTGGTATTGGAATTTTCAACACTTCAGAATAGGTATTTTGTTGTTTCTCCATTTCTTTAACGCAATCATCAATAACATATAAGAAACAACATGAATCATCTATAGCAGGTGCTTTGAAGAATTGGGAGAGGATAAACTCTACCTTTTCTTCACCAACCTCAAAAGTTAGTTTTCATTTCTTCACGTCTATAATGGCTCCAGCGGTGGCCAAGAATGGACTACCTAAAATAATAGGGATGTTGGAGTATTCCATAATATCCGTTATTATGATGTCGGTAGGAATATAGAATTTTCCTATGCAGACAGGAACATTTTCAAGCATACCTACGGGAAACTTAACGGAACGGTCAGCTAGTTGCAAAGACATTTTTGTTGGTCTTAGTTCACCTAGTTTGAGTTTTTCGCAAATGGATAAGGGCATTAAACTAACACTTGCTCTTGAATCACATAGGGATTTGTCTATGACAAAATTTCTAATTACACATGGTATGGAAAAAATACCAGGGTCTTTTAGTTTAGGAGGCATGTTGTTTTGGATTATAACATTACACTCAGCGGTTAGCATAGCAATTTCATAATCTACGATCTTTTTCTTATTAGACATAATATCTTTAAGGAACTTAGATTACAAGGGCATTTATGTAATGGCTTCTGTGAAATGTATAGTAACGTTTAATTGTTTCAGAAGTTCTACAAATTTCTTAAATTGCCTTTCATTTTAAAATTTAGCGAGTCTTTGAGGATATCGAATTGGTGGTTTGTACGGTGGTGGAGGTACATAAGGTTTCACTTTTTCTGATGCCTCTTTACTCTTGTCTTCCTTTTCACTTTCAGGTTGTTCTTTCTCCTTCTCAGTTTCTTTAACTGGTTTTTGATATATGGTCGGATTTTGAAGTCTCGGGTCAACTGGTCCATCTAATGCAGCTCCACTTCGAAGTGTAATAGCATTAGCGTGTCCTTTAGGATTTGGTTGTGGCTGTCGAGGAAAAGTACCGGCAGGTGCAACAGTACTCGCTTGTTGTTGTGCCACTTGAGAAATTTGAGTCTCTAACATTTTGTTGTGGGTTGCTAGGGCGTCTACCTTTTTTGCTAATTGCTTCAATTGTTCACCAGTGTGAAAGTTTTTATTAAGGAAGTCCTTATTCTGTTGACCTTGAGTAGCAATAAAGTTCTCCATTATGATCTCGAGGCTAGACTTCCAAAGAACCTTAGGAACATTTGCAGCGGGTTTTTGATACCCTGGCGGTACAGCAGGTGCTTGGCCAGGTGCGAATAAAGCGTAGTTGTTCTTGTACAATAAATTAGGGTGGTTCTTGCACGTTACATTGTGTGTGCCGAGGGGCACACTTGACATCTGTGCCGGACAGGGTAGGGGTTGTGCGCTTGTGTCGGGCGGCACAGTACTCTGTGTTGCAAATTAAGTTGACACTTCTACTACTTAAGCAAAAGTGTAATCTTTTAGCCATTTTCTTCCTATTTCTTCCTCTTATCTCATGAAACCTAGACAAATGTAATTACTTGAAAACACACTGAAAATACCAAAGTGAAGCAACATAATAGATGAAAACGGTAAATTATTTCATTTAAATTAAGCCTAATACGCGGTATATTTTCGTGTTATCATTTATCTCAAAATCTCACAATGTTAGAAAACACATTCTTCCATTGATGATTTAAAAACTCACAAATTACTTGTTCTTTCTTTTGTTAAAAGAGTTTGAATCTTTAGTGAACACTAGCTAACGATTTATTTCATCTTCTTTCTCATCGGTTTCATTGTTGCATAGATTTGAATCTCATCTTAGAAGATTCATGATTGATTGAGGAGATTTGTTATGAATTTAACATTTCTTCGAAGATTAATTTGTTTACGATTTTCGAGGATTGCAAGATTATGTGGTTTTGAATATCGTTAGGACAATTCCAAAGAAAAAAAATAAGGATATTCTTCTCTCCAGGTAGACCTTGGTAGTACTACATGGAACTCTACATATGAGGTAAGAGTTTTTTTCAATCTCTAGACAGTCCAACGCTCAAGATACTGACGGAAGTTTGTGGAAATTGCCACAAACCTATATTTAGGAGCAGATTGTTGGATCTAGAAGGTTCAAGAAGCAAATTTGAGAAAATATTTTGCATAGAGTTCAGTTTGTGAAACTGTGTACAAGTCAAGATCCAAAACAAAGAATTTTATCTTTTTAACATTTATTTTTGGATAAGTGATTGTACGAACTCTTGTAATATTGTTACAAATTATTTTGGAAGACCAACAAATTTTCAGTAGAAAGCCATTGGAGATATGATTAAACACAAAGTGAGGATGGATTTATATCACAAATACACACATACACACGCACGAATTTAAATTTGTAGTTGATCGCATGATTAGGTTACTTTTACTATTTTCTAGAATCACATGTTGATATGATTTATCTTATTGTAAGTAGTAGGTTTTATAAGAACCAACATTTCTAGTCCGTCTTAATATGGATTAAGTCATAATACTTTGATTGTTGAATCTTATGTGTATTGAAAGTTATTCAATAACACTTTTTTGTGAAAGTGAACAATTGTGAAATAAAATTATTTTGTATATTATGGTGAAATTCAATAGTTCATCTTATATGTATTGTAAACTGTTTGAGTAAACTGATATAACTTCCAATCGATAAGCATAAACTCTTTTACAAAAACTTTGCTTTTGTCGGACAAAGCATTTTGAAAATGAAACTCTGATTAAAACATTTTTCAAATTACTATTCTATTTCATGTTCTCACCCAACACTTATCTCTGCCACACTTATTTTATTCTCGTATTGATTCTAAACCGCCAAACATTATGTCCCGTACAACATCGTAGGTCTTGTTGCACTATAATAAAATTTTCCCTTCATCTTGAGCAGTACCTTTGTGTCTCATAAAACCCCTGAAGTTCTCCTCCATTTTAGCCACCGAACTTAAATCTGATGATTTATATCCCTTTCTATTTCTCTATCATTTTGTAGGATGGTCCCAATATAATTAAAACACATGACTTGTAGAATGATATGGTCTCCTGCTTTCACATTTAGGTTAGAAATGATTATCATTTTGTTGAACTTACATTCCATATACTCTATTTTACTTATGCTAAGGCAAAACCCAAGTGTTTCTAAAGGTCAACTCCAAGTCTCCATCATCTTAAAGTCATCCTTTAACTCACAAGTAAAACAATATCATCTGCAAAAAGCATGCTTCTCGGTGCTAGCTCTTGGATGTGGTATATCAGTACATCCAAAATTAAAGTAAAAAGGTAGGAGCTTATGGTTAAACCCTTATACAAACATATTGTAATAGGCAAAATGTTTTTCTTCCCACCTTGTGTCAGCACACTAGTTGATGGACTTGAATATCTGATGATGACAATCAAATGAAATATAACCAAAACCTCATCTCAAGCTACTCAAGCAAGTGTATACCAAATAGAAAGTACTTGGAATTGTCTTGAAGCTCTAAAGAAGCCCTCCTAATTTAGTAGTGAGTGAATAATTTGTAAAGCATAAGGGCCTTATCATAAAAGCGCGTGGCTAAAGCACACACACTAAAATATTATTCAAATTGTTGTTATCCAAAAAAATATTTTCAAAAACATATTGAAGTTGTGCCAGATGAATTAGGGACTGTCAAAATAGCTATAGGAGAAATTTTGACTTATCTAATTAATTAGCAGTTTTGTCTAATCGATTAGCTTTGCTCAAACTTGAGCCCCAAGAAATTTGGACAACACCTTAACGACGTGCAACGATTATATATCTTTTCTTACCTGTTATAAACTTATAATTGATTAAATTTCAAATTTCTAATCGATTGTAAACAAGTTCCAATCGATAAAATTGCCATAAAAAACATTTATTGGAAATTCTTTTTTGAGCGAACGTTTAGCCTATAAAGTCGGTACCTTACCTCATTTCATATCATCCAGAATCTTGTTTTGACACCTCTCTCTCTCTCTCTAAAATTTATAGTCTTCACTTTCTCTCACTATTATTTTAGCTTAAGCGCTTTTATGAGAAAAATCCTTTTGTGAGTGAGTTATAATTATGGAAGGATAAAATTATAATATTCACGAAGGTTTTATTTTATACCTTGGTTGAATAATATCCAATTAGGGATTTTTGTTTGGGTTAAAAGCTAAACTTGTAAAAGCTTTGGTTTAGAGATTGTGTGATTCAGTTCTGGTTTAGGTTCGAGATAAGCCCGATATAAAATTTCATTGGTTCTTGGTCATCCCAGTATTAAAACCAAGATAGGTTCAAGTTCGGCCCGGTATTAAATGCTTGGTAGGTTCGAGATCAGTCTGGTATTAAAATCTCGTAGGTTATTGGTTATCCCGTGTAAAACCAATGTATAAGGTTCGTAAGCTCAACCCGTGTAAAAACTTGCAAGGTTTGCAAAATTTGAAGACTATCTGCTTTAAGGTTCTTGTTTATGGAGAAATGACTAGTTGCCTTGATTCACTGTTTGGAAGAGAAAACTCCAACTGCCATATTCCAAGTCTTGTGTTATTTGGTTGAGATGAATCATAATTTCCTTGTATAAGGGGGTTCATAATTCTTTCCTACAAAAAGCTTATAGACAAGATCTTGTAATATTGTTACAAATCATATTGGAAGACCAACAAATTTTTCAGTAGAAAGCCATTGAAGATATGATTAAACACAAAGTGAGGATGAACTTGCCTAACCACTATAAATCCTGGTGTACATTTCTCTCTCTCTCTCTCTCTCTCTCCCTATCTCTCTCTTTCTCTCTCTCTCTCTCTCTCACACACACACACACACACATGAGCATTTAAATTTGTAGTTGATCGCATGATTAGGTTATTTTTACTATTTTCTAGAATCGCATGTTGATATGATTTATCTTATTGTAGATAGTGATTCGTTGTGTAAGTAGTAGGTTTTGTTAGAACTTACATTTCTATTTTGTCTTAGTGTGGATTAAGTCATAAGACTTTGATTATAGAATCTTAACTGTATTGAAAGTTATTCAATAACAATTTTCCATGAAAGTGAACAATTGTGATATAAAATTATTTTGTATATTATGGTGAAATTCAATAGTTCATCATATATGTATTGTAAATTGTTTGAGTAAACTAATATAACTTCCAATCGATAAGCATAAACTCTTTTACACAAACTTTGCTTTTGCCACACAAAACATTTTGAAAACGAAACTCTAATTAAAACATTTTTCAAATTACTATTTTACTCCATGTTCTCACCCAACAGTTATCTCTGCTACATTCATTTTATTCTTGTATTGATTCTAAACCGCCAAATATTATGTCTCGTACAACATCGTAGGTCTTGTTGCACTCTAATAAAATTTTCCCTTCATCTTGAGCGGTACCTTGGTGTAACATAAAACCCCTGAAGTTCTCCTCCATTTTAGCCACCCAACTTAAATCTGATGATTTATATCACTTTCTATTTCTTCATCATTTTGTATGATGGTCCCAATATAATTAAACCACATGACTTGTAGAATGATATGGTCTCTAACTTTCACATTTAGGTTATAAATGCTTCTCATTTTGTTGAACTTACACGCCATATACTCTAATTTACTTATGCTTAGGCAAAACTCATGTGTTTCTAAAGGTTAATTCTAAGTCTCCATTCTCTCAAAGTCATCCTTTGACTCTCAAGTAGAACAATATCATCTGCAAAAGGCATGCTTATCGGTGCTAGCTCTTGGATGTGTTCAGTCAGTACATCCAAAATTAAAGTAAAAAAGTAGGAGCTTATGGTTAAACCTTTATACAAATATATTGTAATAGGAAAAATGTTTATCTTTCCACCTTGTGTTTGCACACTAGTCGAAACTCCTTCATGTGGAACCTTGTTTTGCAGGTGATATGCTTTCAACAAGGATATTTTTTCATGATGACAATTATTGTCTTCTGACAAGTCGAGCATAAACAATTAAGCGAATAAAGATGCAAACCTAAGTATTAGGCTTTGATGGACTTGAATATCAGATGATGACAAACAAATGAAATATAACCAAGTGACTACAAAAGATAAAGTGCCTGAAATTGTTTTGAAGCTCTAAAGAAGTCCTCCTAATTTAGTAGTGAGTGAACAATTTGTAAAGCATATGGGCTTTATCATAAAAGCGCGTGGCTAAAGCACACACACTAAAATATTTTTCAAACTGTTGTTATCCAAGAAAATATTTTCAAAAATATATTGAAGTTGTGCCAGATGAATTAGGGACTAAAGTTAAGTGTGATAAAATAATATTTAGCCAAATTTTAAGTGTATTAAATATCATCTTGTAGTTATAAGTGTTAGAGATAATTATAATTTAGAACATATAAGGTAAATGAACACATAAAAAAATAGAATATGAGTATGGGGTTTTTAGACCTCCACTGAATATAAAAGAATATTTTCATTAGGAGTCTCAGACTTCCATTAAATATAAAAGTTAATAACTGCAAATGGGGTTATAAACCTCCACTAAGATATAAAAGTTAGTAACAACATATGGTGGTTTTCAAACCTCCACTAAAATATAAAAGTTAGTAACAACATATGGTGATTTTTAAACCTCCACTAAATATAAAAGTTAGTAACAGCATATGGTGGTTTTTAAACCTTCACTAAATATAAAAGTTAGTAATTGCATAAATATAAATGTTAGTAATTGCATATGGGGTCTTATACCTCCACACAAAATTTATAATAAAAATAGTCAGACTTATTATAGAGCACTTGACAAGTTGTCAGTTTTCTATAACAATGAGTAAAGTAATAACGATAATGAATAGCCACTTTAGTTATAAATCACTTGACTGGTTGCCAGTTTTCTATAATCGGGGCAGGTGAAAATATTAATAAGATTAAAGAGTTAAGTATAAAATATATACCTAGTGTACTGGAAACTTCTGATAGAACGACCGTGCTCATAACGTGTTAAGAAAACTGAATACAGAGAGATAAGATAGTAGAGACTAGAGACTGAGAATATCTTGTTTTATCTTTAAAGATGGTTTTTGTGTGTGACATTACATATACCAAGGAGTGATATTTATAGAGCTAGAACTTCACTACTATTAAATATAATGATACATGCTACTATGCAAAGTTTGAAGATTTTGTAGATAAAAGATATCCACTATTCACAATATATTTCAAAATAGTAATAATAATAATTACTCCCTCCATTCCTATATATAAGCAAAAATTTTACATTTCACACATACCAATAAACTTCATTAAAACTCAAAGAATTATTTTACTTCTATAAAAATTAGTTACGTATTGACAGAAATACCCTTTACTATTAATTAAAAAAAGTATTTATAATAATTATCAACCACCCTAATAATAGCTATCTGAATTAATTGGTGGTGTTTACAACATCATATTTTCATCTCTCTTACGTGTTTCTCAAAAAAAAATCTCCTGCTTCTTTCAAAAAGTTTGCCAAATTTTCATTCCAAATTTTTCGTTTTGCCGCCTTATGTGTTCTTTAAATTGAAAACTAAAATGAAGTTATTTTCTTCAATTATGAATATGCCTCTAAATCTTGATTTAAACAAATCTCCTAAAGAAATTTTGGATGATGAAAGTAGTACAACTTCCATGAATTATTCTTCAAGTTTGATTATGGATAACAACCAAGAAAATCTGAATGTTTTTCATGATGACAACAAAACAACTTCTATGAATCATTCTCCAAACATGGAAATGAATTACAACCAAACACCTTCAAACTTTGTTGAAGATGGAAATGTATCAGCTTTCATGAGTTATTCTTCAAACTTGGAGATGGATTACAACACAACAAATCAAGAATTGCTTGATGATTATAACATGTACCCTCCTTAAAATATGAATGATTTATTTTCCGATGAAGATGATAGCGGAGAAGATGAAGAAAGCGCTCAGATTATATCTCAAGAAGGTATATCAATTTTTAGAATTTTTTACGTTATTTTTCTAAAAGTTATTGATTTGTTTATGTAAAAGATTTTGTTTATGTTATTTTTTTGTAAGATTTGATAGTATCTCAAATTATTTATTCTGATTGAAGCATTGATTTGTTTCACATTATTGCTTGTTTCTTTATATAAAATTTATGTTTTCTTCCAATTTTATAGTTGCATATTTGTTTCTTTATATAAATGTCACATTTTTTTTATTCAAGTTTTTGTTTCCTTATACAAAATCTTTTAATTAAATTAATTTTGTTTGATTTATTTTTAGAAGGAAGCACCAATATTGATGAGACACATTCATCGGGAAAAAACCTCATTTCCTTAACAATAATAAAAGAAAATTAATTTCTGAATTATTGATGCATTCAAGTTTTGATGGAAAACTTGAAAGAGGGATGGTTAAAAAGGTGGCTACTTCATTTTCAGTATCTATAGATGTTATCTATCGGCTTTGGAGACAACTATGTGAAACGGGAGATGTTTCTCATAAGAAAACAAAAAATTGTGGGAGAAAAAGAGTTGAGATTGATTATGAGAAAATGCGTGACATTCCATTATCTATGCGTAGAAATCTTCTATCTTTATCTTGTGCGTTGGGCATTAGCAAGACATCGTTGTTTAGATATGTAAAAGAAGGAGTTTTGCGTCGTCATTCAAGCGTATTAAAACCACACTTGAAAGATGATAATATGAAAGAACGACTTAAATTTTATTTGTCTATGCTTGAGGAAAGTAGCATTCCTCATGATCCAAAGTTTAAGTCTATGCACAACGTAGTGCATATTGACGAAAAATGGTTTTACATATCTAAGAAATCTACAAACTATTATCTTCTTGCATATGAGGCTGACCCATATCGTACGTGTAAAAACAAAAATTACATTGGTAAAGTCATGTTTTTAGCTGCAGTTGCTAGGCCTAGATTTGACAATGAAGGTAACGAGATATTTTCAGGAAAAATAGGTGTGTTTCCTCTTGTCAATAAAGTACCGGCAAGAAGGTCCAGTGTTAATTGAGCAGCAGGGACACTTGAAACCAAACCGATAACTTCCATCAATAAAGAGATTAGTCGAATGTTTTTAATTAATAAGATTCTGCCGGCCATCAAAGAAAAATGGCCACGAGAACAAGCTTCAGAAACAATTTACATACAACAAGATAATGCACCTTCCCATGTCTCTATGGATGATGAAGAATTTTGTCGAGTAGCTTCGGAAGGTGGTTTTGATATCCGCTTAACTTGTCAACCTCTGAATTCTCCTGACTTGAATGTTTTGGATCTGGGTTTTTTTTAATGCCATTCAGTCTTTGCAACAAATGGAAGTGACTAATTCAATTGATGAGCTTATTCAGGCCGTGCAGAAATCTTATGACAATTTTTCTAGCAAAGCTTCAAACAAAATTTTTCTCACACTTCAATCGTGTATGATTGAAATCATGAAGGTCAAAGGATCCAATAATTATAAAATTCCTCATGTAAAGAAAGATGTCATGTTTCATCAAGGAAGACTACCTGTTGAACTAAAATGTGATGGTGAACTAGTTCATGAAGTTATGGAGTATTTAGAGAATTAGATTGTTGAACTACTTTGGCATACTAGGTTGTTGAATTACTTTAGTCATGTCTTAGCTTGCTATAGTTTGATATTTATGGAATAACTTTGTCATTGCTACTGATGTAAAATTAAAGTTAATCACATTGAAACAAAGTTATCCATATTAATACAAACTTGTTTTTGTCTTCGTGTACCATTTCCAAAACCTAGTTTTTTTCAATTCCTTTGGTAAAATATCGGATTATATTATGGACATCATAATCTAAATGCCTTTGATAAAAATATTGAATTATAATGAACTTTATATAATGAACCTCATATTCTAAAGTGCATGCAACGTAAGAAAAAGAAAAACATCACCAGAGAGCTAAAAGTAAGAATGGTTATGGTGTTGAATGAATAATTATTCTTTAACATCAAATGAGTATTTGTAATAACATTCAAATATTCAACATTAACACAGAGACAAAATAGCATCAACACATGGAGACCATTCATAACAAGAAATATGAAGACATTAAAAATAGGAGAAACAACTTTCCTTAGAACATGAGACAATACAATCCAAAATGAAGACACTAAAAATAGGAGAAAGAACTTTCCTTATAACAAGAAACATGCTGACACTAAAAACAGAAAAATAAGCACTTGTTCTCCATACAACCCAAAATGATGAACATGAGACAAAATCTAAATCATAAACTCTAAGATGAATACTAATATTTTCCTTTCATTTTTGAGACACGCCTAATACAAAGTGTATAATAAAATCTTTAACATGTCATAAACCTCTTTTCCCAACTCTTCATTCTCTAAGTCAAAGACTAGCCCCTCATCTGGAAATTCATTCAGATCCAAAACAGCTTTGTTGAGGTAAAAAAATGCTCTCTCAAAAGGTTGAACAACTTGGTTACTCACACTTGAATTCTTTTCATCTTCAGAGCATGCATTCACTGAGTACACAACTTCATTAGGGGGGTTGTTAAGATCAAACTGTTGCATATACTTGTCTATATTTGCAGCACCTTCATCCTTCAAGTCATCATCAAAGCCTAGATCAAATGAAGGACCATTGAAGAGCTATTGTGAAACATCCACTTTTAATACTCCTATCAAAATAGATTTCGTACGGTAAATATTCTTAAAGAAGTGAATGAGTATAAAATGAGGGAGTAGTTACTTTTATATATAATCATGTGACCTTTGGTATATCCTACTACCAGTATTACTACGTATCCAAGCTACTACTATTACTTGAGGTTTTGGTGTTTTATTTTAGGCAATGAAGTAGTAGGTTAATTGGTGGTTGTTATTATTTATTTCTTTAATTAATGTGTAACTGGATAGAGGTGGTAAGTTGAATACAACTCTATCTTGATAGAGGACTAATGTGATGGTTTAGTGAAAAAAATATTATTTAATTGATTTTTTTTAAAAAAAATACAATGAAGTAATAGAATTAGTGGGAGGTTATTTAATATACTATTATTAAATTAAAAATAAGTTTTGTAAGAAAAAATTAAAAATAAGTTGGAAACAGTAATATTAGATATTTTAAGATTTATTGAATTTTTTATTATATATTTATGAGATTTGGAGATAGTATTTAATCTCACTGAGATACGGATCAATAATATCACTAACTTGAACGTTAAACATGTATACTCAAATGTTACTAAAATATAAAAAAATTATAATGTTTTAGCATGATCATTTTACTTTGAAAAATATTAAAAATATGGAAATGACTTTTAAAAGTGGATTAATTTAATTTTATTCTAAATAATTATGAAAATAGAAAATATATAAATACTACTAATAAAAGATAGCTTTTATTAAATAATTAAAAAAGTAAATGAGTATAAAAATTTAGTAAAGAAATACAGTTGTTACTCAATAATTCAAAATTATAATAAATGAATATAATAATTTAGTTGGAAAATATTATTTTATATAAAATGAACATATGAATTATTATATTAAAATATTGTAGGTAAAAAGGTAGTATGGATATATAGAGCATACATAGTGGAAATTGATGGGAGAAGTGATGGTTAGTAATACTAAGAAATTAGTATCAGTCTTATAAAAATATGTTCATTAAAAAAGAATTAACAAAATTAATATTAAAAATCAAGAAATTAATATTATTTTTAAATTTTATGTCAATAAATAGTGTGAAAATAAAAATGAGTGTTAATCTTATAAAAATATGTGAATTAAAAAAGATCTAACAAAATTAATATTATAAATTAATAAACTAATATTATTTTTAGCTCCAAATTATATCGGTCACTCTATTTCTACTTTATAATACCTAATTAAATAATAATAATGTCTGACATACATAAATTAAGTATACTACTGATTATAAATATTTTAAACATGGTTAGACTTAAAACTAAAAATCACATACATAAATTTCACAAATAAAAAATGATTAATTTTATTTCTACCTTATAATACCTAATTTAATAATAACAATAATGCATGATAGATATAAAAAAATTAACATAAATAAAAAAAAGAAATGAACTGAAAAATTAAATAACCATACAAAAGTTAAAAATAGTCAGATAAGAGATATCATAATGATAATGCAACAAAAGTAAGTAGTAAGTACAACATTAACATCACGATGAGATGAATGAATTAACATATCATCATCATACTAAATTATAATTCTACAACTTCTCCCCTCCAAAACTTCCCGTCAAAATTTCTACCAATTATAATTAATTCAATTAAAATAAAATAATTTTAAAAAAATAGTTTAAGTAAAATAATTAACATCCCACTAACTCACATCATTATAATTTAAATTATTATTAATTAATTAAAAAACAATTATTAACATTCCTCATTACTCAACTTCCCACTCACACCACAAAAAATGTATTTCCACTAATAATAACAAAAATAATAATTAACCCATTACTCACAATTATTAACCCATTACTTAAATTTTCTATTAACTCACATCATCAAATAAATTATTAAATTAAGAGAAAATTACTTCTCAAAAGGTGGTGCAAGCTATCCGATCCAATGCTATTGGAGGCTCCGAGTTTTCATCTATTATTCGGTCTATTAAACTTTTACCATCTAATTTTCCAAACTTCGAGGTAGAGTTTGTTCGGCGTCAAGCGAATATGGTTGCTCATTGTTTAACTAAGGCGGCCAATTCTTGGACTCGACGTAGTTACATTAATTTTATACCTCCTTGTATTGAATCTATTTTGTTGAATGAAAGAAGTTAGATTTGTTTTGGTCAAAAAAAAAAATAAAACAAAATCTTTATTTGAAGTTTTTATAAAAAGTTTCTTTGTAATTTTTTTTCTTCATAAAATTATGTAACATTATAAAAATTATTTTTTAAAAAAGGCAAAACAAACTGGCCTTTTTTTTTCAATCTATGAAATCATTTTCGATAACTATTGAATTTTATTATTTAAAATTTTAACTTTTCTATTGTTGTTATGGTTATTTTCCAATTTTTGAATTTTAGGACTTTTTAACTAGCACTGCAATGACACAGTTGCATTCGGTTTTATTATGTAATTTTGGGATAATCACTCATATTGAATAATTTTAATTTAGTTTAGGTTTATATTTAGAAATTCATGTGTTTATCATTTACTTTGCAGGAAAAAAGAAAATATCTTGTTCTGAAAGAGATTCCAGAAAGTGGAGTTATTGAACTTAAATTCATGGTTCTATGACCAAGGTGTAATGTTTGAATTAACTCTGAATCTTGTTATTTCTTTGTAAGTTGGATTAATTGTTATTATTTTATTTGTACTAGCATTATGTACTTTCTATTGACAAATTAGTTCAAATTTAAATATATGACAAAGAGGTTATTCGTCTAAAATAGACTAGAAAATTAGGGGACATGTTAAAAATGAAGTTTAGTTTAGTACTTAGAATAAATTCATGTGAAATCGAAACCGTCCGAATTGATTTCATTATGTTACAATTTTTTACTAAATAGCTTAGAATAATGAAATGACTCAATAATACACTAGGTGTTGAGACCCACAACTTGTGTTGAAACTTGGTGCTGGTGTTGATGCTTGTGGAGGTTGAACTGGTGAGAGTTGCGCTGAGGTGGTTGTGGAGTAGAAGAGGGTGTTATACCCCAAAATTTACCCGCATCTTTTTCAAAAAAAGAAGGCAACAGACTTCTGTCTAAAAATTGGGAGTTTCATATAATCTTGGATTTTTATTCCATAAATATCCTGATTTATGAATACTTGGTTTTTAGAATTTTTCTTATACGGTACTTTGGCTCGCTGTTGAATTCATTTTTACGCAAACGCCAAGTACTGTTTATTACTTCACACACGCTATTTATTTGAGATTTATTTACAGATAAATAGTACTGACGCAATTGGTACAGAATTAAATCTTTTGCAGGCGTAGAGTCCGGGGATTCAGACTGTACTGGTAACAAGTAAATTATTATTAACTTTTGTTTCCCACTAATTTTTGTACTATATTCTATTATTTTCAAAAATCTTTTCCTTTCTTTTCAAATCTCTTTCTTTCAAAATCAAATCCTAACTTTACTCTATACATCTCTTTTTTCAAACCCTACCATACACTTTCTTTCAAATCCTACTTCCACTCAAATTTTCCTTTTTTGTACGGAATCACTTCATTCCCCCAACGTCTCTATCCTTCTTTTCATTCTATAAATACCTCTCATTCTTTCCATAAAATCTCACATCAAATTCTAACTCATCTCTCAAATTTCTACTTCATATTCATTCTCTCTTCTTCCCCGGCAAAAAGGGCGAAGCGGATGGAAACGTGTTTTCTTATGGTCATCACCGTCGTGGTGGTAATCATGTCCTTCTTCTGTCTGCATAGTCCTGAAAAGTGTGGACCTGGGTTGTTTACACTCCCAATCATCTATATGTTATTATTTGTAGCATGGGTTATTAATCGTCATTCTTAAAGTTTGTCGTATCTTTTATTTTTTAAATGTACCGTTTATTTATCGTACTGTTCATTATATTATGTAATATTTGTACTGTCAATATTAAATGTCGTACTATTTTTCGTACTGTAGTTTAATTATCCAGATAATATTTTGTGTGTTTTCTGCCAGTTAAATATTTATTTTTCTGTGCCTTAAATATTTTTCAAGGTTATTATCGGTAATTTCGTTCGCGTACGGTATATTTTATTTATTTATTATGTTTGTGTTTTTCTAACAACTCATGTAAATAAATTTTCACCATTAACACAACAAAAAACAAAAAGAAAAAAATTAACTTTAACTGTTGAATTTTCACTTTAACTGTTATGTTAATGCCCGGACAGCCAGTTGACAGTCAAAACTGCTGACAGTGCAATTCTCCGTGTTTTGTACCATCAATCAAATCAATCTTTTGCATTTCAAAATTCCAAGATTTTTGTTCTAGAAGTCTTCTGAATATCACATGATTAGCGGAGACTCAACACTGCACAAAAATCAGGTACGCTTAACTCTCTCCTACACAAACAGTCCCTGACTAGGGTTTTTTTGTTTTTTTTCAGGAGAACAAGTTTTTGAGACCTCAAATGGATTTCATGGACCTCCATATATCTCAAAGTACCACCATACAAATTTTCAAACTTCAATTCGCTCAGACGCACAGTCAGCAGCTCAAACAGTCAACAGACGACCCGTTTGACCAAAAAGTCAACAGACAGTCAAAAATGAAATTTTTTGTCAACATCCATATTTTGTCAAAATATTCATCATTTGATCATTGGTTGATCATAATTCATCAAGGAAAGATCAAAAATCAACAAAACCCTAAGTTTCAAAATTAGGGTTTTCTCCTAAAAAGTCAACTGAACTTTGACTGGTCATAACTCTCTCATCCTTCATCCAAAAAATTCAAACCAAAGCTCATTTTGAAGGAAATTCAATTATATTTCAAATGCAATTGGTCCCATGGTCATTAGATTCACCATTTGAAAAATATGAACCAAGACATTACAGGTCATTTTCAAAGTCAACAAAAAGTCACTTTTTTCAAAAGGAAACACAAGGAGCATGGAAAATCATTTTGATATGAGACCAAAGAAATTGGTTAGAGGACATCTTGAGGTTTCCAAAAAGTACAAGAACTCCTTCATATGATAAAAATTGAGGGATTTATGCCTTGTTGAAGTTGGCTATTTTTTGGGAAAATGCATGAAATCAACATTGATCAAAAATGTTTTTTTTCCAAAAGGAGCCAAGTTTTCATGATCCAAACATGTTCCCCATAATGTGAAGGGCCTCCCACGACCAAGCCAAAGCCCATAGCATTTTTGTTTCTTTTTTGGTTTAATTTTATTACATTTAAAGTTAAATTGAAAAAGAAATGATGCAAGATTCTTATCCAAAGCTTTGTCCCTTGCATGAGTCATCAAGGTAGCTTATTTTCTGCAGCAAAGGGAAGTACAAAGGAGGCTAAGAGCAAGAGGTGTGGAAAATTCAAGCTATGGTAGCTTGAATTCAAAGCTTAATATATTAAACAAGTCAAAAATTCAACAAAGCTCATCAATGCTTCTTAGCTTCAATTTTAAGCACATATTTGCCTATAAATGAAGTAGCACACTTCATCAATCAGAGAGACACAAAATCATAGCAAGGGCATAGCAAAGAAACTCACAAAATCTCTCAAAAAATCCCATAACTTTGTAATTTTCGTTTCATGCTTTCCAACCATTATCAATAAAAAATAACACTTTCAATCATCTTCTGAAGTGGCATAGAGTAAGAATGAGCTCATAATATGGTCCTATAAGGGTTATAACACGTGCATAGTACTCTTCATCTTCATACATAATCAATTTTCGTTTTCTTACATTTAATCAATATCAATGTAATCTAATCATTCTAATGAGTTCATGAAGTCTTATAGGGTAGATCTGGGCTCTAACATGTTAGTTTCCACGTGAGAATAGCTCTATGCCATTAACAAGTGCTCATGCATGTTCAAGCTTCAACTTCTTCGAATCCATGGCTACAATACTCAAACAGCGAAACTAATATCATATTTGGACTCAGAGCATCCTAATTAGGGGATCTGGGTCACTTGTAGGGGTGGCAAAACGGGCCCGGCCCGTTGGGCATGCCCGTTTTACCCGCACTTTAGTGCGGGGCGGGCCAAGGTTTTAGGCCCTCACCCTCTAATGTGACCGCCCCGCCCCGCCCCGTTTTCAACGCGGGCTTTTGCGGGCATGTGCATTTTCATAAATTTTTATGTTTTTAGGCTTAAAAGGTGCAATGCCCGCGGGCTTTGCCCGCCCCGCCCTCACTTTTTTGCGGGGCGGGGCTAGGTTTTAGGCCCGCATCTTCAACTATGCCCGCCCCGCCCCGCCCCGTTTATTTGCGGGCTTTTGTGGGGCGGGCTAAACGGGCGCGGGCATGCCCGTTTGCCACCCCTAGTCACTTGTTATTATTCATAACGTTTGTTCTTGCAGGTTTGTGAAGCTACCCAAAAATGGCATTTTATCGTGAAAATAGTGGGGGTTCAAAACCGCCGCTATTTGTGTGTAAAAATGAAGGAGACGGAGGTTGAAGACGACCACGCGTCCAAGCGTGGTTCGCCAGTCAACTTGTCTTTGTCCACGCATGCAATAGTGGGGCCAACCTGACTTGTTGAAGGTCTTTATGATCCCACGTGACTGGTCAATATAAGTGTACCATGTTCTCTCCAATCTGAGCCATTAGATCATGATCTTGACACATCCAACGCACCAGACAAGCAGTCCATACCATGGACTCACCAGCATATCACACATGATTATTTATTTTCTATTTTCTATTTTTATTTTATTTTCTTTCAATAAGTAATTAAAAATAGTTTAAAAAATCCAAAAAATATAACAAAAATATTTTTAGGTTTATAATTTAATCTATTATTTTTTTATATAAAAATATTTTATTTTTCTTAACAATTAAAATATTTTGCTTAATTAATTAGTATATATTTATATATTTGCTTTTTAATTATTTTAACCAATCAAAAAACCAGAAAAAAATTGTTCTTTATATTAAATTTAGTTTATAAATTATAGACTAATTTTGCACATATTTAGTATAATTTTCTCTTTAAGTTTTAATTATTTGTATAATTATATATTATTTAACTTAATAGTTTTCAAATCAATTTCAAAAATTCCAAAAAAATTAGTTTTATTTTAAAATTAATTGACAAGTATTTTGAACATATTTTAAACTTAATTTTTTAGCTTTAAATTTTATTTCCACCTTTTTCTCATTTTAATTAAATTAATCATGCATTAATTCTAATTAAAATCAATCATCAAAAATCCAAAAATATTTCTTTTATTTTCTTGCAATTTAAATTCATAGATCAAGTGTATAGGTTGTCAAATTCATGTAAATAGCGTAGTTTACATTTCCCGCACAATTGATGTAATAGCGTAGATTTACTTTCCGCATTTTACATTTCCGCATTTTAATTTCTGTACATATAAAACTGCGTGTATGTCAAAGATAAAAATTGAAGCGTTAGGTCACTAACTTCAAAGATAAAATATCTGAATCAAAACACAATCACACTTGCACCTCTTAGGGTAATCCCTCTTTTACTCTTTTCAAAATCAAAAATCAAATTCTACCGTTTCAAATGCAAAATCGAACTTTCGTTTACATCCGGTGAAAGGAGAATTTTCTAAAGGAAATAGGAAAAGACCTTATAACTTAGGGTAGACCTCCTAATTTGCTTGCTCAAATCAAAACAAAAAAATGTCTCATATACCGTTGTTTTTCAAAATGAAACTTTCAAAAAAAGACAATACTTGGTATATATCCAAACAAGGATCATTACGAAATTAACGTTCTTTTTTTCAAAACATCTTTCGAAAAGATAAAACACTTTGTATACATCCGCACAAGGATCATTACAAAATCAATTTGCAAAAGTTTTTGAAACCACATACAAGCATGTCAAGGCAAGAGAAAAGTGATTCAAAACAAGTGAGCTAAGCAAATTAAGAGCCCATGGATAACCATGGATACAAAGGGTGCTAATACCTTCCCTTTGTATAACCAACCCCCTTACCCAGAATTTCTTAAAGGTCTTTTTCTGTTTCTTTTATAAACCTTTCCTTAATTGGATAAAATAAAAGTCGGTGGCGACTCTCTGATTTTCAAAAACACAAAAGCAAAAAGAGAAGAGTTAGTTCGTGTATCTCTCCACGAGAGATACGGTAAAAAACCGAGTGCATGACAGAGGGTGATAGTTATTAGTAGTTGTAGAATTGGAGAAGAGAAAATAAATTGTTGTTTCTTCATTGTTGAATGTGTTGAGATGAGATTAATGTGTGTGACACTTTGAAATTACTACTCGATAGCAGTTTATTTGTGTCTTAGTGTGAGGAATGAAGAATAAAGGATCGGATTTTATTGAGGATGTTAATAGGTGTAAGGTTAGTTTAGTTGGAAAGAAAACTGGAAGTTATAACTTTTTCATCATATCATATCATATGATTGATCAATTGTTTGTTAGAGAGGAGATTTGACAGTGGAGTTATATAACTATTAAAGAGATATATAAGTATATTAAAATGTGTATGCATGAGTTATTTGGCTTTCATCACATCATAGAGTTATGATATCAATTATTTGATGCTGAGGATATATGAAAATGTGGTAGGAAAGTGGGCTTTTGATCTGTTAGAGGTTGAGGATTTCCATCTGCCAGAAAGAAGAGGAAATAATCAGATTATAATTTATCTTCCCAATGTCAGATAAAGATTTCTTAACTGTGAAGCACATACCCCCTAGAATTAAGCGTGCACGGTTTTGGATACGTGTCGTTATCCAACACTTGAAAATGACACTTACAACACATGTTGGAAAAGTCAAACAAGTGTCGGAAAAATCAGACAAGTGTTTCAAAAAAAATTCTTTGTTTCGACACTCAGTTGGATCAGTATCCGGCCCTGTATGACACTCACACCACATGTATCGGACAATTCACACAATTGTTTCAAACAAAGTTTGTTTTTTTCTTTGCTTGAAGACACTTTTATACAATTATTTTTTAACAAACCTACAAACATAGAAGCAATGTTTCGATAAAGAATTAAAAACATTAATTTTGACTGGAATATTTTAACTCTTATAATAATAAATGTATAAAAGAAAGTCAAATACTACCATATGTATGTAGTTGTTGCAGCTTCAGTGTCCTGTATTTTTTACATTATTAATGCTGGAGTGTCCATGTCATGTCGTCGTGTCATGTCCAATTATTTGTGTTGAAATCTATGCTTTATTGTTTGTTAATAAGGACTAAGGAGCTAAGAAGCAAACGTTAGACATACCATACTCTCATATCAGTTTATATTGTTTTTGAAGCTAACAATAGAAATCAAATTCACTGCAATTAGTTTATACTGTATTTGATGCCAAAACAATAGAAATCCAAACAATATGCTGGAAGAGTTTCCATTATGGAACCATTTTTCGGCCAAAGAAATCGGAATAATTCCATTATAGTTCTTTAGATTGACAATGCTAGTTAGGAATAAGGAAGTTATTATGTTCTTTGCACTTTACTTATTATTTGTTCTGGAGTACCAACACTTAAGTTTGTTACTTTTTCATGTGGTGCAGACAATAAACGCGACACGAGTGACGATTGTAAAGTAGACATTCAATTCATAAATATTACAAATTATGTAGCAAGCATGAATAACGACAAAGATGCTAATGATGTTGAAGTGAGCAATGGTAGTTATAAGGATAATGAAGAAGGAAAATAGGACTTGATCCGTTATCATCTATTCATTGGCGCTTTAAATTTTTATCTTTGACCATACATGAGTAGAAAAAGCACATGCATTACTTTTTGTTGTGTTCCTATAGTACAAAAAAATGGGTAAGGATGATATTACCTATAGAAACAAAAAGTGATGTGAATAGAAGCAAAAAATTATTGGTTCACTTTGAAGGGCTTTCTCAACTAGCTCAGCCTACTCCTTATGGTAAACCTTGAGGAAACCAATAGCTGTGGCTGCAGACAGAGCACGTCCAACATATTTGATATCATCATAACGTCCCCTACCTAATGACTTCATCGAGGTTATAAATTGTGGTAAAACATAAGTGTATCCACTCATGTTCATTGGTTCTTCTTGACACCAAACAACTTCGCGTTTAGCACAAACAAAACAAAGTAAAAATATTTAGCACAAAAGACTTAACATGATTAATATTGAGTCATAAAAAATTCAATGATTCTTAAGAACGGTTTGAACAGACATACTTGGATATCGTTTGAGTTCTCGTCGGACAATATCATAAGGGAAAGGACAAATTTGTTCCACCCTACATATTGCAACATCTTTTGCATGTACCTTTGTTCGTTTATCATCAAGTTCGTAGTAAACCTGAGATGAATGTAAGACATTGATGATCATAAGAAGCATATTTAGAAAACAACGAGTTTAACAGATGAACAGCCAGTTCCAATGAGTATCAAACCTTTTGAGAACATAATATTGAGCATTTTATACCCTCCTCGACATTTGCGTGGTTGGTTTGGTATTTTAGGAGGCACTTAAATCTGGTTCCTTGTGTTGTCAAAGCTTGGATGTCCTTGAACATCATCAAACTCAGATAAATTTGATCTGCAAACCTTATTGCAAATTAGATTCTTAAGGGATATTACAATGAGAGGTTAATGGAATTCTCTGTGTAATGAGAAATTTACGGAATTCTCTATGTATCTGCGACAAAACAAAAAACAACAATGAGAAAATTTGACGATACATTACAACTTCAAGTGACAAATCTAATGTTAATTGATTATTATACTAATTACAAACATGCTTCCGTAAAACATGGAAATTTTTTGCTTGCGTTGTGACAATCGCAATCTATCAATTACATTCTTGAACTTGTTTTTGTAGAGTAGGAACCATCTCAGGAATAATATAAGGATGATCATCAGCCATCTGCAAAGAAAGCAGCAGATACGCCATTTGATTACTGCATTGCGCTGTAACATTGAGAGATCAAAGATGAATGTGTCGCACGCTCGCGAAAAAATGAACAGAGTCGCCACCAATATATTTATCCCATAGGGGAAAGGAATATCAGAAAACCTAGCAAAGGAAGGAACAAGGTCCTGCGACCAGAGAATCTAGGTACGGGAGTCGGTTACGCAAGGGGAAGGTGTTAGCACCCCTCGCGCCCATCGTACTCGATGGTATCCACCTATGTCTGTTTCTATCTAAAGGGTGTGTCTAATGTCTATGTCTATATGCGAATGCATGCAAAATGTAGGGAAAATAAAGAATTGTACTCGCACGGGCCCTACCCCGCTGCCTACGTATCCTTTTCAGGAATCAGAGTTACCGTAGCTCGGCTCACGATTTTCTGTTTGTTTTGTGTTTTTTAGTTGGGCGGCGTTAACGTTCGTGCTCTTGCATAAGGGATCGCCTACGATGCGTACGAGCGGAAATAACGGTGCTCTTAGGTGCCAACGAGGCAAAAGAAAAAGAAATGATTGGTTTGTGTCTTTTAGGGTAATTCCATGATGACAAAACCCACTACAAGGTCTCACATCACTTCCTTACTTTGTGTTAAATCTGACCATTTATTAGTGTTTTATGTGTTTTTGGTTGATGTTTTTTATGGGGATTTTAACTTTGTGACTTAGATCATACCAAAAAGAGTTTTGTTTTGCATATTTAGAGAACGCACATCGAGGCCTACGCCACAATCGTTTCTCTAAATAGCGATTAAGAAATACATCGAGGCCTCACACCTCAATCATGTCTTCTCCGCTAAGTAAAGGAAATACAACAAGGAGTTCTTTTGTGAATATTTAGAGAATGCACATCGAGGCCTACGCCACAATCGTTTCTCTAAATAACGGTTAAGAAATACATCGAGGCTTCACACCTCAATCATTTCTTCTCCGCTAAGTAGGAAAGAACATACATCGGGGCCTACGCCCCAATCATTTCTTTCCTACTATAAAATATAGTAACGGTATGATCTTCATCGATATTTATTAAGTATTTTAAAAGTTGAAAAGAAAAAGAGAATGAGAAGGGAACTATTTCTAAATTCTAGTCTAAGTTGTCTATACAAGTCTAAATCCTAATGTTAACATGGGACTAAATTCTAAAAGGAGCAATAAAAGGTACTAACAAGATAGGCCTAAAATGAGGCCAAAGATACAAGTAACGAAATCACACAAGCATCATACAAAAATAACATGGAACTAACACAAAAACAATTCGAGTACTAATGCAAAATTACACTAAAAGATACTACCATTTTTATGCATTTTTTATGAAAGAGAAGTCAAAAGATTAATGTCAAAATCAACCTAAAAAATCTACTATTTTTATGAGTTTTTCATGGGAAAATATTACCTAAAAATCTAACAAACTAATGAAGGTTTTATCATGTTTTTAATCAATTTAAAAGAAAAGATTATTGTGAAGTGAACTAAGATCTAACATTGGTTTTATGCATTTTTTTATTTGATTTAAAACTGGAATTATGAATTAAAAATGAGAACAAAACAAAATTAAAGTGAAAATCTAATCTACACTGCAAAGGGGGTGCAACAGCAGTCTTCCTATGAACTAAAGCTATTTACAAGCAAAACTGGGCCCAAAACAGGGGGGTGGGAATAGTGACAGCGTTCAGGCCCAGATGCAAGGGATGGTGGTACGTTAGTGGAACAGGGGTGAGATCCAGAAAAGGATTTCTGGGCCCAAGCGCGTGGCCTAACGGTTACTCCTATTGTATTTTACTTCATTTCTTTTTTTATTCAGCCATTATTATTTTTTATTATTCTATAGTCAGCATTCATATATATACAGGTTTACCATTAAAACGTGACATGCATGAGAAACATATAGTATCAATTGGTCAAGTCACTTAAGTGACTAAAGGACAAAACGAAAATCCTGAGCTAATCACGTCATGACAACACATCAGGGCAATAATTTGAATAAAACAAAAAAGCCAAGAGCTTGGAACCTGAGCCACCAAGGGATTGCCACGTAGGCTAGACGGAATTAAAGCCATGAAGCACATTCAGACGCCGGAACCACTGTTCCGGTCGTCTTCTCCGGCGCCACCACCACCGGAGCAACCTCAGAATGCCTGGAAAACGCTAAAACCTATATCGCTCCACTCGGAATCCAACGTACGTCACGAATCTAACCTCTGTTTCTCCATTAAAGCATCTTGGAGACCTAACCGAAGCACTATACGAAGCCCTAATTCCATGAATCTCCATTAAAATACAAGTTAAGCATATCAAAACAACCCTCGAGTACCTCATATCAATGCAGCCTACGCTCTGGGAACAAGCCGCTACATATGAGTGGAGTTTAAAGAAAAACTGTAGGATCTTGAACGAAAAACTCCAGAAGCAAGCTTCTACAACTCCATGCTTGAGATTGTGATGATGCTGATGATTGCCATAGATCCTTGATGTTAGCCTTCAACTGAGAAATAAACTCAGTTTGGAGGTTTCGAAATTTGCACTAAGATGATGGTGATGTGCGGATCTTGAAACGGTGCATGATGATGATGATGAAGATTTAAGAAGAAAGTGATGAGAGAGGTGGCTTCAATGGTGGTGAAGGAAGTGGAGGTTGCAGTGGTGGTTATGGTGGTTTGCGGTGGTTGTGATGGATGTATGGTTATGGTGGTTAGAAGTTGATGAAGAAGTTTGTTACAAAGTGTAACAAACTCTCTTTCTTTGTGGAGAGAGTGAAGAGAGTCGTGAAGTGAGGGAGGAGAGAATGATGAGAGGTTTGTGAGAAAATCAGAAAAAACGAGAATGTGTGTGTGTTATGAAGAGTTCTATGGCTTATATAAGTGAGTGAGGTTGCATGGAATTAAGGTGAGGAGTGGTGTAGTGTAGTATTTGCATGGGAATATTGGTGAATGCTCTCCATGCTGCAACAACAAAATCATGCCCAGGTCTCACTTTGGGTGGTTATATCTCTCTCTATAGGACACCATTTGATTCGTTTGTGGGTTCGATTTGGAGAAGGCATGGAATACTGGAGGTTTGATGTTGGAAAGATTAAGAAATAATGTTTGTAGCCCTTACAAGATGACTTGAAACGTGGTGGTACGCAACTGACTCATACCGGCGCACGTAGCAGGTTCTTGGCCCGAGGCCTTGGTCAAGAAGCAGTTTCCAGACACATGACTTCAAGGCTTTAGATCTTGCTCCAAATGCAATTAAATCTTATGATCTTTGGATGCTTGGATAGAAGACATAGGAAGGATTAGAATGATACCAAGTTTGCTTCCATGGCATTTTGTAGAGCTCTAAAATTGACTTGAGATTTGGCATGCCATGTGCTTGATGAAATGCCTGGTCATGACCTGACTTGTGACTTGGATTATGACTTAAGTTAAATGGATTTTCAGTAACTTCAAACCACTTTACCTCTTCATACAAACTTCAAACCATTTTTCTATTTTTGGCAACTTTTGTCAAACTCTCGATTTTATTCATTCTTTGACTTTTCTCGACCGATTTTCCACCAAAAGTCAATATTTGAGTGATTGACCTGATTTTGACCCAAAAGTCAACTGTTTTGATTTTCTTCCGATTTCCATGAAGTTCCCGATTAATCCCCTTCTGACCCCTAGAAATCAACTGAACACTTCCACACAAGCATCATGCCACTTCTCTCCATAAAATCAGCTCTTGATCAATGTATTTGACCAAAAAGTCAACTGCGTTGACTTTGGTCAAGAAACCCTAATTCAGGATAATCAGATGAACATCAAGCTTGTACTTTTCAACCAATACCTTGAGTCGAGAATGAGAAAACCCTGATTTCAAAAGATCTTGGGCAAGATGATGACACCTCATATTAGGCTTCAAGTTTCTTCTTCTGATCAAGGACCAATGATATGGATGCATGCGGTGGTATGACCTAAATGGATGTACGTTTATGAATTATAAGCCAGATAAATAAGGGTAGGACAAATTTGGGGTATGACAGCTGCCCCTATTTAATCGTCTTAGACCTGAAGGTGAGATTGGCGTTAACCTTTCGAACATTCAAGGTAGAAGAAGATTAAATATCAAAGTGCCAGAAATTTGTCCTAAAGAGAAGATGGTGTAAATGATATTTTTATTTTGTTTTTGTTTTGATATCTGCTGGGGAAATAGATTTTTGTTTTTCTGGTGGAAATATTTATAGTGAGCAATTGGATGAACAGTGATAGCTTGTAACGTAGCCAAAGTGCCAATACAAGGTTCTCAAAGGGAGTGATTGATGTATGAAAGTGATTGGGAGAGAAATAGGTTTGACAGGAAGATAAGATAACATAGACGAATGTTTTAAGAGAGATACAGACGAGTATCGAAAGAAATTACAGACGAGTACCAAAGGAATGACACAGACGAGCATCAAAAGAAGATACATACGAGTACCAAAGGAATGACACATACGAGCATCAAAAGAAGATACAAACGAGTACCAAAGGAACGACACATACGAGCATCAAAAGAAAATACAGACGAGTACCAAAGGAACGACACAGACGAGCGTCGAAAGAAGATACAGACGAGTACCAAAGGAATGACACATACGGGCATCAAAAGAAGATACATACGAGTACCAAAGGAATGACACATACGAGCATCAAAAGGAGATACATACGAGTACCAAAGGAATGACACATACGAGCATCAAAAGGAGATACAGACGAGTACCAAAGGAATGATACAGACGAGCATCGAAAGAAGATACAGACGAGTACCAAAGGAATGACACATACGAGCATCAAAAGAAGATACATACGAGTACCAAAGGAATGACGCATACGAGCATCAAAAGGAGATACATACGAGTACCAAAGGAATGACACATACGAGCATCAAAAGGAGATACAGACGAGTACCAAAGGAATGACACATACGAGCATCAAAAGGAGATACATACGAGTACCAAAGGAACGACACATACGAGCATCAAAAGAAGATACAGACGAGTACCAAAGGAACGACACAGACGAGCATCGAAAGAAGATACAGACGAATACCAAAGGAACGACACATACGAGCATCAAAAGAAGATACAGACGAGTACCAAAGGAACGACACATACGAGCATCAAAAGAAACTCATGTGTTTGAGGAGATACCAAAGTTCCAGGAGAATTAAACTCCTATGATTTGGGAGAGACAGTACGACTCAGAAGATTGTGCCCCAAGTTTCGTGAACTACGAAGGAATTTGCCCCAAGAGATCTTTGGAGAGATTTGTCGAATCTCGACGTAACTGCCCTAGATTGGTTGATTTTGAGAGAGATTCCTCGACTTGATTGCCCCAGATATGCCAAATTGGAGAGGTCAAACCTCGATTCAATTTCTCCTGATTAGGTACATCTTACTAGAATCCTCAAGCTTTCATTATTTAGAAGTCAAACAAACGTGGAAACAACTTTACCACGCTCAACGGAGTCTTCAAACTCTTCCTTACAGAGTAATCAAAGAATGCATCAACTATTCATGCCCAACAGAGTTCTTTAGAGAACCTGCCCCTTGATGGTCAATATTTGAGATGATTAGCTTTTACTCTTCGGAGTTCTCAAGTCTCTTGAACTTTGACATAGTCAAGTTACTCACTGATTCTCACCATGGTAATTTCCTTGATGTTAAGCACATATTTGTATGCAAAAGAATGTTAATTCTAAGAATGATGATTCTAATGTAAAGCCTATGTTAGTCTTGAAGTTGTAAAACTATTTATGAAATGAGGTTGCGACCTCTTGTGAATGGATCACTAGTTGACACAACCTCGATTTTTGCATATGGAAGATAAAGCAAGCATACGATACCAACATGGATATGTGTTACGCTTCAATGGGAGTCAGTTAAACACTATCTCATCGGAGTGCGCTTTCAAAATAAACCCTACTTCAATTAGGACTTTTAAGGGTTGTAACTTGGCCAGGTTCACGGTTTTGGAAACAAAGGATTTTTAGGCTCAAAATTATTTGGTGCACACCCCCTTCATGATGTTCTCCAATCCTATGTTCAATTAACTCGACACGAGTGTTCATCCCTCACAAGGAATTTGGAATGGTTGAGGAATCAATAAGGTTCTTTGGACATGGCGGTCGCTCACCTTTTATTCTTCTGATTCATTGTCACACGACTTTGTTCTTGCTTGGTAATTTCATCATCTTTTTTTTTGCTTCTTTTATTTCCCTTTTTTTTTGAAATAGACTTTAGGATCCCCCATAAATGAAGTGGATAGAACAATGATGTTATGCAATGCAACAACATGGGATCAAGGTCCATATAATCTTAGTAACCACTGTACAATCCTCTGAATAACTGATATAGGTCAGATGTCATGAGATCAAAGGTCCGACATAGGTACCACACAGCCATAGGAACAATAGTCACCAACATAACAGGATAGTCACCAACGGTACCTGTCATGTATATCCCTCCCCACTCACAGGTGAATCTAGGTCAGGGTAGGTCAAAGAAAGCCAACAGAGGATTGAAAGTAGGCGTAATCATACGATATTGCCTCTTTCAACCAAGCTCTGTCCGTGGATACATGATCGGATCAATCAGACATACGTCTTCTGTCCGTCATGGCTGTTAGAACAAGATTTGTTCTTATCAATTATCTTAGTTTTGATGATAACAATAATATGAATTTTGCTTAAGATAATATGGTACTCTAATCCAATGCAATTTCCCTTTCAGGAAATATATATAAAGAGTACGCATAATTCAGCGCTCAGAAGTTGTATCTCAAATGGTTCAGCATGCAACATCAGAACATGGTCTGGCAAGACATCAGAAGATGGTCGAAGCAGAATCAGAACATGGGTCTATGGAAGCATCAGAAGAACATGAGATCAGAAGCACTGAAGATCAGAAGATGGTATCACGCTCAGAAGCACTTCAAGGTCAGAAGATCAGAAGATGCTATGCACCAAGCTGTTTTGACTCTGATGATATTCAAACGTCGTATTCACAAACATCAGATCAGAAGGAAGTACAGGTGGCAGACTACGCTGACTGACAAAAGGAACGTTAAAAGCTACTAAAGGCTACGTCAGTAGACACAGCGTGAACAAGGCTCGAGGTAGTTGACAAAAGCGTATAACATTAAATGCAATGCTGTACGGAACACGCAAAGCATTAAATGCATTCAACGGTCATCTTCTCAACGCCTATAAATATGAAGTTCTGATGAGAAGCAAGGTTACCAATTTCTACATCTATTCTGTGAATATCAAACTTGCTGAAACGCTGTTCAATCAAAGCTCAGAATCTTCATCAAAGCTCACTACATTGCTGTTGTAATATTTTAGTGAGATTAAGCTTAAACGTTAAGAGAAATATCACAGTTGTGATTATCGCTTTTAAGAAGCATTTGTAAACTCTTGAATAGATTACATTAAGTTGTAAGGAACTAGAGTGATCGTGTGATCAGTATACTCTAGGAAGTCTTAGCAGTTGGCTGAGCAGTTTGTAACTAGAGTGATCGTGTTGATCAGAATACTCTAGGGAAGTCTTAGGAGTGAACTAAGCCTAGAGTGATCGTGTTGATCAGTAGACTCTAGAAAAGTCTTAGAGGGTATCTAAGCAGTTGTTCCTGGAGTGATCAGTGTGTGATCAGAAGACTCTGGAAGACTTAGTTGCGGACTAAGTGGAAAACCATTGTAATCCGTGCGATTAGTGGATTAAATCCTCAGTTGAGGTAAATCATCTCTGCGGGGGTGGACTGGAGTAGCTTCGTTAACAGCGAACCAGGATAAAAATAATTGTAAAATTTATTTTTATCGTCCAAGATTTAAAGTCACACTTATTCAATCCCCCCCTTTCTAAGTGTTTTTCTATCCTTCAATTGGCATCAGAGCGCCGGTTCTAAGGTGCAAGCACTTAACCGTGTTTAGAAAAGATTCAGGAAGAGAAAAACGCTTCATTTAAAAGATGGTTGATGAAAGTGAAAAGTCTACATCTACACCTGCATCTACATCTGGCTCTGCTGAGCAATACAACGGTAACAATGGTTATACTAGACCGCCGGTATTTGAGGGTGAAAACTTTGAATACTGGAAAGATAAACTGGAAAGTTACTTTCTGGGTCTAGATGGTGATCTATGGGATCTTCTAATGGATGGTTACAAACATCCAGTAAATGCCAGTGGCGTGAAGCTGTCAAGGCAAGAAATGAATGATGATCAAAAGAAGCTTTTCAGGAATCATCATAAATGTAGAACTGTTTTGCTGAATGCTATCTCTCATGCTGAGTATGAGAAGATATCTAACAGGGAAACGGCCTATGACATATATGAGTCCTTGAAAATGACTCATGAAGGAAATGCTCAAGTCAAGGAGACTAAAGCTCTAGCCTTAATCCAGAAGTATGAAGCCTTCAAGATGGAGGATGATGAAGACATTGAAAAGATGTTTTCGAGATTTCAAACTCTGACTGCTGGATTGAGAGTTCTTGACAAAGGATACACCAAGGCTGATCATGTGAAGAAGATCATCAGAAGCTTACCCAGAAGATGGGGTCCTATGGTGACTGCATTCAAGATTGCAAAGAATCTGAATGAAGTTTCTCTGGAAGAGCTGATCAGTGCCTTGAGAAGCCATGAAATTGAGCTGGATGCAAATGAGCCTCAAAAGAAAGGTAAGTCTATTGCATTAAAATCTAATATCAAGAAATGCACTAACGCTTTTCAGGCCAAAGAAGAAGATCCTGAAGAATCAGAATCTGAAGAAGAAGATGAACTGTCCATGATCTCCAGAAGGCTAAATCAACTCTGGAAGACCAAGCAAAGGAAGTTCAGAGGCTTCAGAAGTTCAAGGAAATTTGAACGTGGAGAATCTTCTGATGAAAGAAGATTTGACAAGAAGAAGGTCATGTGCTATGAATGCAATGAGCCTGGACACTACAAGAATAAATGTCCAAATCTTCAGAAGGAAAGTCCCAAGAAAAAGTTTCATAAGAAGAAAGGTCTTATGGCAACCTGGGATGAGTCAGAAGATGATTCAGAAGATGAGCAGGCTAACTGTGCGCTGATGGCGACAGAAGATGACGGATCAGAATCTACATCAGAATCAGATTCTGAAGAGGTATTTTGTGAACTTACTAGAGATGAGTTAGTTTCCGGTCTAACTGAACTTCTGGAACTCAAGTCTCAGATTAGTCTCAAATACAAAAAGCTGAAAAAGCAATTTGAATTTGAAACAAAGAAGCTTGAGTTGGAGAATTCTGAATTGAAAGATAAACTTTTAAAATTATCCAATGATGTTGGATCTCCTTCTGATTCAGAGAAATCCACTCCTAGTCTAAACCATATTCTGAAAGAATATGATTTAAGTTTCAGGAAGTTCTTATCTAGAAGTATTGGCAGAAGTCAGCTAGCTTCTATGATATATGCCGTATCTGGAAACAAAAGAGTTGGCATTGGTTTTGAGGGTGAAACCCCATACAAACTTGAACCTGTTGATGAAATGAAAATCACATACAAGCCATTGTATGATCAGTTCAAGTATGGCCACTCTCATGATATTAGGCACACTTCACATGCTCAAAGTTTTCACATAACACACACCAAAAAGCATGTGACACAACCTAGGAAATATCATGAAACTCACATTAAGAATTATCATGCTGTTCCTCCTATTGCTTACAATGCTAAACCCAAGTTCAATCAGAACTTGAGGAGAACTAACAAGAAAGGACCCAAGAAAATGTGGGTACCAAAGAAAAAGACTATTTCTTTTGCAGATTCTCTTGGTGACAAAGAAGATAAAAGTCAACATGACATGTCTCCTGGACTCAAGTTGATCTCAACACTTGAAGGGAAGAAAGATTATCTTCCAAGTTCTGGTTCTTAAATCTATTAAAGAAACTATGTTTGTAGGATTTCAGAAAAGAAAGTTTATTAGTCTTGGAACCATCTGTTTTGTTTGTCTCTAAAGCATTGATGTTTCATTCTTGATTATTCTGAATGCTCTAAATGCTACAGAATATACAACATTGAAACATTGATTGTGGACAAATCAATAAACATCTGTTTTGATGATAAACTTATGAAACAAGAGCTTGAGAATTTCTGCAGATACAGTTTTGTCTTATCAGAAGCTGCAGAACAAAGAAGTGAACCTCCAGAAGCTGTATATATCAGAAGTAATGAATCAGAAGATCATTCAGATTTATATCAGCACACTTCAGAAGAAGTGTTTTCAGAAAGAAAGTTGATCAGATCAGAAGCAGTGATCTAAATCTGAAGGCGTAAAATCTCTCTGATATTTACAGCTGTCATCTATTATCTGATGATGAACACGTGTCTGTACGGTTTGTACAAAGCGTGCAGTTGAAAAGACGCCGACCTAGGTAACTGTATTAAATCATTTCATTTACTGTGTTCTCTCTCCTAATGTCATTTCTCATTAAATGCATAATGATTTCTTTTTAAATCTTTTAAATAACCCGCTTCATCTTCATTCCCTCTTTTTCTTTCTTTCTCTCTCTTTTGTGCATTCACTTCGTTGCATCTCTCTTCAAACCCTAGTTCTTGATTTGATCTCAAAGCATTATCATAATGAATCCATCTTCTCGTTCATCAATCTCTAAAGATAGAATCACTTCCACACAGAACCGTTTAAGCAAAAATGATGCTCCATTGAAAACATGCTTAATACCCACGAAAGAACTGGAAGTTCTATGTGAATCGACTGTGGACGTCAACAACCTTAAAGCAAATGGCTTTCAGTGTGATGCAAGAATCTTTGAGCAAGGATGGTCTAAATATCTTGATAGATTGGTTGGTCCAATTTATCCTGAACTTGTAAAGGAATTTTGGGTACATGCAACAGTTACCCCAACTGCCATCATTTCATTCGTGCTAGGGCATGAAGTGACTATCACTGAGAAACTCATCAGAAAGCTGTACAATCTTGATGATGAAGAAGGTTGGTCTGAGTTTCAACCCCATACAGTTGACTGGACTTTAGTTGAAAAACAAATCTCTACGGTTGTTGGAACTGATTCTCATTTTACGGGCAACTTAAAGCCTTTTTATAAAGTATGGGCTGAGATTATTCTGGGTTCTCTTCACCATAGAAAAAAAATGCGCTGCTCCTCCTACATCAGTCCGACTCACAAGTATACTCTTTTCTGCATTGGCAAAAAGATAGAGATCAACATCTCTCATATTCTATTTGAGAATCTGAAAACCTCTATCTTTGAGTCAAGAGAAGATGAAAGGGCGAAGTACCCTCATATTCCAAGAACAACCATTCCTTTCGGAAGGATGATTTCAGACATTCTGATTGAAAGCAAAGTGGTGGACTCCATCAGAAATCGTAATGCCTCGCATTTTCTTGGAGTAACTCAAGGTCCCATCTTCAATGGTGTTGATCTGTTCGGACTGGAAGTCATTAAGAATGTACCTGTTATGTGCACAAGCTTTCCTGACATTCTGTCAAGAAGAATTGCTGTTGAAGGATTCATATCTTTGTATCATAAAGAACTTGATCAAGTTGTCAAGTTTTACTTGGAAGATTGTGTGAGGAAGCAATCAGACGTTGATCCTGCTTGGATCCGTGGCAGAGTACTTCCATCCAAAGATGATATTCTGAAGAAGGATAAAAAGGAACGTCAGGCAAGGCTAAAAAGAAAGGCACAAGAAGATGAGGCTGAGAGAGCCAAGAAGTTGAGGGTCACCTATGATCCTCACAAGGTGGACTCTAAAGAACGAAGAGATAAAAGGATCAGAGATTCCTTTCGCAGAACCAGATCTTCTTCTTCTTATGTACAAATCTCCAGAAAGGTCTTTACTCCACCTCCTTCTGTCCCTAAACCATCTTTCCAATCACCTCCATCTGAACCAAAAGTAAACTTCACCCTACCAAATCCTTCTCCATCATCTTTCTCCTCTCCCATACTAAACCCCACACCTTTAAGTATTCTTCCCCCAACTCCTTCTGATAAATCTCTCTCACCAATTCCCTTTACAAACACTCCATCCTCGTCTCAATCCATCATTTCTGATATTCCATCCTCATCAATCATTCTCTCAGATATCCCCTCTTCCTCATCCACCGTTCCTCCAACTTCTATATCTCATCCCTTACCTATCGAAAATTCCGAACCTTACTGTCTTCTCTATCCTGACTACAAATTCACCTTCAATCCGCCTGAACCTGAACCCTATACCTACCTGGAACTTTTCAGACTTGAGGTGATTAGCAGTCTAGACCTTCTGAAGGATGCATTCCTAAATGGTCTGGATGATGTTTCTACAAGAAATCTCTGGAGAAGATTTCGCAAGGATTTTCAAGTAGAAGCAATAGCAGTACAGAAAAGACTAGTGGCTGCTGCCCCTGGTTACCCTGGTTACCTTCTGGAGGGAGATAATGGTATATACTACCATCCTCTCAGAAATTGTGTTGCTGCTGAGGAGAAGCCCTTTGTGGATGAATTGGAAGTATTAAGACTGGCTGCTGAAATGGAAGCAAATCCATGCAGGGATATGATTATCTGGATTCCTGAGTATCCTGTTCTACTTGGAGACTTCAAGACCTTATTTGACTTTCTGAGGGAAAACCCTTCTATGAAAGACCCTAGTTTGGTCATTCCAGAAGTTGTTGACCCACCAGAAGTTGAAGGTCCTTCTGCTCCCAGGAATTTAGCTGCCATCCTTCAGGCACTAGAGAATGGAGACTCTGAAATTCCTGCTGCAGAGTATGGAGATGCTTCTATGCAAGAAGCAGATGCTGAAGATCATGTTGCTGAATCAGACCCTGTTGAGGAAATCCCAGCAAATGATACTTCTATGGAAGCTGCAGATCAACATGCCATTCCTGTAGCTGAAAGCGGTGAAGCTTCTTCTGATGAACCTTCTCGTCTTGCAAGGACTCTAGAAGCGATTCAGAGGAGACAGGATGAGCAAAGCTCACTCAATGACAAGTATGATGCTTTCATTGAAAGGCAAGAAGGACACAACAACGATGTTAAAGAGATGCTGGCCAAGATCTTGTCAAGACTAGGGCCATCTTAGATTGAGTCCGTGTTGTTTCTTTCTTTTCGTTGCATCTGTTTTGTTTCTGTGCATCTGATCTTATCACTTTGTACTTCTGTACCCAATGGTTGAACCTTAATGAAATCATCTTCTTCCTCCATGTGTTCTGTTTTATTCATCTGAATCTTTTCTATTTTTTGATGATATGACAAAAAGGGGGAGAAATACTGTGATAAATGATTTGATTTAATCAGTTGCATTCACTAACAAGAACTGCAAGTTCTATATGGTTTGAGTGTTTTGCAGGTACAGAGAAGTGAAGTGAATCTTCAGAAGCAAAACCATGGAAACTGAAGCAAGCTGAGTGCTGTCAAGCTTCAGAGATCAGAAGCAAGAAAGAAGAATGAATCAGAAGCACTGATAATAGAATTTGAATATCATTGTCTATCCTGTTCTGACAAAATTCTATTTGCTCTGATACATATAATGTTATGGCTCTGATACATTATTTGCTCTGATACATTATTTCAGCCTATACGGCTCTGATACATATAATGTGTTCAAACATACATTTTATGTTCTAACTCGTTCATGCTGACTTTTGTCGTTTAGTTTTTGTTCTGTGACATTTCAGGATGTAGAGATGCTCTGATGATGCTCTGGTACATTCAACAATGTTCTGATACAAATCTAGCATGAAGTGATGTTGGTAGACATTCAAAGTTCTGAAGCTATCCGAGGGAAGCAGAAATCAGAAGATGTGAATGTTCTAAAAGATCCAGAAAATTCAAGTTCTGAAGCTGTCCTGAATGGAAGCAGAAGTCAGAAGCTGTGAATGTTCTGAAGATCAAAGAAATTCAAGTTCTGAAGCTGTCCACGATGGAAGCAGGAATCAGAAGCTGTGAGTGTTCTAAGGATCTAAAGAAATTCAAGTTCTGAAGCTGTCCAATGGAAGCAGAAGTCAGAAGATATGAATTCTCTGAAGGCAGAAGCTTATATGATCGTCTCTACCGAAATAATCAGGGAAGTCTTTTATCAAAGTTCTTCGAGTATTTATTTCAGGGGGAGATTATTTATCTCAGGGGGAGATTGTTAATCTCAGGGGGAGACATATTCATATGCTTATGCTATAGCTGTGTAATTTGTCTTTTGCCGTCTACTCTTTCTGATCGCAAATTCATATCATTTATATATGTTTTTGTCATCATCAAAAAGGGGGAGATTGTTAGAACAAGATTTGTTCTTATAAATTATCTTAGTTTTGATGATAACAATAATATGAATTTTGCTTAAGATAATATGGTACTCTAATCCAATGCAATTTCCCTTTCAGGAAATATATATAAAGAGTACGCATAATTCAGCGCTCAGAAGTTGTATCTCAAATGGTTCAGCATGCAACATCAGAACATGGTCTGGCAAGACATCAGAAGATGGTCGAAGCAGAATCAGAACATGGGTCTATGGAAGCATCAGAAGAACATGAGATCAGAAGCACTGAAGATCAGAAGATGGTATCACGCTCAGAAGCACTTCAAGGTCAGAAGATCAGAAGATGCTATGCACCAAGCTGTTTTGACTCTGATGATATTCAAACGTCGTATTCACAAACATCAGATCAGAAGGAAGTACAGGTGGCAGACTACGCTGACTGACAAAAGGAACGTTAAAAGCTACTAAAGGCTACGTCAGTAGACACAGCGTGAACAAGGCTCGAGGTAGTTGACAAAAGCGTATAACATTAAATGCAATGCTGTACGGAACACGCAAAGCATTAAATGCATTCAACGGTCATCTTCTCAACGCCTATAAATATGAAGTTCTGATGAGAAGCAAGGTTACCAATTTCTACATCTATTCTGTGAATATCAAACTTGCTGAAACGCTGTTCAATCAAAGCTCAGAATCTTCATCAAAGCTCACTACATTGCTGTTGTAATATTTTAGTGAGATTAAGCTTAAACGTTAAGAGAAATATCACAGTTGTGATTATCGCTTTTAAGAAGCATTTGTAAACTCTTGAATAGATTACATTAAGTTGTAAGGAACTAGAGTGATCGTGTGATCAGTATACTCTAGGAAGTCTTAGCAGTTGGCTGAGCAGTTTGTAACTAGAGTGATCGTGTTGATCAGAATACTCTAGGGAAGTCTTAGGAGTGAACTAAGCCTAGAGTGATCGTGTTGATCAGTAGACTCTAGAAAAGTCTTAGAGGGTATCTAAGCAGTTGTTCCTGGAGTGATCAGTGTGTGATCAGAAGACTCTGGAAGACTTAGTTGCGGACTAAGTGGAAAACCATTGTAATCCGTGCGATTAGTGGATTAAATCCTCAGTTGAGGTAAATCATCTCTGCGGGGGTGGACTGGAGTAGCTTCGTTAACAGCGAACCAGGATAAAAATAATTGTACAATTTATTTTTATCGTCCAAGATTTAAAGTCACACTTATTCAATCCCCCCCTTTCTAAGTGTTTTTCTATCCTTCAATGGCCACTATATTCCTAGTTCCTAAGGTATCACTCATGGCCTGGGTATTGGGCTTTTTACCTCATAGAATCATCCCACCCAACCTGCAAACAGAGAAAATATGTGGCCCCCACGGGGACCCATTATATAGTCCAGATGCATGCGGAAAGTAAACATGATATGCAAACAGGAAATAGACATGATATACAAACATATATACAAAATGTAAACATATAAATAAACAAAGAAACACCCAATAAAAGAAACAAACAAAGGCTAGGATCGACTCGCTAAGAATGGACCAGCACAGGTCTATCAACATCTCCCCAGCAGAGTCGCCAGCTGTCGCACAGTCGCCAGCTGTCGCACGCTCGCGAAAAATGAACAGAGTCGCCACCAATATATTTATCCCATAAGGGAAAGGAATATCAGAAAACCTAACAAAGGGTGAGAACAAGGTCTTGCGACCAGAGAATCTAGGTACGGGAGTCGGTTACGCAAGGGGAAGGTATTAGCACCCTTCGCGCCCGTCGTACTCGATGGTATCCACCTATGTTTGTTTCTATCTAAAGGGTGTCTAACTATGTCTATGTCTAAATCTATATGCGAATGAATGCAGAATGTAGGGAAAATAAATAGTTGTACTTGCACGGGCCCTACCCCGCTGCCTACGTATCCTTTTCAGGAATCAGAGTTACCGTAGCTCGGCTCACGATTTTCTGTTTGTTTTTGTGTTTTTTAGTTGGGCGGCGTTAACGTTCGCGCTCTTGCATAAGGGATCGCCTACGATGCGTACGAGCGGAAATAACAGTGCCCTTAGGTGCCAACGAGGCAAAAGAAAAAGGAATGATTGGTTTGTGTCTTTTAGGGTAATTCCATGATGACGAAGACCTACTACAAGGCTTCGCATCACTTCCTTACTTTGTTTTAAATCTGACCATTTATTAGTGTTTTAAGTGTTTTTGGTTGGTGTTTTTTATAGGGATTTTAACTCTGTGACTTAGATCATACCAAAAAGAGTTTTGTTTTGCATATTTAGAGAATGCACATCGAGGCCTACGCCACAATCGTTTCTCTAAATAACGGTTAAAAAATACATCGAGGCTTCACACCTCAATCATTTCTTCTCCGCTAAGTAAAGGAAATAAAAAGGAGTTCTTTTGTGAGTATTTAGAGAATGCACATCGAGGCCTACGCCACAATCGTTTCTCTAAATAGCGGTTAAGAAATACACCGAGGCCTCACACCTCAATCATTTCTTCTCCTCTAAGTAGAAAAGAACATACATCAGGGCGTACGCCCCAATCATTTCTTTCCTACTATGAAATATAGTAACGGTATGATCTTCATCGATATTTATTAAGTATTTTAAAAGTTGAAAAGAAAAAGAATGAAGGAAGGGAACTATTCCTAAATTCTAGTCTAAGTTGTCTATACAAGGGAATTAAAATGATAAACTATACAATTTATTAACAAAAAACTATACATGGAATAGGTAAAGGGAAATCAATATGCGACAAATAAAATTGAGAATTATAGCAAACAAATGATACTCATAGGCACACATACATCTATTAATTCTATACAAAAAATCGAGACTAAAAAAATTAATTCCTAAGTCTATTAGAGATTTATTTACAAAAGAAGTATTAAACAAAACAATTCAAACATATTGTGAAAAAAAGATTTATTAAAAGGATTAAAACAATTAAGGAAAATTAACAAAAATCATGAAAATTATTCACAAACTCTAAAATACCTAAAAAGAAATTTTATGAATTTTTTACTTTGAGTTAAAAAAAATTATGAGTTAAAAATAAACAAACAAAGTTAAAATGAAAACTAATTGCCAGGGGTGTAAAAGTAATAGGAAATGAACTAAAATTATATTAACAGCGATCTGGGCCTAAAATAGGGGCGTGCGAAGAGCAGGGCGCTCAGGCCCATGGTCATTAGCATATGGTGTACTAGCAGAAGTGGGGTACGATTCAGGAACGTTATGCAGGCCTAAATCGCTCGGCCCAAATTTTCTATTCACTCCTCAATTCAACTTTTATTCTTTTTCATCATACAGCATGTGATTATTGCATTATATGGTCCACATGAAAAATAACGTAACATGCCAAGGGAATAGACGAAATCAATTGGTCACCTTGGGTTTAAGTCACAAAGTCACAAAAACTTCTGCCAACCAGAGCTTGACACGCGCCATCTCCTATTATCTAAGTGAGTGAATGAAGCAGTGGCAAATAAAAGAAAGTGTGACCATGCAGGCCAATCTATTAACGCCACCTACGCACGACATGAAGAAGGATGGACGCCGGAGCCCCGCTCCGGTCATCTTCTCCGGCACACATGCCCACCGGAGTTCATCCACCTGCTCAGAAACATACCAAACCGATACCATTCTTCTCGAAATCATGCGTAGAATCCAAGACTAACAATCGTTTCGTTGATATCCCTTCGAATCTCATAACCGATGCAAGACAAAAGGACCTAACTCAGATTAAACTCGACAACATACACAACATCGCCATCAACACAATCCAGTATACAGGTTTACTTCAAGGAAGAGATCTAAATTTCAGAACGCTCACATTTACGTAATGGTATTATACATTCAGATCCACACGAAATGCGACACACATCAACACGGTTACATGCTCCTATCATGTTCACCTAATCACGCTTAGCAAGTTTCAGGCACATACCTGATACGAATCTGGATCAATGGAAAAGAAACTCTATGCCTTCATCTATTTCCAATCTTTGGTTCTTGAAGCTAGCGATGCTTAAGGTGTCGAAGAAGGTAATGATGCCGTAATGGAATCTGACTCAGTAGTGATGGTGCAGATCTTGAATCTGAGATGATAAAGGTAGTCACTATGATTTGTTGAAGTAGTTACGTGGTGAAGAGGATGAAATGAGGGCGAGAGTGATGATCGGAGTCATGGTTGTTGATGATCAAGAAGAGTTAAGGTGGCGGCTTGAGGTTGAGATGAACGATGGAGGTGGTGGTTTTTGGGATGAAGAAGTTTGCTATGGTTTCATGGAGAGTTTGTTATGATTGTAACAAACTTTTGTTGAAGGTTGAAAGAGTTTGTTGGGAATTAGTTATGGTTGAGAGAGAGAGAGAAATGGTGAGTGTGAAGGAAGAGAAGAGGAAGAGGGAATCGGAAAGAATGGGAGAAAATGAATCGTGTCCTCTAAAATGATGAGGGCTAGAGTTTATATATGGAGGTAGTGTATGGTATCTTATGGTGGGGATGTTGTAGCATAGTTTCTTTTGTTTTGTATGTGGGGAGTGCATGGAGCGTGTTGTGTAGGAGAAGTGCTGGATTACTAGAATTTTACGCATGGTGCATGCTGCAAAGCAAGCTGCATAGTCGACTTGGGCAATGCATGGGCAAGTGCAAGGCATGACTTAACAAAAACGATCCTTTTCACGTGACTGACTTTGAAGCCTTGTATATTGATGATCACACAGCCAAAAGTAATGATACTTGATTCAATGAGTAGAGGACATGGAGGAGAAGAGGTGCGTATCATGTTTGAACTTGATGGGTGCCTGTAGTGGTCTTAAACTGACTTCCAGTATTGCGCACCACATGTTCGTGGAAATGCTTGCGTGCTGCCCTGAGTTTGTGCCCAGCCAGATGCCTAACTTGGACCAGTGTGAACATGTGACTTTGGAGCTTTGTAAATGATTCATTCTTTGTCCAAATGGCTTGATTCTTGTTTCATTGGATAGATCACATGGGGAGGAATAGAATGATACCAAGTGTGGGTCTTTATCACATTTGTACATCTCTGAAATCAGCTTGCAATTTGGCACGCCACATGCTTGATAAAATGTCCGGTCATGACTTGGATTATGACTTAGATGAAATGAGTTTTCAGCAACTTCATGCTTCAATACTTCTCTAACCAAGCTTCAAATGAGAAAGTATCCAACTACAAAGTTGTTCTCCTCCATGAGAAGAACAACTTTGATGTTGGAAATTCTTCCAAAAAATGTCATTTGCCACGTGTAATTATGCTATGAAGTTGACTGATCATCACACTTGAAATGTACCAAACTTTTTCTAAGTATGAAAACCTTCCATTTTTGTCATTTTCTATTTTTGGCAACTTTTGTCAAACTCCCGATTTTATTCATTCCTCGACATTTCTTGACCGATTTTCCACCAAAAGTCGATATTCGAATAATTCTTCCGATTTTGACCCAAAAGTCGACTGTTCTGACTTCCCTCCGATTTCAATGAAATTCCCGATTAATTCACTTCTGACCCATAGAAATCAACTGAACACTTCCACACAAGCATCATGCCACTTCTCCTCATAAAATCAGCTCTTTATTAAATGTTGACCAGAAAGTCAACTGCGTTGACTTTGATCCAGAAAACCCTAATTCACGATGACCAGATGAATTACAAGCTTGTACACTCCTACCAATGCCTTGAGTTGAGAATGAGAAAAACCTAATCCAGGAAGACTTCAATGAAAACAAAGCCACATAATCACACCTCAGATCCTCACATTTGGTAGGAAATTCCTTGCCATAAGAGCTCTTTCTTGCTAGTCTTTGATTGATACCAATGATATGCATGCATGGGTATGGATTATGACCTAAGTGATGTATGTACATGAATGCAAAGCCTAAGCCAGTTAGAAGTAAAGGGGTAGGACAAATTTGGGGCATGACAGAATGCATAAAGAAAAATGCTTTAAAGAAGTTTGAGGAAATCAAAACATAGAATTTTAGTATAGCACCTAAAGAAAGCGTTCCAATCTCTCACTTGAATGTTCCGGGCCTTGGCCATCTTAACCATGTGGAAGTAACACAACAAGCCCCGCCTGACGGAGCCACTTAGACTCACCACAACTCAAGACATTGTCGAATATGACTTGAGCACCATTAGCAAAATCGCCAAATTGTGCCTCCCAAATCAATAACACGTTAGGAATTTCCTTTGAGTAACCCAATTCTAGTCCAAGAATACCAAACTCAGAAAGTGAGCTACACAATATATCAAATGTTACTTGGTTTTGAATTCATTTTTCAAATGTTCAAGGAAGAAAATTACCTATTGCTAACAGTGAACATCTCTTCATTTATGTTTATTATAACATGGTATAGGGGGCAATATCTTTTCCAACAGTTTTCAAAATTTCCAATTTCACCCTGCACAAGATTGATCACAGATTTCAACTGTTATACCACAAACCAAAATACTCAAACAACATTAACATTAAATTTACTATACGCAGTGTTCCGGATACGTGAAACCTGCTCAGGTGACTTGAAACCAGACCAATACGCTGGAAGCCAGTCTCTTCTTTTCGGAACATAATCTTTGCTTGCCAAAAACTCATCATTTAGAATTGATACCTTATTGTGTGTCTTACCAATGTCTTCTTTAGTTAAATCTCCTAATTCCAAAAGTTTTGTCTACTAAATCCCAAATACTGAAGGATGATTCCGAACGACCTATACATGGCCCAGAAAACTGAAACTTTGAGTAACTTATGGAAGCAATGTGAATATAACCTAATAAGATAACAATAAGCGGAAGGGATAACGTTATACATTTTAGGATGTGTGAAAGAAGGTTTATCAATCTCATTGTGGCCAAAGTGGCGGTAACATAATAATTCAACAACCACATTCGAATGAAAAGTCTAATGCCATTCCGCAGCAAGTTCACACGCATGAATAACTGCTTCCACATTATCACCATTCACATGGCAGCACCATTGATGTCACCGATGTATATATCGTCACCGTCGAGCGACTCCATTTCGTTAGCATCCTGCATATCATCCTCGAAATCCATTGAAAAAGGATGAAATAAAATTTGGGGGAATTTCTGAAATTTATACCCAAAATTTGTGAAGTGAGAGAAAGAGATAAAATTTAGGGCAAGAGAAAATCGGGAATTTGGCCATACGATTTAGAAAGATTGATAATATGAGATGACATTTTATTAACATTGACTGCATATGTGAGAAAAAAACATCAGATTATCTCTGCAATTTGTATAAACTTCATATTTAATTAAAAAACATTAAATAAAATACCCCAATTAAATAAAACAAATGGCTCATTCTTATTCGTCCATCTAAATTGGGTACCAGTACCCATGCAAACAATATGGTACTTAAGAATTTGCCTAAATTAATTATTTCCAAAAAAATAAGTTTGTGGGAGAGCTATTATTGCTTTTAAAATTTGAGAAATTAAAAAATAATTAAATATAAAAAATGCGAAAGACAAATAAATTAATTATTTCTAAAAAAATAAGTCAGTGGGAGAGCTATTATTGCTTTTAAAATTTGAGAAGTATTAAAAAATGTTGATAAATGCAATTACTCAAATAGCCTAATTTTTGGCTCCAAAATTTACTTCAATGACTTAACAACTTTAATTAATAAGATTACTATAACTCAAAAAAATAGGCATGATAATATTGATAATATAATGCTTGATGACAAAAAGGAAACAGAAAAATAAACAGTCACTTAGAAATAATTTGTTATTGTTATTCTCGTAAGTCTATTATATTAATACTGAGAGAAAAACAACTTATTAATTGATTACAACTCTTTTCGATTTGGCGACAAATTCATATTTCAAATTCAAATTCAACCGCAATAATTTATCAAAATCCAAAAAAGTGAACCGCGATTAAGACTATATTTGAAAATCATGAAGTGAACGGATCGAAATAGAACGGAGCGGAGTGAGATGGAGTGAAACAAAATGAATATAACATTCCATTATTTGGAAATTTTATGACAGAACAAAACAAATTGTTCATTCCGCCCAAATCGGAGGAGAAGAAATATGGTGATAAATGATGGAATAAAATGAAATCCATACCACTCCATTCCGCTCCGCTCCATCTGTTTTTGAATTATCCAAACAATGAAATATCATTTTATTCCATCTCATTCCGCCTTGCTCCATCCGATTAGGAGTATGATTTTTTGAAAAAAATTCAAATAACCAAGTTTTTTAAAAAATTACAAAAAAAAACTACTTTGAAAAAAATTATTTGGGTAACCAGGTTTGGGGGGTGCCCTACGCATAGGAGCCACCCTCGTGGCGCCTACGTGTAAAAATTTGGTCCAATGCGCCATCCCCCATGGTGCCTATGTGCAAGCCCAAAATGGCCTGCCATGTGGGGTGGCGCCAATGCCCATTTCTTTCATTTTTGTAATTTTGTAATTTTGTTTTTTTTATATTAAATTAAATATTTCATAAATAATTAGAAATACTGAAATATATATTAATGATAAAAGATGCATTATAATTTTTTTAAAAAGATTACAAAAGTTCTAATGTCTATTGTCACAGTAACGACCGTTAGTTTCGCACCTAGGCGCTACCCAATATATTTGGGATAGTTGTCGACCCCTACCCCTTTGAGGTTCTTGTTGTGTTTGGGTAGGTGGGTCTTGAATTAGACCCTTCATGCGCTAGTTGTCTATGTACTCTTTGATCCCACTATTAAAGAGTCGATTCCCCATGCCCTCAAAATTTTGATGTGGTGGTGGGGTAGTCATATATGGTTGGTAGCACCCGACACTTGAATTGCCTTGGTAAAAATGAAGGATAGAAAAACACTTAGAAAGGGGGGGTTTTAATAAGTGTAGCTTTAAAAACTTGACAGATAAAAATAAATTGCACAGTTATTTTTATCCTGGTTCGTTGTTAACTAAACTACTCCAGTCCACCCCCGCAGAGATGATTTACCTCAACTGAGGATTTAATCCACTAATCGCACGGATTACAATGGTTTTCCACTTAGTCCGCAACTAAGTCTTCCAGAGTCTTCTGATCACACACTGATCACTCCAGGAACAACTGCTTAGATACCCTCTAAGACTTTTCTAGAGTCTACTGATCAACACGATCACTCTAGTTACAATCTGCTTAGTTCACTCCTAAGACTTCCTAGAGTATTCTGATCAACACGATCACTCTAGTTACTTACAACTTAATGTAATTCTAAGAGTATTACAAATGCTTCTTAAAAGCGATAATCACAACTGTGATATTTCTCTTAATCGTTTAAGCTTAATCTCACTAATATATTACAACAGCAATGTAGTGAGCTTTGATGAAGATGAAGATTCTGAGCTTTGGATTTGAACAGAGTTTCAGCAAGTTAATTTGAATTATATTGTTCAGGATCGTTTACCTTGCTTCTCATCAGAACTTCATATTTATAGGCGTTGAGAAGATGACCGTTGAATGCATTTAATGCTTTGCGTGTTCCGTACAACATCGCATTTAATGTTATACGCTTTTGTCAACTACCTCGAGCCTTGTTCACGCTGTGTCTACTGACGTAGCCTTTAATAGCTTTTAACGTTCCTTTTGTCAGTCAGCGTAGCTTGCCACTTGTACTTTCTTCTGATCTGATGTTTGTGAATACAACGTTTGAATATCATCAGAGTCATACAGCTTGGTGCATAGCATCTTCTGATCTTCTGACCTTGAAGTGCTTCTGAGCGTGATACCATCTTCTGAGCTTCAGTGCTTCTGATCTCATGTTCTTCTGATGCTTCCATAGACCCATGTTCTGATTCTGCTTCGACCATCTTCTGATGTCTTGCCAGACCATGTTCTGATGTTGCATGCTGAACCCTTTGAGACAAAGCTTCTGAGCGCTGAATTATGCGTACTCTTTATATATTTCCTGAAAGGGAAATTGCATTGGATTAGAGTACCATATTATCTTAAGCAAAATTCATATTATTGTTATCATCAAAACTAAGATAATTGGTCAGAACAAATCTTGTTCTAACAATCTCCCCCTTTTTGATGATGACAAAAACATATATAAATGATATGAATTTGCGATCAGAAAGAATAGAAGGCAAAAGACAAATTACACAGCTATAGCATAAGCATATGAATATGTCTCCCCCTGAGATTAACAATCTCCCCCTGAGATAAATAATCTCCCCCTGAAATAAATACTCGAAGAACTTTAATAAAAGACTTCCCTGATTATTTCGGTAGAGACGATCATATAAGCTTCTTGTCTTCAGAGAATTCATAGCTTCTGACTTCTGCTTCCATAGGACAGCTTCAGAACTAGAATTTCCTTAGATCCTTAGAACACTCACAGCTTCTGATTCCTGCTTCCATCTAGGACAGCTTCAGAACTTGAATTTCTTTGATCTTCTGAACATTCACAGCTTCTGATTTCTGCTTCCATTCAGGACAGCTTCAGAACTTGAATTTCTTTGATCTTCTGAACATTCACAGCTTCTGATTTCTGCTTCCATTCAGGACAGCTTCAGAACTTGAGTTTTCTGGATCTTTAGAACATTCGCAGCTTCTGATTTCTGCTTCCCTCGGATAGCTTCAGAGCTTTGAATTTCTACCAACATCACTTCATGCTAGATTTGTATCAGAACATTGTTGAATGTACCAGAGCATCATCTGAGCATCTCTACATCCTGAAATGTTACAGAACAAACACTAAACGACAAAAGTCAGCATGAACGAGTTAGAACATAAAATATATGTTTGAGCACATTATATGTATCAGAGCCATAACATTATATGTATCAGAGCAAATAATATATCAGAGCAAATAGAATTTTGTCAAATCAAGTAGACAAATATAGATCAAATTCTATTATCAGTGCTTCTGATTCATTCTTCTTTCTTGCTTCTGATTTCTGAAGCTTGACAGCACTCGGCTTGCTTCAGTTTCCATGGTTTTGCTTCTTGTGTTTGCTTTGAAGATTCTCTTCAGTATACCTGCAAAACACTTAAACCATGTAGAACTTGCAGTTCTTGTTAGTGAATGTGTGGGAGCTTTACCCAGCAACTGATAGATTAATCAAATCATTTATCATTTATCTTCTCCCCCTTTTTGTCATAACATCAAAAAGAATATTTCAAAAGAATTAGATGCATAAAACGACAAATAGAGTCACTGCAATGTAAAAGCAAAGAAACTTTTTCATTGATAACTAAAAAGGATTACAAGAAAGGAATGCAGGAAAACAGATGCAACAAGGAAAGGAAACTACAAAGACCAAAAGACTAAGATCCTAGCCTACGCAAAATCCGCGCCAGAACATCATGAATCCCGTCAGTGCTTGTAGCTTGCCTTGTCATGAAGGAACGAAACTCAGCATTGGCTGCTTCTTGCGCGTCCAAACGAGAAGCCAGCATAGCTTGATTCTGATGAAGAGTTTCCAAGGTCTCCATCAGAGCTGAGGTTTCACCAGAAGAAGAAGCACCAGTATTTCTGCCCAGAGGGACAGCAATCTCAGCAGGGTGATCTTCTGGAAGATCTTTAGCTTGTGCATCTTCCATTTCCTCATCTGAGTCTGACTCAGAAGTAGCCTTAGCATATTCTGGTTCAGGCAGCTCAGAAGTTCCATCTTCCAATGCTTGAAGAATAGCTGCTAGGTTTGTTGGAGGAGTAGGACCAGCAACTTCAGCACGATAAACCACTACTGGAAAGACCATGTGAGGTGCTTTATCAGAAGGGTTCATTCTGAACCAGTTGAACAGCCACTGAAAATCTCCAGTCAGCACAGGAAACCATGGTCTCCACACCACGATGTCTCTGCAGAGATTTTCTTCTTCCAACTTATCTGCTGGTATCTTCCTTTCAAGAACATTTCTGTTCCTGATGAGATGGTGATGGCTGCTCTCACCAACTTCCAACCGGAGACCACGAACACCAGGAGCTTCAGACATAATCCTTCTCTGAGTGTCTGTAGCCTTATCCAGAAAATCCTGACGAAAGGTATTCCAAAGGTTGTTTGTGGCATACTCATCCAGATGATGAAGGTGAGCAGCACCCAGAATCTCCAACCAGCCATTTACATCAGCATGTAAAAGCTCCAGATATGTTTGAGTGGTGGGAGTTGGAGGGTTGACAGTGAACCTGGAGTCGGGAAGAACAACACTGTAGAGATTAGGTGTTCTGGTGGGAAAAGGGTGTGAGAGAGATGAAGGAATATCTGATGGAAGGGTTGAAGGAGAGGAGACATCAGATGGTGAAGAAGGTGGTTCCGAGAGGATGAATGAGGAGGAAGAGGTGGTGGAGGTCTTTGAAGAGGGGGGTGATTGAGGGGAACCGTCAAGGGGTTGATACACTTTGAGAGGGTCATAGGAGATCCTAACTCTTTTAGGTTTGGTTTCTGGTTCAGCAGATGCCTTTCTCTTTTGTTTCCTATCATTGTCTTGATTCCCAGAGCTTGATGATGGATTCATGATGAATTTTCAGATATTGGAAACTGCTAGGGTTTATGATATGAAAAGAGAGAGAGAGACGAAAAAGAAACCGAATGCAGAGAGAGAGAAATATGAGAGGGAAAAAAAACGTTTGAAGAGTATAAAAAGAAAACTGAAAGAGAGTAAATGATGAAAAGCATTTAATGTTACGTGACATGAGGAGAGATAATAATGACAAAAGACGTGATTTGCACAGTTACCTAAGTAGACGTCCCCTCAACTGCACGCACGCTTGTCCAGGAATAGTGAACACGTGTTTACCATCTGGATAGCCAGTTACAGCTGTTTTGCTTTTATAGAGATTCTGAATCAACTTAGACACTGAAACGTTAGTAATAACTGAATCACAATTTCTAATTGATTTCTATCAGAACTTCTTAAAAAAATTTCATATCAAAGGATACTCATACGTAAGAATTCTCATCTTCTCATTCTGAGCATGTTTCTGAAGACCCAATTTGTGCCGATTATATTGAATCCATCTGGTCTAGGAACAAGATCCCAAACATCATTCCTTGTAAACTGATTCAGTTCTTCTTGCATAGCAATTATCCAGTCTGGATCTTCTAGAGCATGATCAACAGAAGTTGGCTCGATCAAAGATACAAGACCTAATTGACAGTCTGCATTGTTCTTAAGGAATGCTCTTGTTCTGATTGGATCATCCTTCTTTCCAAGAATGACATCTTCTGAATGACCAGAGATGAGTCTGGATGATCTTCTGACAGATGGTTCTTCAGAAATACTTAGATCCTCCAGAGAAGCTGATACTTGATCTTCAGATTCTTTGCTTCTGAGGAGCTCTGCTTCTGATGCGTTGCTTCTTGGCTCAACAACTTCTGATATATCAATATCACAATCTGCAAAATTATCAAACTGCTTTGGTTTTTCAGAACCAAGCTTATCATCAAACCTGATATTGATTGATTCTTCTACAATCAATGTTTCAGTATTGTATACTCTGTAGCCTTTTGAGCGTTCAGAATATCCAAGAAGGAAACATTTCTGTGCTTTGGAATCAAACTTACCAAGATAATCTTTAGTGTTCAGAATAAAGCATACACATCCAAAAGGATGGAAATATGAAATGTTGGGCTTTCTATTCTTCCACAATTCATAGGGAGTCTTATTTAGAATAGGTCTGATAGAGATTCTATTCTGAATATAGCATGCAGTGTTTATTGCTTCTGCCCAGAAATGCTTAGCCATATTGGTTTCATTGATCATGGTTCTGGCCATTTCTTGCAGAGTCCTATTCTTTCGTTCTACAACCCCATTTTGCTGTGGAGTTCTAGGACAAGAGAAATCATGGGCAATACCATTTTCTTTGAAGAACTCTTCAAAGGATCTGTTCTCAAATTCACCACCATGATCACTTCTGACCTTTATGATTTTACACTCTTTTTCAGATTGAATCTGAATGCAGAAATCAAAGAACACTGAATGAGTCTCATCCTTGTGTTTCAAGAATTTTACCCATGTCCAGCGGCTATAATCATCTACGATGACTAATCCATATTTCTTCCCTCTGACAGATGCTGTTTTGACTGGGCCAAACAGATCAATGTGCAAGAGTTCTAATGGCCTTGAGGTAGAAACAACATTCTTGGACTTGAATGCAGGTTTGGAGAACTTGCCCTTCTGACATGCTTCACAAAGAGCGTCTGATTTGAATTTCAGATTAGGGAGTCCTCTGACCAGATTCAGTTTGTTAATCTGAGAAATCTTTCTCAAACTAGCATGACCTAATCTTCTGTGCCAGACCCACTACTCTTCAGAAACAGACATAAGACAAGTCACCTTCTGACTCATAAGATCTTGCAGATCTGTCTTATAAATGTTGTTCTTCCTCTTGCCTGTAAATAGGATTGAGCCATCCTTCTGATTTACAGCCTTGCAAGACTCTTGATTAAAGATTATATCATAACCATTGTCACTTAATTGACTGATAGATAAGAGGTTATGTGTTAATCCTTCTACAAGAAGTACATTAGAAATGGAAGGAGAGTTACCAGACTTTATAGTTCCAGAGCCAATTATCTTGCCCTTCTGATCTCCTCCAAACTTGACTTCTCCTCCAGACTTAAGCACCAGGTCTTGGAACATAGACCTTCTTCCTGTCATGTGTCGCGAGCATCCAGAGTCCAGGTACCATGACATGTTGTGCTTTGTCCTTTTTGCAGTCAAGGATATCTGCAATAGGAATAATCTTATCCTTAGGTACCCACATTTTCTTGGGTCCTTTCTTGTTAGATTTTCTCAAGTTCTGATTGAACTTGGGTTTAACATTGTAAGCAATAGGAGGAACAGCATGATAATTTTTAATGTGAGTTTCATGATATTTCCTAGGTTGTGTCACATGCTTTTTGGTGTGTGTTATGTGAAAACTTTGAGCATGTGAAGTGTGCCTAATATCATGGGAGTGGCCATACTTGAACTGATCATACAATGGCTTGTATGTGATTTTCATTTCATCAACAGATTCAAGTTTGTATGGGGTTTCACCCTCAAAACCAATGCCTACTCTTTTGTTTCCAGACACAGCATATATCATAGAAGCTAGCTGACTTCTGCCAATACTTCTAGATAAGAACTTCCTGAAACTTAAATCATATTCTTTCAGAATATGGTTTAGACTAGGAGTGGATTTTTCTGAATCAGAAGGAGATCCAACATTATTGGATAATTTTAAAAGTTTTTCTTTTAATTCAGAATTTTCCAACTCAAGCTTCTTTGTTTCAAATTCAAATTGCTTTTTCAGCTTTTTGTATTTGAGACTAATCTGAGACTTGAGTTCCAGTAGTTCAGTTAGACCGGAAACTAACTCATCTCTAGTAAGTTCAGAAAATACCTCTTCAGAATCTGATTCTGATGTAGATTCTGATCCGTCATCTTCTGTCGCCATCAGCGCACAGTTGGCCTGCTCGTCTTCAGAATCATCTTCTGACTCATCCCAGGTTGCCATAAGACTTTTCTTCTTATGAAACTTCTTCTTGGGATTTTCCTTCTGAAGATTTGGACATTCATTCTTGTAGTGTCCACGCTCATTGCATTCATAGCACATGACTTTCTTCTTGTCAAATCTTCTGTCATCAGAAGATTCTCCACGTTCAAATTTCTTTGAACTTCTGAAGCCTCTGAACTTCCTCTGCTTGGTCTTCCAGAGTTGATTTAGCCTTCTGGAGATTAAGGACAGTTCATCTTCTTCTTCAGATTTTGATTCTTCAGGATCTTCTTCTCTAGCCTGAAAAGCGTTAGTGCATTTCTTGATATTAGATTTTAATGCAATAGACTTACCTTTCTTTTGAGGCTCATTTGCGTCCAGCTCTATTTCATGACTTCTCAAGGCACTGATAAGCTCTTCCAGAGAAACTTCATTCAGATTCCTTGCAATCTTGAATGCAGTCACCATAGGACCCCATCTTCTGGGTAAGCTTCTGATGATCTTCTTTACATGATCAGCCTTGGTGTATCCCTTGTCAAGAACTCTCAATCCAGCAGTAAGAGTTTGAAATCTTGAAAACATCTTTTCAATGTCTTCATCATCCTCCATCTTGAAGGCTTCATACTTCTGGATTAAAGCTAGAGCTTTGGTCTCCTTGACTTGAGCGTTTCCTTCATGAGTCATTTTCAAGGACTCATATATGTCATAGGCCGTTTCCCTGTTAGATATCTTCTCATACTCAGCATGAGAGATAGCATTCAGCAAAACAGTTCTGCATTTATGATGATTCCTGAAAAGCTTCTTCTGATCATCATTCATTTCTTGCCTAGACAGCTTTACGCCACTGGCATTTACTGGATGTTTGTAACCATCCATCAGAAGATCCCATAGATCACCATCTAGACCAAGAAAGTAACTTTCCAGTTTATCTTTCCAGTATTCAAAGTTTTCACCATCAAATACCGGCGGTCTAGTATAACCATTGTTACCGTTGTATTGCTCAGCAGAGCCAGATGTAGATGCAGGTGTAGGTGTAGACTTTTCACTTTCATCAACCATCTTTTACTGAAGCGTTTTTCTCTTCCTGAATCTTTTCTAAACACGGTTAAGTGCTTGCACCTTAGAACCGGCGCTCTGATACCAATTGAAGGATAGAAAAACACTTAGAAAGGGGGGGTTTGAATAAGTGTAGCTTTAAAAACTTGACAGATAAAAATAAATTGCACAGTTATTTTTATCCTGGTTCGTTGTTAACTAAACTACTCCAGTCCACCCCCGCAGAGATGATTTACCTCAACTGAGGATTTAATCCACTAATCGCACGGATTACAATGGTTTTCCACTTAGTCCGCAACTAAGTCTTCCAGAGTCTTCTGATCACACACTGATCACTCCAGGAACAACTGCTTAGATACCCTCTAAGACTTTTCTAGAGTCTACTGATCAACACGATCACTCTAGTTACAATCTGCTTAGTTCACTCCTAAGACTTCCTAGAGTATTCTGATCAACACGATCACTCTAGTTACTTACAACTTAATGTAATTCTAAGAGTATTACAAATGCTTCTTAAAAGCGATAATCACAACTGTGATATTTCTCTTAATCGTTTAAGCTTAATCTCACTAATATATTACAACAGCAATGTAGTGAGCTTTGATGAAGATGAAGATTCTGAGCTTTGGATTTGAACAGAGTTTCAGCAAGTTAATTTGAATTATATTGTTCAGGATCGTTTACCTTGCTTCTCATCAGAACTTCATATTTATAGGCGTTGAGAAGATGACCGTTGAATGCATTTAATGCTTTGCGTGTTCCGTACAGCATCGCATTTAATGTTATACGCTTTTGTCAACTACCTCGAGCCTTGTTCACGCTGTGTCTACTGACGTAGCCTTTAATAGCTTTTAACGTTCCTTTTGTCAGTCAGCGTAGCTTGCCACTTGTACTTTCTTCTGATCTGATGTTTGTGAATACAACGTTTGAATATCATCAGAGTCATACAACTTGGTGCATAGCATCTTCTGATCTTCTGACCTTGAAGTGCTTCTGAGCGTGATACCATCTTCTGAGCTTCAGTGCTTCTGATCTCATGTTCTTCTGATGCTTCCATAGACCCATGTTCTGATTCTGCTTCGACCATCTTCTGATGTCTTGCCAGACCATGTTCTGATGTTGCATGCTGAACCCTTTGAGACAAAGCTTCTGAGCGCTGAATTATGCGTACTCTTTATATATTTCCTGAAAGGGAAATTGCATTGGATTAGAGTACCATATTATCTTAAGCAAAATTCATATTATTGTTATCATCAAAACTAAGATAATTGGTCAGAACAAATCTTGTTCTAACAAAAAAGACATTGTTGGTTATGGTGTGGTGTAGCCATATTGTTGGGTGCTACGATAAAGTGAGAATTGTGTGATTATTGAGTCGCTTAGATCGTATTCCTTATCTAGGCTCATGTCGGGGCTAGGATGGAATATGGAGAGGCCCGACTCGTGGCATTGGGAGTATTGACTTTGTTGTTGTTGGGTGTAGTCGTATGGTTGTTGTTGGTAAGGAGTTTGATAATCTGTCTGGTAAGGGTATTGGTATTGGTGTTCGGAGGTCGGATGGTGTTGGTACTGAATTTGGTATGAGCATTGTTGACTTTGTTGGCTTTGTTGGCTTGGTTGGTTTTGTTGGTTTTGTTGGCGTTGATGACTTTATTAGCGTTGTTGGGGTGGTTGTTGGTTGTGTAATTGTTGGTGAGGGTCGTGCAAGTAGTAAGGGTCATACACACACATTTCAGGGATTGTAACCGATCTATACCTACTCATGTATTCTTCATTTGGATGCATTGGAAATGGGGAAATAGGGAACCGAAGAACAAATCGACGATGTTCCTTCCACATCTGACAAAATTCGGGTGCGAATGCTTTCCAATCTTAGACATCCCATTGGTTATTCACTATTTTGATATGACATTCGCCCAAATCAGTTGGGGGAATCGGAATCTCTCCATGCATGCCAAATTGGAGTTTCACACGGTCAGTCTGGTGCATCTCCTATAAAACTGCATAGGAAAAAAGAATACAATATATTATTTGGAATATCGTTGGTAATACATATATGATTCATAAAAAGTTTAGTGGTTATACATCTTGAGGTCGCAGGTGATCCAAAAGTTGTCGATACAACAAAATATTCTCCCTCGGGTTCTTGTTGTATTCCAACCTTATACCACAAAACCTTCAACGAGAAAAGTGGGAACATGTTATTTCTAATTTTTTCTAGAAAAGAGTGAGAAAATTAAAATAGAGTTATAAACTTACTTTGTTGCATAAGGGAATGTGCAGTTGTCGTCGTTTGCAGGGGTGAGTGTGGGCATTTTCCACCAACCCTATACTTGGAGTAAGAACGTGCATCTATAAGATGTGCAAGTATTGTTTTTGGCGTTCTTATAGAGAGATTGATACAACATTGCCAAAACGGCGGACCCCCAACTATACTTTTTAATCTTATTAATATTGTCAAACAAACTTAAATAAAAAAATTGATAGTGTTACCTGTCGACTCTGGAAATAAGCGGTTACCAAACAATTTTTTGGAGGGTTAATAGTAGTTCACCCCCTGTAATGTTAGCAAATTTTGTTTTTCCCCCTCCCTACCTTTTAGCAATGGTTTTTTCAAAAAAACCGTTGCCAAAACCTGCCTTTGGCAACAGTGGGGGGTAAACCGAAACACACTCATATTACATGGGGTTAACTACTATTAACCCTTTTTTGGAAGAATAAGAAATTATATATATTTCCAAAAACAGTATTTACATAGTGACCCAGAGGGTCCAACTAGGCTCTAAGAGCACCAAACAAAACAAAAACCTCACAAAAGGAGAGGAGCAATCCTCCCTCTATATTCAGGTTTCCTCCACATCCTATTGACTATACTATCTATGATCTCACTATACACATTCTTGCCATTAGTATTGCTATCATTTTTCCTATATATTTTCTCATTCCTATACAGCCAACATCTATAAACAGTTTCAGAGAAACCAGTTTTCAACAAGCTAGTACTCCAGCCCTTCTTCTTACTCTTGTGCTCCAACCAAGCGATCTATTGATCCCATCTCTGAGGCATATGATCTATTTGCATCCACTTCAGAATCTCCTGCCAAATGGTGCTCATTTCTCTGCATTCAAACAATAAATGCTACAAACTCTCGTCACCTATACAAAACACACACGCAACATTATCCAGAATTCCAAAACGAGCTAACCGATCATTAGTTGCAAATCTTCCATGGCATGCCATCCATGTCGTGAAAATGGCTCGAGGACGAGCTTCATTACCATACATGATTTTCCTCCAAGTGATTGGTTGTGTGTTACTGCAGAGTCCATGATAAAACTTCTTCTTGCAGAATTTTCCCTCATTTACATCATCATGCCAGATTCCCAACTCTTGAGCCTCATGCCTTTGATTAAGAACTGCCCGCAGAATCCACGAGCATGTGGTACCAATTGTTGCAGTCATAACGTGGCCCGTCTTTATGTAATAACTATGCACCCATCTCACCCAAAGGCTATCAATCTTCCTACACAAATTCCAGAGCAATTTCATGAGACAAACTTTGTTCCACCTTTCCAAATCATACACATTTAGGCCTCCTTGTTTTTTTGGCTCGCATATCTTACTTCACGCAATTGGTGCCCTTCTAGAGTTTACTTCCTTGCCAGTCCATAAAAATGTTCGACACATGCTCTCCATTTTCTTGGTAACTCCTTTAGGTATGGGAATACAATGTAGCCAGTAATTAGCAGTGCTGAAAATTACACTATTAATCAACTGCAACCTTCCTGCATAGCTAAGCATCTGAGCTGACCAGTGGTTGATTTTCTTCCCAATTTTCTCTACCAACATTGAACATTGATTATTAGTTAGTCTCTTACTCTCCAAAGGGATCCCTAGGTACTTAAAAGGTAAGCATCCTAAATCAAACCCAGTGATAAGAGTATTATGAGGTTACCAAACAATATCATAAGGTAACACTTTGTTTTAAGGAAAATTTTGTCCTCGGTTGAATTCTCGTCCAACTTAATAAACTCATAATACTCTTTAAAGGTCTTAAGATTGATACCTTGACCCCTCGAATTCCGGTCCGCCTCAATCATATCTACCCCCAGTACCTTATCACATAGTTCATTTGCATGTTTGGCACTCTCATTAACAACCTTCCCATCAATCAGAAGACCAAACAACATGTAAACATCCTCCAGAGTGATTGTACACTTACCTATTGAAAGATGAAATTGGTTTAGAAGATTTCTTTACTATTATAGTTTTTTTTAATTAATCGATTTCATTGGTTTAGATCAATCTCAATTTGTTTTGTCCGTCTCATTTTTTTTTTCAATCTAGTCTAGTTATTAGAAAAAAGGCTAAATTACCTCTAGGGTCCTTTATGTTATTTAATTGTAACGATTTGGTCCTTTATCTTATTTTTGCTACAAATAAGTCCTTTAAGTTACCAAATGTCTTCAGCGTTACCCTTCCTCACAGATTCCGTTCTAAAACGGATGATGTGTCACTAACGTTGCTGAGGTGTCCGTTAACGTTGCTGACACAAAATTTTTATTTAATTATTTTAAAGATGCTGACATGGAATATTTTTATTTAATTATTTTAAAGATTTATTTCAAATAGTTAAAATGAAAATTTGGGCCTTTAGCCCATCAATTGCAAAGTTATTTCATTCTAGTCCATAATTTTTTTAATCATCTAGTTTGTTTAATCAATATACACCTAATTTTTTTATACACAAAACGATGTGGAACTAAATGGAAACTGATTTTCCCCTCCATGAATAATTATGCAGTAGCTAATTGGTATGCTCTTTCTTTCCAACAATAACACCCTTACAATACCAACAATTTACAATTACAACATTAATACTTACAACATTAATACAAGAACAAGATTTTGATGATCATAATACTTATACTACTACTGATCATATTCATCACCAACAGCTACAGTTAGAAAATAGCAATAACAGTAATACTCACAATTTCTTTGATTTGCAAAATATCATGAGTATGGATTCTGCTTCCATGGATAATAGTTCTGGTTCAAATTATGTTGTTTATGGCAGCTGGTCCAATTCCATCTCCATCATGTGCGCCCATGGTTGTTTTTCCTACACAAAATAAACTGTTTATGATACTCCCCAAATGTTATGTGTGTGATAGGATCCCTAATGAGAAGGTGGACTCAAAGGGACAATCTGAATGTGAGTTGTCCAAACCTATATTGTGGAGAGTTTATGTTAAGATAAATAGAGAAGGAAAAAAGTAGGAACATACATATGGTTAGGAGTGATAAGAGGAAAATGCATATGTATAAAACTCACCAAGTTTAGTTTATCACTTGAAGAGAATTGATTAAATGCATGCATAGCATGAGGCAGCTCTAGCAGAGCAACTGGGTCACACGAACCTTTTTTCGGAAGCATTGTCATCAACACAGAGAACAACTTACATATCATTGTCATGAAGAGTGTAATACCCTGTATTAAATTAAATGCTCTAATGTTATTAACTGACACTGAGATTTTATCGATTGGTACATTAGAGATACTTTTGGACATTAAGTTAGTAGTGTTAACTTAAAGAATTTCCTTATATCTTTTCCTTTTTGGTTTTCTTCTTCATTGGCAACATAAAGAGAAAGTTAGAGAGAAGAAGTAGAGAGAAGGAGGAGCAAGAAGAGAAAGCAGAAGAAAGCTTGGATCTTCATCATTCTCCGCCGAATCGACTCATCTTCGACATCAACGACTCATAATCGAGGTGGGTTCTAGTTAGAAACTTATAGATTTGATTGTGGATGAGAAATCATAAGTTTGGATATTAGGGATTTCATAGAGAAATCTAGGTTTTGAACAAATTCATCAATGTTCATGAGCAAGTGCTTATAATCCGTAAATATATCATCTATAGGTTGTATCTATACTCTAATATGATCTGGAACAGATTAGGATGGTTTAGATGGTTTTGAACCATGGATTTTGTGTGTGAAGCAGAGCTGAGAACTCAGTTCTCGCGCGCTTCGCGGCGCGAACGGGGCTGCGCGGCACGAACTATGCAGGTTTTTAGGGGTTTTGATTCTGCCTTCAGTACACGGCGTGTACAAGAGTTCGCGGCGCAAACATTGTTGAAATTATGAGGGTTTGCTTCTGCCAGAGGGTTCGCGGCGCGACCTAGCTGTTGCGCGGCGCGAACTGAAGCTTTCTTAACCAAATTCTTTAGCTTAAATGAGAAATTGTTTCGATCGTAACTTTTGGACCGTAACTCTGTTTTAATCGCCGTTCGAAGTGGTAGGAAGCTAGGAGTGTGTATTTTCTATTAGTGTAGGTTTTGGGAAAAGGGGAGAATTATTTAATCGAGAGTCGGGTCATTGCTTGATTTCTTAGGTTGGTTTCCGTTCGGAACCATGAGAACGTTATGCTTTTGGTATGATGCTTGTGTACTCTATAATTGTTGGTTGAGTTCTATTGCAGGTGGATTGGTAAATCTTGTTATATATATATATATATATATATATATATATATATATATATATATATATATATATATATATATATATATATATATATATATCAGAGAGGTTTGAATAATTTCATTGTATATGAATAACGGATAAGTGAGGAAAACCTAGGATGAGTCATTATATGGGACATACGTGTTTAGAATCTTATGAGGAAAGGCTAACAGGCCTAGTGGTTTGCGGAAGCGATCACCATTGTTGATGTATTAATCGGAACCGTTGTATTTCTTTATTTCTTTATTTTTCCTTTGAATGCTAACAGGCATTCTTCGTGCAGAGAGGCACATAATCTTGGCAGGTTTGATTCCCGCTTTTGTGTACGAATGGAACCTACGGGTAGAGACTTGTGATGGTGTACGGGCCATGTGAAGTGACAATTCATGGGGAAAGGCTCATGAGTCCGAATCCATTTCGTATGTCAAGATTTTCCAAAGGATCCATGACTCGTGCCACCTCCTAGACGTAGAAGGGGACGGGAATATGGGGATGCCTTGGTATTGGTTTCCGATTAGTAATCTTGTGTTTGAGTTATTGAACTCTAAGTATGATTCCATATAATGTTAGTGTGTGAACTCAAGGTCTAGTTCCTCTTATGACTTAAGACTTATAGGTTAGAACCCTGTAAAGCCGAGAGGATCCATAGGATAGGGAACTCACTGAGATATTTTATCTCACCCCATTATATATTGATTTCAGGTACTACAGGTTCCGCGAAGGGTAAGGAGAAAGCAGTTTGATTTCCTTATTCCTTATGCTTATTTTGGACATGGCGAAGCTTCCGTTGTGGATTTTCTTTTGAGATCATTGTTGATCTAGTTCTTAGTATTTTGTTTTGAACATCTTGTATGTATTATGCCGTTGTTAGAACTTTGTATTTAGGGCATTAATATGTATAATGTGTTGACTAGGAACTTATAAGTATTTTCAGTACCAAATACTTGGATTCATGTATATGTATATGCTTTGATGTATGTATTTATATATGGGTGTTACAGTTGGTATCAGAGCAGGTCGTATCCTCGACCTAGCCATGAGATATTATAAGTGTTTCTTTCTGTCCAAGATGTGTTGTGTTCCCATGAGTTTTGTTGTGTTATGACTATGGTATTGAGCCTGATCAACTTAATCCCATTTTGATGACCTCCGGGAACATGGCGGACGGACGCAGGACTCGTGGTCGACCCCCCACACGACCTCCACAAGTGAATACACCGGATGGCGGTGCGAATGTTCCATGGCCCCAGTTCATGCAACAGATGCAACAGCAGCAGAATCAGTTCATGCTGCAGATGATGCAACAGATGAATGGCGGTCATAATGTTCCAGTGGTTGTGCCCGAAGCTGTAGGTGGGACTTATAGGGATTTTATTCGCATGAATCCTCCGGAATTTCATGGTGGATTAGATCCTATAAAGGCGCATGAGTGGGTGGCCAATGTAGAAGGAATCTTTGAGATCGTGCATTGTAGTGAAAAGAACAAGGTGGTATTTGCTTCTCATTCACTGAAAGGTCCAGCTATGAGGTGGTGGAAGGGTGCTTCTGCTTTGATGACTACTCAGGAGGTACCTAAGGAATGGGAAAATTTCAAGACCACTTTTATGGAGAAATACTTTCCTAGTTCACTAAGGACTAAGAAGGAGTTGGAGTTCCAACAGTTAAGGCAGGACAATATGTCAGTGGCTACTTATGCTGAGAAGTTTGAAATTTTGGCTGCTTACTCTAGGTAGGCCGCGTATGCTCCTGATGAGGGTTGGAAGGTGGACCAGTTTCTGTTTGGTTTAAGGGCTGATATCTCACATAGTGTGTCCCAGAGGGAGTTCACTACTTATACGGAGTTGTTGCGACAATGTTATGTGGCTGAGACCAGTTTGAAGAAAGTTCAAGCTGAGGAAGATTTGAAGAAGAAGAATCAACATGAGAGGGGAAGGCCAAGCCAACAATTTCGACCTAGGCCACAAGCTTTCAAAGGGAAGCAAGTGCAAAGTTCTCGGTCTAGTGCACCTCCGGTGTGTCGTAGTTGTGGTAAGAATCACCTTGGAAGGTGTACCTTTGAAGGGGTGAAATGTTTTCATTGTCATCAAGAAGGGCATATGGCTAGGAATTGTCCTCAGAATAGGAATCAAGTGCAAGGAAGGGGTACTGTTAGAGTTTATACCTTGGATGCTAAGAAGACCAAGGGTGATAACTCTTTGATTGCGGGTACGTGTTTCATTAATGGGCATTCTTGTTTTGTTCTATTTGATTGTGGAGCAACACACTCTTTTGTGTCATTACAATGTATGAAGCGACTTGGGTTGCAAGCTACTCCTTTATTTCCTCCTATGGCGGTTACTACTGCTATGGATGAGATGGTAGAGACACCGTTGGTGTGTGAAAATTGTGCGTTATCTGTGGGTGGTAGGAATTTCCAGATTGATCTTGTTTGCTTACCACTTAAGAAAGTAGATGTTGTATTGGGAATGGATTGACTTTCTGCTAATTTGGTGTTCATTGGGTGTGAAGAGAAGTTAATCATTATTCCATCTGAAGAAGCTACTCCGAAGGATGTGTTGACTACTATACTAGAAGGTACGGTAGGTATGATTAATTTCTTGTTTGAGAAAGAGAAGTCTGTTCTGTTGGTTCTCACTGAGGAGACGGGTGACAAGTTAGAGGTTTCGCAAATTGCTGTTGTTAGAGAATTTCCTGATGTTTTTCCCGAGGATGTCACTTCGCTTCCTCCTGAAAGGGAAGTGGAATTCTCTATTGACCTGATACCAGGAACGACTCCTATATCCGTTTCTCCGTATCGGATGGCACCGCTTGAATTAAGAGAATTGAAGGGACAATTGGAGGAACTGATGGCTAAACATTTTGTACGACCTAGTGTCTCACCCTGGGGAGCTCCAGTGTTGTTAGTAAAGAAGAAGGATGGTGGGATGAGACTATGTATTGATTACCGTCGGTTGAATAAGGCAACCATCAAGAACAAATACCCTTTGCCAAGGATAAACGACTTGTTAGATCAATTGAAAGGAGCCTGTGTGTTCTCGAAGATTGATTTGCGGTCAGGTTATCACCAAATCCGTGTGAAGAGCTCAGATGTGCCAAAGACCGCATTTAGAACCCGTTATGGTCATTATGAATTCTTAGTAATGCCTTTCGGTGTTACGAATGCTCCAGCTGTTTTCATGGATTATATGAATCGAATATTCCAGCCTTACTTAGATCAATTTGTGGTAGTCTTTATTGATGACATTCTTATTTATTCTCGTACTCCACAAGAGCACGAAGAACACCTGAGGATTGTTCTGTCGGTATTGCTAGAAAATCAATTGTTTGCTAAGTTAAGCAAGTGTGAGTTTTGGATGACGGAGGTAAGATTTCTTGGTCATGTCATATCTCAAGGAGGTGTGGCAGTGGACCCGTCAAAAATTGAAGCGGTAATTAATTGGGAGAGACCGAGCAATGTCTCAGAAGTCCGAAGTTTCTTGGGCTTAGCCGGCTACTACAGAAGATTTATAAAAGGGTTTTCTCAATTGGCTTTACCAATGACTAGACTTACTCGGAAGGAGTGTCCTTTTGTTTGGGATTCGGGGTGTGAACAGAGTTTCATGGGCTTGAAGGAAAGATTGACGACTGCTCCTGTTTTAATCGTTCCTGATCCAAATAAGTCCTATGAAGTATTTTGCGATGCTTCCAAGAAAGGATTAGGAGGAGTATTGATGCAGGATGGTCAGGTGGTAGCATACACATCTCGACAGTTAAAAGTTCACGAAGAGAATTATCCAACTCATGATTTAGAATTGGCTGCGGTTGTTTTTACCCTAAAGGTGTGGCGTCATTACTTGTATGGAGTTCATTTTGAAATGTTCAGTGACCACAAGAGTTTAAAGTACCTATTCGATCAGAAGGAGTTGAATATGCGTCAGAGGCGGTGGATGGAATACTTGAAGGATTATGATTTTGACTTGAAGTATCATCCAGGCAAGGCGAATAAAGTGGCGGATGCTTTGAGTCGGAAGGTGTTAAAGAGGGCCGAATTGATGATGTTAGAGTATGCATTGTTGGAAAAATTTCGAGATCTCAACCTTCAATTTGTTTGGACCCAAAATGGAGTATTGATGGGAAACTTGAATGTTAATTCTATTTTGAGAAATGACATTCAACAAGCACAAGTGTCTGATACTAAGTTACAAGAGGTGTTGGTTCAACCAGGGTTTACTCGAGCTACGGATGGAGTGATTATGTTTAATCAGAGGATTTGTGTTCCGGACGATGCGTTATTGAAAAGAAGGATTTGGATGAAGCTCACAAGGGTGCTTTCACTATACATCCGGGTTCTTCAAAAATGTATCAAGATTTGAAAAGAGATTATTGGTGGTCCGGAATGAAAAGAGATGTCGCGGTGTACGTATCAGAGTGTGCTGTATGCCAACAAGTAAAGATTGAACATCAAAGGCCAGGTGGATTGTTACAACCACTAGAGATTCCAATATGGAAGTGGGATAGTATTTCAATGGATTTTGCGGTTAGTTTACCTCGTACTCAAGGTGGATATGATTCTATTTGGGTGATTATAGATCGGTTGACGAAATCTGCACATTTCTTAGCCGTGAAGACTACTTACAAGGCAAGTCATCTTGCACGGTTATTTGTCGCAGAAATTGTGAAGTTGCACGGTGTACCCTCTAGTATTGTGTCGGATAGAGATCCGAAGTTCACTTCGAGGTTTTGGAGAGCTTTTCAACAAGCGATGGGATCTAAATTATGTTTGAGCACGTCGAACCACCCTCAAACGGATGGTCAAACGGAGCGAACGATACAAACCTTGGAAGATATGTTAAGAGCTTGTGTGCTTGAAAGTAGAGGAAATTGGAAGGAGCTTTTACCATTGATTGAATTTGCATACAACAACAGTTATCACGCGGGTATCGATATGGCACCTTATGACGCATTGTATGGGAGGAAATGTAGAACACCGTTGTGTTGGTCAGAAGTTGGTGAGGATAGAATTTTGGGACCCGAAATTATTCAAGAGACCACGGACAAGATTAGAATGATTCGTGAGAAGGTTAAGCAAGCACAAGATCGCCAGAAGAGTTATGCGGATAACCGTAGGAGGCCTTTGGAGTTTATGGAAGGTGACCATGTATTCTTGAAGGTTACTCCGAGATTGAGGTTGAAAGGACCGTTTAAGTCGAGGAAATTAAGTCCGAGATACGTGGGACCGTATGAGATTCTAGAAAGGATTGGTGAAGTTGCTTACCGTTTAGCCTTACCGCCTTCTCTATCAAAAATGCATGATGTTTTTCACGTGTCTCAACTACGAAAGTTTATTCCCGATCCTCTTCAGCCGGTATTACCAGATGCAATTGAGATAGAATCATATTTGACTTTTGAACCCTTACCGAGCCGCATAGTGAGAAGAGAGACTAAAGTGTTGCGAAACAAGGAGATTCCTCTTGTTAAGGTTCAGTGGGATGCGACACATCCGGGTGATGCTACATGGGAACTTGAATCGGAAATGCGGGATGCTTACCCTCACCTTTTCAGGTAATTCTTAAATTCGAGGACGAATTTCTATTTAAGGGGGGGAGGACGTAATACCCCGTATTAAATTAAATGCTCTAATGTTATTAACTGACACTGAGGTTTTATCGATTGGTACATTAGAGATACTTTTGGACATTAAGTTAGTAGTGTTAACTTAAAGAATTTCCTTATATCTTTTCCTTTTTGGTTTTCTTCTTCATTGGCAACATAAAGAGAAAGTTAGAGAGAAGAAGTAGAGAGAAGGAGGAGCAAGAAGAGAAAGGAGAAGAAAGCTTGGATCTTCATCATTCTCCGCCGAATCGACTCATCTTCGACATCAACGACTCATAATCGAGGTGGGTTCTAGTTAGAAACTTATAGATTTGATTGTGGATGAGAAATCATAAGTTTGGATATTAGGGATTTCATAGAGAAATCTAGGTTTTGAACAAATTCATCAATGTTCATGAGCAAGTGCTTATAATCCGTAAATACATCATCTATAGGTTGTATCTATACTCTAATATGATCTGGAACAGGTTAGGATGGTTTAGATGGTTTTGAACCATGGATTTTGTGTGTGAAGCAGAGCTGAGAACTCAGTTCTCGCGCGCTTCGCGGCGCGAACGGGGCTGCGCGGCACGAACTATGCAGGTTTTTAGGGGTTTTGATTCTGCCTTCAGTACGCGGCGCGTACAGGAGTTCGCGGAGCGAACATTGTTGAAATTATGAGGGTTTGCTTCTGCCAGAGGGTTCGCGGCGCGACCTAGCTGTTGCACGGCGCGAACTGAAGCTTTCTTAACCAAATTCTTTAGCTTAAATGAGAAATTGTTTCGATCGTAACTTTTGGACCGTAACTCTGTTTTAATCGCCGTTCGAAGTGGTAGGAAGCTAGGAGTGTGTACTTTCTAGTAGTGTAGGTTTTGGGAAAAGGGGAGAATTATTTAATCGAGAGTCGGGTCATTGCTTGATTTCGTAGGTTGGTTTCCGTTCGGAACCATGAAAACGTTATGCTTTTGGTATGATGCTTGTGTACTCTATAATTGTTGGTTGAGTTCTATTGCAGGTGGATTGGTAAATCTTGTTATATATATATATATCAGAGAGGTTTGAATAATTTCATTGTATATGAGTAACGGATAAGTGAGGAAAACCTAGGATGAGTCATTATATGGGACATACGTGTTTGGAATCTTATGAGGAAAGGCTAACAGGCCTAGTGGTTTGCGGAAGCGATCACCATTGTTGATGTATTAATCGGAACCGTTGTATTTCTTTATTTCTTTATTTTTCCTTTGAATGCTAACAGGCATTCTTCGTGCAGAGAGGCACTGTGCAGAGAGGCACATAATCTTGGCAGGTTTGATTCCCGCTTTTGTGTACGAATGGAACCTACGGGTAGAGATTTGTGATGGTGTACTGGCCATGTGAAGTGACGATTCATGGGGAAAGGCTCATGAGTCCGAATACATTTCGTATGTCAAGATTTTCCAAAGGATCCATGACTCGTGCCACCTCCTAGACGTAGAAGGGGACGGGAATATGGGGATGCCTTGGTATTGGTTTCCGATTAGTAATCTTGTGTTTGAGTTATTGAACTCTAAGTATGATTCCATATAATGTTAGTGTGTGAACTCAAGGTCTAGTTCCTCTTATGACTTGAGACTTATAGGTTAGAACCTTGTAAAGCCGAGAGGATCCATAGGATAGGGAACTCACTGAGATATTTTATCTCACCCCATTATATATTGATTTCAGGTACTACAGGTTCCGCGAAGGGTAAGGAGAAAGCAGTTTGATTTCCTTATTTCTTATGCTTATTTTGGACATGGTGAAGCTTCCGTTGTTGATTTTCTTTTGAGATCATTGTTGATCTAGTTCTTAGTATTTTGTTTTGAACATCTTGTATGTATTATGCCGTTGTTAGAACTTTGTATTTAGGGCATTAATATGTATAATGTGTTGACTAGGAACTTATAAGTATTTTCAGTACCAAATACTTGGATTCATGTATATGTATATGCTTTGATGTATGTATTTATATATGGGTGTTACAAAGAGATTTCTCGAAATCAACTCGTATTACACATGCGTGAACCATTAACAAATTCTGTGTTAGACCGTAAAAGATGCTTGGTATTGAAAAACCGCCACTGGATCCTCTAATCATTTTCATAGCATACTTGTGTCGGGATTCATGAAGATATATATATGCATAAAAAGAAGCATTCAAATCGTCCAGGCCAAAGATGAAAAATTGTTGATTCGTGATGATGATAACGATCTGCAAGATAAGAAGAAGGAAGCAGGAAGCAAATTGCCACAACCATATATTTCATTTAGTCCCACATCGTTTTATGTATAGAAAAGTTTGGTGTATATATTGATTAAACAAACTAGAATATTTAAAAGGTTCTGGTCTAAAATAAAGTAGCTTTGGCTATGGATAGGCTAAAAGCCTAAAAATTTTATTTTAATTATTTAAAATAAATCTTTAAAATAATTAAATAAAAAAATTCTATGTCAGCCATCTTTAAAATGATTAAATAAAAAAAACTTGTGTGGCGAGTGGATGTACGAGGAAATGAACCCTGCCTTTATAATTTGGACACCTGTTTACACGTTTTCCCTGTGTTGAAAAATGCCAAAATTCGAAATAAATGAATCTATTCTTATCAAAATAAATATAAATTCCACTTGGAACTCGGAACAAGTACCCACACACTCTCTCTTTCCGTTCTGTCATTTCCATTTCTACTTTTCTCTCACTTCTCTACTCCATCCACCGCCCTTTCCCTTTTCTCGCCGGAACCCTAATTCTATCCGCCGGAACTCAATAAACCACCGCCGAGGTATCATCCACCTTTTCACTATTCTATTATTTTTTTCAATCAAAATATTGTTTGAATGTTCACTTTACGCTCACAATGAACGAGTTGTTGATACAGTAGATGATTGAAGAATAGGTGAAACCGAAAGAAGCTGGATTTCCTCGCCGAATGGAGGGAGGTAGCATCTCTAGACTTTATTATTCTGGTACTTTCATGTCCAACTTTTTTTTTGGTTTTGGATATAGGGTTCTCACAGTGTAATACAATACAATTCTATTTTTGATAGTGTGTGTTTATGAAAGTTTCTGATAGCGTTTCTCTAGTCTGATTCACTTGTATGTTTAAGGGATACACTCATGGATTATGATGACAATGACTATCAAAGCCAGAATCTCAATTTAGCTGGTGAAGGGAGTACCAAATTTCCTCCAGTTTTAAGACCATATGCTCTCCCCAAGTTTGATTATGATGAAAGCCTCCAAGGTCATTTAAGGTTTGATAGTTTGGTTGATACTGAAGTTTTCCTTGGCATTGAAAGTAACGCAGATAATCAGTGGATTGACGCGTACTCCCGTGTAAGTAGTGGGGTAGAGTTTAATTCAACTGAAGCTGAAACTTGCTCTATATCAAGGCATAATAATGTTTGGTCTGAGGCGACTTCCTCGGAATCTGTTGAGATGCTATTAAAATCTGTTGGACAGGAGGAATTTGTCCCTAGAGAAGGTGTTATACAGGAGTCGGATGCCTGTGATGAACTTGCATGCCTAGTCAACCAAATGGATCCCTCTCTGAAAGCTGATGAGAAAATTGAGTTTAAAGATGATGTTGCTGATACACAGCCACCTAGTTGTATTCATGAAAACGTATCCGGATCAAAAGAGGATGTAGAAATGGAGCAGTCTCTGGCCGGAATTTCCCAAGGCCGTGAAAGCGAACCATCAATAGATGGAAGTTTAAATAATATGGAACCACCTGATATGCATCTTCATGTTGACTTACCTGAGTCTGGGGGGATTCTCTTCACTGATGGTAAATATGATGATACAAACCAAATGAAAGTTGAAACTCCCGCTGATACTTTTCTCCATGAAAAAACTAATGATAAGTCATCTGTGTCTGTGGCGACGACTAATATGAATGAGGCATCTACAGTGAATATCCCTTCTACTTGTGAAGTGTTAAAAATTCAAAATACGCAAAATCAAATAGTTGGTACCGGTGATGACAACCAAAGTTCTTTACAAACACAAACTAGTAAGCTGGATTTGGAGTCTTGCGTGAAGAACGGAAATTTTGATGTTGACACTCAAACTTTAGATATCAGCGCGGTTGAGGGTGAATCAAATCAGTCTGATAATCCACTTTGTTTAATCCACGGAGAAGACACTTTGGAATGTGTGAGTGTAGTTGAAGGCCTTGCGACTGGGATAGGTACTTCAGAGAAATCCTTGAACACTGTATCTAATGATATTTCTAACCTGCAGAAAACAGAAAGAGGAAGTGAAGATGCATGTTTTAGAGATTTTTCCCTGAGAAATGCTAATATAGACACATTATTGATTAAAGATTCTGTGGCGGGTGATCAATCTGCACCAATTACAAGCAATACTCCAAAGATTGCAATAAAAGATGATTCTAGTTCTGAAGGGGAAGATGCATGTTTTAAAGATTTATCTCAAGGGAATGCAAATAAAGGTGCTTTATTGGTTAAAGGTCCTCTGATGGATGATCAATCTCCACTAAGTACAAGTGACACACCAAAGATTGCCGTAGAAGATGATTCTAGTTCTGAGGGGCATAGAATTGAGGTCAGTAGTTCTGATTGTGGAACTTGTCCTAATTATCATCTGAATACGGTTACAATTGAGAAGACACTTGTCGAGAGCAATGTTTCTAAGGAAAAAGAGTTGTTAAACATTGGTAACCAGATGGATACAGATGATTTGTCAAGTAAGGCAGATGCATCTATGTTTGCTGTGGTGGATAAAAAGACTTTTGTAGTTAGCGAAGGCAATAGTGATGACAGAGCAAGTTTTTTCAGTTCCAATACAGTGGTTTCTACTAAGTCTTGTATTTTGGGTGAGACAACTCCAATGTGTGAAAACAACAAATCTAACAAGCAGGGTGATCATAAATTTTTTTGTCAAGCCATTTCTGTCAGTGACCAAGGGAGTGAAAAGGCTCCTTTTGATTTGAGCACAGTTCATTGTGATGTTGATCAATCTCATCTTGCTGACGGGGGAGTTTGTTCATCATCTCTTGGTGCATGTAGCGTGGAAACCTCCACAGTGTCAGTTGATGTCATGCCCATCAATAGTTCAGGTATATTTCAAATTAGAAAATATCTATCTTGTTTTAGGGTTTATCTTCAATGTTTTTTTGCATCTTATTTTTCAGGTTCAAAATATTTGTTAGAAAGTATTTATTCAACATCCTGAAAGACAGTATATGTTGTACCTCCTAGCAGAATTGTGTATTGCGTGCTTAATAACTAGTCTGTAGTAAGTTACTAGTAATATAATATGCTGATTGGCATATTCTGACACTATATTGAGCTTCTTAAGGCTTGACCTATAAATAAGTAATCCGCGTACCTTACTGAAAGCTTAGGTGAATCATTGCATCAGTTTCACTCCACAAGATACTCAGATTTCTCTCTCTGGTTTATCATTTTCCTTACAGATGTCCATGAGCTTAAAAGGATGAAGCATGTTGACTCTGCTTCTGTTGATGAAAAGGAAGACTTTGAAGCCCAAATAGTTGAGGAAGCAGGCATTTCTCTCCCTGTTGGGTTTTCTAAACTGGAAGTTGATCCTTGTACTGTTGCTGGAAACGACAATAAAAAAAAATCCGACAATACTGGTCACATATCATGGGAGACAGACAACAGCTCTCTGCATAATCTGGATACTAGTGCTACTGAAAGTATTGGTGAACCTCAAGAAATACAAAGCGTTGATCACGAGTGCACAAAAGAGTCTAGTGTGGTTGCTGTTCTATGTGAACCAATAAAGAAACAGGGCAATGAGGTTACTGTTTCTTTTATTAAGGATGATAAAGAGGCAATACAAGAGCATCATGACAAGCCATACTCGAAATTATCAGGTAATCTTTAATATATTCTTGTGATTCCTTTCCAATTTTATAGTTTTTTTTTTTAGGTGTAATCAGTTGTTAATGACTGTTTACTGATAGTGCTTTGTGCACCTTTAAGAACACAATGTCAACATGTAACTATTCTTGAATGTTAGAGCATCTTGTTACACATATTAAGCCTGACACCTTATTTATGGTTAGTGCATGTGAATGTGGTTGTAGCATCTTATTCCCGATCAATTGTCGACCTTTTGATTTGCTCTTGATTTTTCTTGTTTACTCTTGTTTCTGCTTGCTGTATGCATATAACATATTAACTTCTGGGTGTAACATTGGAAAATGTTATAATTTATACCCCCTCCTTTTTTATTGGGATTTTTTTTTACCAAAATACTAAGAAGTTGTTTTACAATACCAATGAATCATTAATGTTATTTTTCCTAGTATTATATTTTGGGAAATGCTAACAAGTGTCCTGGGGCACTCTTTAAGTGATTAAAGTGGTAAATTTTTATAAAAATGCATGTATTCAATGCATTGAAAATGCATTTGAAATTGAAATATTAACTTTTGTAAAGAATATTTTCTTTATTTAGTATCCTTAAAGAGTGCCCCAGGGGCACTTGTTAGCATGACCCTTATACTTTTAAGTATTTATTACTCTATCCTTTTTCAACTCTTAAAATTTATCTTTCCCATATCATTAAGGAAGGGCAATTTTGTAAAATCCTTCATAATTTATCTCTTTTCATACAACAATCATTACATTTCTTAATACCCGTGAAACTATCAAAACGCCTTATAATAAAAAGCAGAGATATAGTATGTTTGAGAATGACCCCCATCTCATGTTAGTACAATTGTTGAAAATATAGTATGTTTGAATTTGAACCATGTGCTGAATTGTTTATACTTGATTTTTTTAGAAGCAAATTGTTCATATTTGTAATATAAATCTCCTGTTCTTTCTTAACACTTATTTAATTTTTCCATACCTATTAGAAGATCAATTTTATATATGACCTATTGTTTGCAAATGAAGGTTCCACATCGTCTTCTATTCCAGATCCTCACAATGAGTTGCATACTGAAGGTTGTTCTGCCAATCCTCCGTATAATAAGCATGATGTATCTAAAGATGGGAGAAGTGTAGTTCCTGATGTAGGTCTTGTGGCAAATTCGTCCAAAAAAGACGTTACAGATTGGACCCCAATAGGAGCAAAAGCTGGTGCGAGGGGTCCCTTTCCTGTTATTGTAGCCAACAAAGACTCGGTGGTAATCCGTGTTACTTTTCCATTATTTACAGCTTATTGAAAGATTCATTGTAAAATACAATTTGTATTTTTCATTATGAATTGATCTAGTTGACTTATTTTATTCTTTTTTCTCCTCTTATTTTTAAAGGTTGTAGCAGAATCTCCGCTGGCTTCTGAATTAGGTACTCCCAAACCGAATGTAGCTAGACTTGTATCTCATGGAAGTCCACTAATACCTGATGGTGATTTAGCACAAAGTGTTTCTAAAGGTACACCTGAACGTAAAACCAGGCGAACACCTAATAAGACTGCTGGAAAGGAATCATCTAGAAAAGGAAGCAAAGGAAAGACTCCAGCAAAACGGTCAGAAAAAGGGGACAGATCAACCAGTGTACCTCTGAGCCCATCCTCTGGTTTCCAGCTGATGCAATCCAACGAGGCACATCAGTATAGGAAAATTGATTCCATCAGTACAAAGCCATTTTCAGATTTGAATACCTCTGCTTCTCCGTCTGTTATGTTTCAACAGCCTTTTATGGATGTTCAACAAGTACAGCTACGTGCACAGATCTTTGTATATGGAGCTTTGATGTGAGTTCTAATGTTGGCTGTTATTTTCATTTAAATGTTATGGTTACTTAGATATGATGTGCAAGTGTGCTTATGAATATTATATTTTCATCCGTTCCCCTACACACTTATAGCCCTCGGTGTTAAAAATTGGACCAGACTAGTTGATCCTACAAGTTGAACTAGGAATCAGTCAAGCATTCTGTTCCTAACTGATCTTAGAATCAGTAAAGCATTCTGTTCCTAACCGATCTTAGAATCGTTGAGAACTATAAAAAGTTCAGCTGTAAGATTGTTTTTTCTTTCTCTTCTGTAATTTTTATTTTTATCTCAAAATTTTAACTAATGTCTGGTAAAAATAGCCATTATTATGGGTTTTACTATTTTACCATTTACTATTGATTTTCTTTGATTTTAATTTAAAATTAAACTCTTATATTTTAATATTACTTACTACGATTTGGTGTTGAACTTAGTTAGCTTCTATGGTGTTCCCAACTTCTAATAACTGTTATCTGAATCCAAAGCCTGTTTGCGTCTTTATGTGATAGGATTTTGTTTAGGCAGCATGAGTTGTGCTATACTCACCAGTATGATGATCAATTGTGCTGATCATTTTTCTTATTGATGTTGCTGCAGTCAAGGCATAGTACCTGAGGAGGCCTATATGTTATCGGCTTTTGGCGGTGCAGGTTTTTGCCCCCCTCAAAACCATGATCTCTTTACTTATTTTTTTTCTTGCTTGCAACAAAGTATTAAGCTCCTAGAAATTGTTTATTTAGATGGTGGACGGAACTTTTGGGAGAAAGCCTGGTCTTCCTGCTTGGAAAGGCAGCGGAGCCATAAGTCTCATCCAACTAACTCAGACACACCACTGCAATCACTATCTGGTATATTTATAATATGTACTTACATATGTGTTTAGATTTCCCTCTGGTCTCACATCGTGTAACTATTTTGCAGGTACTAGAACCGCTGATTTGGCAGTTAAGCAAAGCGAACTGCAAGGAAAGGGTATCACCCCCCCTCTTGGCCTAGCCAGTAGCATGAGCACTCCAACCATTGTAAACCCTTTCATTCCCCTGTCATCTCCCCTTTGGAGTTTACCGTCTCCCTCACAGGCACTTGTTTCATTGCATCCTAATCAAACTCCACCACTGAGAAACTTCCTTGGGCATAATACATCTAGGATATCCCAATCCCCCCTTCGTGGACCATGGGTTGCTTCTTCTACTCCTGCTCTTGATAACAGTTCCTATCTCTCTGCATCACCTGTCACAGATACAATTAAATCCAGTTCAATCAAAGGAACTTCTGCACCTTCTTCCTCTAGCATTAAGAATGTCCCTCCTAATCTGCAAGCTTCTAATGTAGGTCTACAAAATGTATTTCTGCAAACTACTCCTCTGTTTAATACAAGCAATGCGACTGTATCATCTGCCCGACAATCTTGTGATCCGAAGTCCAAAAAAAGGAAAAAGGTTACAACAGAGTCTGAGGATCTCGGCCATAAGAGTATGCATTTGCAGTCACACCTAGTATCAACTCCTATTGTCAGCAACCATATATCTCCTGCTAACGCCACTGAACCCCCTGTTGTGAATGTGCCAGTAACTACTGTTGAAAAATCAGTTGAGTCTGTATCTCCTCTATCTCTGGCTGATCGCCTCAAAGGTGGCTGGAATATTGAGAAAAGGATTATGTCAGATGAGTCTCTTACAAAAATTGAGGAGGCAAGGATAAATGCAGAAGAAGCTTCTACTCTTTCTGCCGCTGCGGTGAATCATAGCATGGAGATATGGAAACAGTTGGATAAGCAAAAAAATTCTGGATTGGCTTCAGATATTGAGGCCAAATTAGCTTCTGCAGCAGTTGCAGCTGCAGCAGCTGCGGCTGTTGCAAAGGCAGCAGCTGCAGCTGCCAATGTTGCGTCAAATGCTGCACTGCAAGCAAAACTGATGGCTGATGAAGCATTGATCTTTTCTGGTCATGAGAGTTCTTGCAGAACTTATTTTTCCGAGGGTATGAGTAACATGGGAAAAGCAACCCCTGCTTCCATCTTAAAGGGTGCAAGTGGAATCAATAGCTCTAGTTCTATTATCGGTGCTGCAAAGGAGGCTTCAAGAAGGAGAGTGGAAGCTGCTTCATTTGCCAGAAAACGAGCTGAAAATGTGGATGCTATTGTGAAGGCTGCTGAGCTGGCAGCAGAAGCTGTTTCACAGGCTGGCAGGATTGTTACAATGGGTGATCCTTTGTCATTAAGTGACTTGGTAGAAGCTGGTCCAGAGGGTTATTGGAAAGCATTCCAAGAGTCTTCTCAGCAAGTTGGGTTATTTAAAGCCACGGGTAGAGGTCCGATGAATGTTGACAATATAGACAGACCAGAAACCTCTCAAATATCTAACAGAGATACCTCATCTATGGAAATGGGGAAGCGGATTGCCGCGATTGAGGAGTCACCCTTTCAGAAGGTGCATAATGAGACGTCACTGGACCATATGAGATCAGTTGATGAAAATAGTTCAAATGGATCAAGGGGCCGCAGGGTTTCTAATTTAGTCAATCCCATTGACGTGCTTCCCGAATCTGTGACTGAATTACAGGTTTCTTTGACTGACGGTAATGGACCCGAAAATCTGGAGAAGAATAGCATAAAAGAGGGCTCACATGTAGAGGTTGTTTTAATAAACTTTTTCCTTTCTTTTAGTGATTGAGTTAATGTAGTTAGATTCATGACTGCTGATTTTTTTGGGTTATTTGTACAACTTTGGTGATTATTAGGTTCTACCGTTCTGGTTTTTAGTATCCATTCTTGGCTAACTGAAGCAATTGTATGTATCAGGTTTTTAAAGATGGAAAGGGATTTAAAGCAGCATGGTTCACAGCCAATTTATTAAGTATGAAAGATGGTAAAGCATATGTATGCTACAACAGGCTTGTAGCTGATGAAGGTTGGTCAAACTTATGCATACTTGTTCATTGATGAGAATGAAATACATTAATTACTACTTGATCAATAAGACAAACTACATGGTTTTGTTTTCTGATTTTTAAAATTTGCAAGAGTCAATGTTGGGCTTTGTGTGTACTTCAACTCAGGAATCCTCTATAATACTACATCTGAATGTAAAAGTTCATAGACAAGATCTTATAACTCATTTTGATTTTTTTGAAGATTGTTTTGTCGTAGGTTTAGTCCATGAGTTCACAATTGAGGTTTTGAATTTAAATCAAGCATGTTGGATATAACTTGTTTTATAAAATTATCAGTATGATGCTCGTCACTGGTCATTTCAAATGAAGATTTTATATAATTGTGTAATATAGGCAGCACTCTTTCGATGTGAATAAGAAGAAAAATCATTGTTTCAAAGGTGCAGGGCCTTTAAAGGAATGGGTTTCACTTGAAGATGAGGGAGATAAACCCCCTAGAATACGTGCTGCTCATTCTCTTACCAGTTTTCATAATGAAGGGACAAGGAAGAGACAGAGAGCAGCTATGGTGGATTATTGGTCCATTGGCGATAAAGTTGATGCTTGGATACAAGAAAGGTATATTTTTTGTTTTTATATTCTATGCTAGAAAGATAACGTGTTGTTTCAATGAATGACTGCAAGATAGAAACTGACCCTTATACTCCATAATTTTATCTCCTTGGCCTTAATCTAACATTTACAACGGATGTGATTTAGTTCCAATTTTTTGTTTGGGATGGGTAACTGTGTTTTTTTTAAAGGGAAAGTGGTAATCGGTAAATGTTTTTGATACATATTACCCACCATTCTGGGTAATATTTAGATAAGACAAATAAATCAGATCTTTTATTGCACACACTAAAAGGTTTTGCTGATTTGACTCATCCTATTTATTAGCTTTTGTCTCACATAAACTTCATAGCTGCAAAGCTTGACCAATGACCAATTAATAACGGTCTTGCTGCTTGGTTTTGCACCTTAGCTGTGTATTTCCTTTTATAATAATGATGTATTTTGTATATTATGTCTATATTTTGATATAGCAGTTACCTCTAATTTAGCTATTTTTGTTATTAGTTGGCGAGAAGGAATTATTGCAGAAAGGAATAAGAAAGATAAAACATATACTGTCCAATTCCCAGGTATTGAAGTTATCTAACTAGCCATTAATTTTAACCGGCTTCTTGGAAATACATAATCTATTTGGTTTTCTGCAGCAAGTGGGGAAAAATCAGTTGTTGAAGCTTGGTATCTCCGTTCATCCCTCATTTGGAATGATGGGAATTGGGTCGAGTCTCCTAATGTGGGAGCAAATGACAGTCCCACCAATGAGGTACTTTGTTTGCAAACTCTGACGTTTTAACTTGATGCAGTGCCTTCTGTACTGAACTGTGCATTTTGATTGCAGGGTGTTGCACCGCGCGAAAAACGGACTAAGTTAGGAAGTCCTGCACAAGAACTTGTAAAGGGAAAAGACAAGACCTTAAAAGGCACTTATGCTTCAGAATCAGCTAATCCCAGTGAATTGAGATTACTTAATTTGAATGAAGATCATAAAGTGTTCAATGTTGGTAAGAACATCAAGAATGAAAAGAACTCAGATGCACACAGATTGGCAAGGTCTGGTCTTCAAAAAGAAGGACCAAAAGTGATCTTCGGAGTTCCTAAACAGGGGAGGAAAAAGAAATTTATGGAAGTAAGCAAACATTATGTTGCAGGGGGGACAAGTAGGATTATTGATGGAAACGATTCAGATAAGATTGCAGATTCTTTGATGCCACATGCTTCAGGATCACGCGGATGGAAAAATAGTTCAATAAAAGACACCAAAGAAAAATTAGGAGCTGACTGCAAGCCTACTTCTAAGTCTGGAAAGCCACAGGTTTTGGGTAGAGTGAACCCATCAAAACAAAAACCTTTGTCAAACTTTCGTAACCATGATTTGACAAGTCGTGCAGAAAGGACAAGGGATTCTTCAAGTCATGTCAACAATGCTTCTCAGCGTGAAAATCAGATGGAAAGGGCATCCTATTCTGAAACCTCAGGAGCAAGACAAACCTCAAATTCTTCACGTGCATCTTCAACCGATTCTCATCCCACTAAGAAGCCACCCACATCAAGAGTAAGTAAAGGAAAACAAGCACATGCTGATGGAAGGTGGGGTAAAGTTGAAGTGGAAAAGGCTGTGAAAGGAAATCCGGTTAAATCCACCTCTGAAGAAGTTCTTGAGCCTCGTAGATCGAATCGCAAGATCCAGCCTACATCTAGAGTAAGAATATGTTTGACATCAACTTAAATTGATTGTTTTAAAGTTTTGCATCTATTGATTTTATTTTATTTTCAAAATTTTAACAAATTTAGCCATTTATTTTGAGCCTGATGTTGTTCTGGTTTGGCAGCTATTGGAAGGAATCCAGAGCTCATTAATTATCTCAAAGACTCCCTCGGGTCCACACGAAAAAGGTTATAAAAACCAGAACCGGAATACTCCTAGGGGTAAGATTCTGTTTCTATAATTCTACTCAGCTATTCTCATGCATCTGTAGCAGCAGGGTGAGTCTATATACTTAACAATTTCAGTTTATTGATTAACTTTGACAGGTAGTAACCATAGTTGAATGAAGGCTGCGATTGTATGACTCACATAAGTTGCATAAATTTGTATATTATATATAATAGGTGACATATCTATGGGATTCTTGCTTTATTTTTGGTTTTAGACAGACTAGTCAGAGTAGCTGTTTATATTGATTTATTCATGTCTCGGCGAATGGCACTGTAGGCTGTACACGGAATTTATCCATGTTTATTTATAGACGTTTGCTGATATATCAAATGGTAACATAATACTTCCTTGGGTATTATTAACTAGTACAACGGATTTTGCTCCCATTTTTTCTCCTTTGCCTATTGTCTGCACATTAAATCAATATAGGTTGGCAAAATTTGGGATAACAATTGCGGTGACAATCATCAGCTCTGTAAAGAAAAGATTTAGTCAATATATTAATATTTATTGTTTTGTAGATTATATTTATAATTTATGAATCTTGCCAATATTTTGTTTCATCTTTAAAGAAAAAGGCGCATCTGGGTTATTAGAGGAAGAAAATGACATAAATCATACATTGAAGATGATAAGGTTATTAGAAATGGTTTTGGTTATTGTACATGAATAATTAATCTTTTCAAAATTTAAAAATAATGTAATCTCTTATAAACTTAAAGTAGTAAATTTAAAGTACATATAGAATGTTATGTATTTGTATATTATTAATGAATAAATGTCTAATTTTCCCCTTTAAAAAGTGAAGAATGACCTTTAGAGTTACATTATTGTTTTTTTAATTAAAAATTACACATTAGAAAATTTATGTAACAAGCTTTAGCTAGAAAAACGTATTCAAAACTCAACAAAAATTTAATCTTTTTTTACTGAAATAACAAATAACTTGATGGGGTAAAAGAAGAAGTGATTGGCTGTAATGGTGTATGGAGAAACATGAGGAGAAGATCAAGGGCGTTAGTGGGTGTGGAGCATGATGATTTAGAAAAGGGGGAAAAATAAAAAGATTTGCATTGGCAAAGAAAAAGAAGAACAAGGTTAATGGGTGTGGAGGATGGAGTTTAGAAAAAGGGGAAAATAAGGAGAGATTTGCATTGGCAAGGAAGAACAACAACAAGGTTATGCATCGATCGAAGAAAAGTGCGTTGATTCATTCACACTATTGTTTTTGATGTTCATAAAATCTATTTATTTTATTGTAATAAATTGATCCTTTATAGTTTATATATTTTTTCGCTACAAGTTAATCTATTTCACAAACTCCGTTTCAAAAAAGCGAAGCGACACTAATGGTGTTGATGTGTCACTTAACATAGATCAGAGACCATCATTAGATAATATAATAATTTTTTCATAATTTTTTAATGCACAAAAGTATTTTTTTAACTAATTAAAATGCACGCAAAAAGAAGAAATTAAAGAAAAATAACAAAATAGAAAATAAAATTCTCAAAAAATTACACGAAATGTAAAATGAGAAGAAATATTTTTAGGATTTTTTTCATAAATTTTGGACCAAAAACGAATTTAATATGAATTTTAGTAGTTAAAAAACGAATTAAAATAAAATTGATAGAACAAAATATATCAGAAAAAAGGACAACGCTGCAGACTAGTGTTTTCTTTGTTTTATTTATTTATAAATTTAGACTTAATTTTGTTTATTATGTTTTTTATTCAACAACCAATAACCTTTATCATATTAATATTAAATGACGCCTGCTATATGAATTAACTTTTGATGTGATGTTTATTCAAGATCATGTTTCTATCCAAATCGTCAATCTTAGAATTTTTTTCAATAACTTCTCTTATAATTATATATTATTTTATTTTTCTCTATCTAATCTATTCTCTTTACCGCATAATATACATGTTCAAACCACTTAAGTTTATTTTTCATCATCCTTTCTACTATACTATATGTTACTCCAACACTCTTTCTAATATTATCATTTTTAATCTTATGTATAGTGTTATAACACATACAACCCATCATCCTTATTTCTACTACACTTACTTTATTCTCGTACTGATTCTTAACCGTATGACATTCTATCCCGTACAACATCGTAGGTTTACTAATGTTGATAAAATTGCCTATAAAATTTTGGAAAGTTTTCTCTATTTTGTGGAAGTGGGCGTAAGAATTATTAAGGGGTATTTTTTAGGCATAATTAGTCACGAAGTCACTTAACTTAATTTAATGTTTCACTTTAGTCCCTTATCTAAAAAACGTTACATGTTAGTCCCCTTAAAAACACTTATTAGTTCCTTAACATATCCTCGAACCAGATTAGACAGTTCAGTGGATTAGATACTGGTGGTGAAAAAAACATTTTTGTTAGTCAAATTGGCCCTTTCCATTAAATTTTGTGAAAAAAGGTTAACTGATGAAGATGTGGCATGAAAACGATGTAATTGGTAAAAAATCTGAGATGTATTATAAAATGGAGTTTCTACTTTTCTCGTTTCTAGGTCATGAAATCATCTTCTTTCTTTTGCCTTTTTTTCTAGGGTTTGTTCAACATCTTCTTCATGTTTCATGTTCCTTTCTTTTGCTGCGTTAAATTCATCTTTCTTCTATTGCTGCATTTTTTAGGGTTTGTACACCATCTCTTTCAACAATCATCTTCTTCAATTGTTCTCTTCACTGTCAAAGAATTCAAGCAGTACTTCAATGTCAAACAATCAAAACTTTGAGAGAATTAGATATGTAATTTGTAGAAACAATAGAAGGAAATGTTTTTGTCAAGAGGAATGTGTGCTTCATACTGTGAGTGATATGAACAATTTGAAATATGGAAAAAAGTTTTTGAGTTGTAGAAATTACAGAAATCACATGAAAAATGTTTATAATTTCTTCAAGTGGTTAGATGATAAAATTGTTCATGAAAGAGATTTGAAAATTGAAAGGAAAAAGAAGAAAAATTTGAAATTGAAGAAAGAAATTCTCTACACAAGTGGATGGTTGAAAATGTCAATAGTGGTTTTTTGAATTTCGCATTGAATCTTGTGATTTTAACATTATATTTCAAATTAAGATTCATATCAAAGAACCATACAAAATTTCAGAACATTTGAAACTATCATTAACAGACTGTGTTCATTAAACCAGAAATTCATATAATAACATGTTATTAAACTAGATTGTCACAAGGTGTCGTTAACAGACAATATAAAATAAACCAAAATACATAAAGTGTCATTAATAGAAACAACAAAATAAACCAAAATGACATTAGATAAGGTGTTCAAACTTTAAAGACAATACTATAAACAATACTGGAAACAGAAATGATAACCATAGTTATAGTTGGCTTAAAACTTATCTTGACCCCTTTTGAAGTATTTTTCTTCTTCTTTGGAGGAGGTTGACTTTAGAGTGTAAAATCACTATGTGCTATTTAATTTAGGGATTTTGGTGTTTCTTGACTTGATGGTGTAGAATCAACTGGTGCCGATTGATTAGGAGGTGCTGATGTTGCCTGACTTGTTGGTGTAGAACCAATTGGCGCTGATTAATTTAAGGGTGCTTGTGCTCCCTGACTTGAAGGTGCAGAGTCACTTGGTGTTGGCACTAGTAATTTGCATTTAGCCTTGTTGTGACCATCTATATGGAACCTATTGCATTTAATTTCAAATTTTGTCTGCTTCACCTAGGAATAATCTTTAAGACTTTAACTATTTCTCCAGCTTCTCTGTTTCTTTTTTTCTTGGACCTATCAGGTTGTCTTTATATGGGTGGTGATTGAAGATCAACAAAATATGTTTTGATCCACAAAATTTTCCCATTGACTGAATAAATCACTGCTTCATTGCAAGTCTCATACCATTCCTTTTTATAACACTTAGACACGAAATCATCAATTTTTAAGTGTTGATTTTTCATTCATGAAATTGCATGATAAGATGGTATAGGAAATTCTATCAGCATCCATCTTCCATAAAAGTATCCATTTCTTAATAGATCAACTGTGTATTTTTCTTTATTATATGACATATGCTTAACTTCGTAGTTATATTCACATGCACACTTGTATAACATGTTGAAATCACAAATTAACTCACAACCTAGTTGTAAACTAGTACATAAGTTACAAAGCTTTATAATTGAACATTTACCTAACAATCTGGTGGTTTGCTTTTTGTGACTCCTTTGCTAACCTCTTTTAGATATTTGGTAGAATGCTACCTTCCTACTTGGAAATATTTTGCGTATTTGACTTCCACCTAAGCATAAGATAAAGTCTTATTTCTTCAAGCATAATGACAATAGGCTTGGATCTTGCAATTACAAACACTGAGTTGAATGTCTCTGACATGTTATTCACCAAAGTGTCACATCTTGGAGTTGTATTGAACCTTGATTTACTCTAGTATCTTGGTGGAATTTTTATTAGGTGCTTGAATGCCTTATCATTAACATCCTTATTTTCAAGCATAACATTTCCCCAAGAATTTACATAGATAGTAGTTGCAGTCTTCCACTTTAGTTCTTTTAGTTTAGTACCTGGAAACTTCTTCCTGAAGTTATTGTATAATTGTCTAGAAACACACAATGGCGTAAATTTAGTAACACATAATATGTAGAGGGACTAAAGTGAAACCTATAATATAGTTAAGGGTCAGAATTGAATACTATAACATAATTAAGGGATTTATCCAGAGAAAATATTACCTAACACAGAATCTTTGGTCAACCCCCGAGAGCATCTCCTTAAGTGGTGGCAGGAGTCTCTGTAATTCAGTTAAAACATAGACATCAATAAAACATCAAACATATTAAAAAAAGAAAATTTCTTTAAATAGAAAAGTAATTGAAAAAGAAAACACACCTTTTGTTGATCACTTATGAATGTGTACGTATTACATAACCTGAAACCTCCTAAATAAGCTATCAACAATTCTATAAACCAGCTCCATGAATCCTTGATTTCACCATCCACAACAACAAATGCTATTGGCAACATTTGACCATTTGGATCCCTACCAATGGTTGCTAGTATTTGTCCTTCATAATAGCCCTTTAAGAAACACCCATATAGTCCTATAATGGGTCACCACTTGAAAAAATTATCTCTGCAAGCTTTACAATATATATACATCCTCTTAAAGTGTGGATTCAATAGTCTCTCAGGATGTTCAATGCTTTCCCCTTCACCTTGAAATGGTTGAGTTTTATTTTTTACATTTGACACAGGGTTTACCCTTAATAGTTCATGACCATAATCATAAATTCTTGTATATTGTTCTCTAAATTAACAATCCACAATATCCACAACTAGTATCTTGGCTCTACATGCAAATGTCTTGTTTATACCAACATTCCATTTTTGATGAGTCTTCTCCATTATATATGTTAACTTCAGACTTGAGTTTTCTCTTACATTAGTTAGTGTCTTTTTACCTAACTATTTGAAAGTAAGGAACTTAACCTTATAATCTCTACTACATGTACACTTGTCAACTATTTTTTTCAATTTCCAAGTTTCTTCTTGTGGTATTCTTGCATTGTAAGCCTCCCATGGACAATCTACCTTGCATATCATTCTTATCTCTTATTATCATTTTTCTTAAATTTCATATTTCTGCCAGAATGAATAGCATATGTTCTCAGCTCCTCTTTAAAATCCTCATTTGTAGCAAAATAGATGCCTACTTCCCACTTGTAATTTTCCATTCATTTGGAAATCTTGAAGGTTTGAAAATCAGCCTTTGAAATATTTTCCTCCTCGGTGTCATACTCATTAGGTATGTCATCACTATCATACTCATTAATGTCACTCAATCCATTCAAATTCTCCTTTGGCACATCATCTACATTCACACTATCATGCAAACAACTCACTTCACCACTATATTCAGTCTGCCTACTTTGTTTACATGGTCTCCCTACCTTGCCTTTCCCTTTACCCTTTCTCCTTCCCTTTAGCTTTTCCATTACCCTTTAGATTTACCTTTTGATTTCCCTTTTTGTTTTGCCTTGATCCTCATAATTTCCTCTTCTAACATTTCTTCAATTAAAATTTCTTCAACAATACCAATATCATCCTCTGAACCCTCAAAGTTTACATCCAAAGCATTATCTTCACTAGCACCACATATTTCCTAATTACTGCCAAGTCCCTCATCAAGTTTCTGGTTTTAGTCAAGCCCTTCATCCAATTCCACTCCCTAATTGATGTGAATTCCAACATCTTCCTCCTAGTTGAACTCAAAAGCACCATCTTCTTCCTAGTTACAAAACTAGGGTTACTTTATTTTTGAACACATGATAATTAGAATTTTTTAAGTATAGCCAACTCATCAAATAGGTTGATGTGAAACCTTTCACTGCATTTAGGGGTGAGAATAGGTCAGACCAACTAACGGGGGCCTACGACCTAGCCTACATAGGTCAAGGTCAGACAATGTTTTTTTTTTAAATAGAAGGTTTAGACTCTTTTATAAGCTTATTTAGTTAAAAAGGCTAGGTCTCTTGTAAAAAAAAAAGCCTTTTAAACCTATCAGACCCACCTATATAAATAAATATGAATAATTTTATTATTATAATTATATTGTATTTTGTACTTTGAATTAAAATATAAAAATAAAACTCGATTATTTTGAAGAACTTATTAGAATATGCTGAAAACATTTTATGAATTTTGTCACAAGTTATTTTCATAAGTTTTCCTAAACAAATAGTCTCACAATACTTATGCTAATAGGTAAGCTTAGATAAATTAATGCAAACAAACTTTAGTACCATTGATGTTTTAGTTTCTTAGTTTATAAAAACATTAATTGAATTAAATGTTAAAATAAAATAGACTTTTATGTAGGCTAAGAGGTCAATCAGATTTTCATTAAGGCTAGACTTAGGTTAAAAAATAAGCCTAAAATAACTAGATAAGTAACATGTTAGACTTAGACTTGGCAAAACCTAATTCGTTTCTGCCTATTCTCACCTCTAATAATTGATAGTAAGTTGATTAGTTGTCGAAGTGTTAGAGTTTTTATTTGAATGTTTGGTTTTAATAAGTAAATTAGTGTACTTAACCTTATTTAGGTCTTTATTTGATTTAATATACCATATGAAACCATAGAGAAATGACCCAAATATCACTTTAGAGCAAAATAACTATTTTACTCCTGTGTCTTTAAATTCCACTAATTGATGAACTGAACGGATTTTCAACTAGTATTTTAGATTGGAGATTGTATAAACAAATTTTTTGAAGAAAAATACTTTAAATTTTTTTTACATATATAACTTTTATAAAATATTATATTATATAGTTATCCTTTTATGACCATTTTTATATTAAATTATAAAAAATCACTGAAAACTCAAAACTACTTAAATTTTTTTACACAAATTATTTTTGAAATATATTAATTTTAAAAATACTGTGATTTTGATTTATTAAAATTTTGCAATTTTGAATATTTAAGTTATTAAGTGTCAAGATTACTCTTTTAATTAATAAAAAATGAGTTAAAATAATTTTATTATTTTAAAAAAATCATAAATATTTTTTTTAAAAATACAAAGATTTTTTTTAAGATTTAATTGACCGTGTAAAATAGAAAATAGTTTTACACCGATAAAAAAATCAACAGTCTACCACATCATTAAAAGAATGAGATTAATTGATCAGTCATGCTATGCTTACACCGTTTTTTTCACACACCGTATGTACACCTTATATATTATGCAAAAGCATTTCTCTTAGCACATAAATCAAGACATAAAATATTATTAAAAAAATAAAAAAGTATGCAATGTAGGTATAAATGTACAGTGTGGTGTTAAAATTGGTGTACACTTATCAATTCTGTTAATTGATACATCCTATCGGTCTAAATTTTCTTACACAATAATCTTATCAATTCTGTTAATTGATACATCCTATCGGTGTAAATTTTCTTACACAATAATCAGTGCATCACAACCACTCATATATGTTTAAAACTATTTTACACCATCTGTATATATGTTTTACACCATCTGTATATATCAATTAAATTTTAAAATAAAAGTGTGATGCGGCGGAATACATAATCGGGATTGCTCACCCCTTTTTTTTTTTTTTTTTTTAAGTTTTAATAAATAAATGAGCCCTTAATTTTTTTAAGAGAACCTTCATTTTCTAGCCGGACCTGATATTTTAAGTCAGCAGGCAATCCGTTTTAAAACGGTAAACAACTTGATAGAAAACAACAATTTTGTCGAAAAAACATGTGACCAATAACCGAGCTCACAATGGAAAAAAAAGATATATATCTATTAACATTTGTAAGGTGTTGATGTCATCTACGTACTTTTCCCCTATACATTGATCTATATCGAGCCATCACAACATGAAAGAACAAGGTTTTCATCATGGCCATGTAACAACTCAATATTACCACCAACTTTAAAGGCACCAAAGTTGCTCTTTCAATTCTCAATCTCATCATCATCATAATGTCATGTTATCTCACTAGGCTTTGGTAGCTCAAAATTTTCTTCATTTCCGCTATTCATTTCAGAGTCAGCCCCCGTTGTCATATTTCTCAACGCGAGTTTAGGCGGGTGAATTCCATCTTCACTCAGTTTATCTATAAACGGTTTCTCACAGACACAAGCGCTTGGATATTCATGAAACTCTCGTCCAGGTTTCATCTCGTCTGGCTCTCCCATGAATCCCCTCTGACATGCCTTCACCTTTCCGGAAAACGTTTCCCAGTCCATCTCATGCCTTGACATGAGCAACGCGCTAAGCTTCTTTGCATTTGGTCTAATGGTTCTTTTGTGACCCATGTATCGTCTGTTACATAGAAGAGGAAATCAGTTTTCCGTTAATGAACAATATTCAGATTAGTTTTTGAAGCAAGGAAGAATAAAATCATGACATCAGAGTAAACTTATATATTCTTACCTTTGACCAGCAAGAATCTTGGCCATGTTACCATTGTTGTTAGCAACAAATACATTACTTTCTTCACAAACAATGTAATCGATAGCAGCAAGGCGGGAAGAAAATGAAAGAAAAGGTTTCAGCTCGTCTTCAACAAGCATCTCCTTTGTATAGACGTTGGGAAAAAGTTCTCTAAGAGGTTGCATGGTTTCATCCCCGCCATATATTTCCCCAGACGCAACATATAAGTATGTGTCATTTGTAAAACCAAGTGCTCGCAGCATCAAACCCACTTCGTGAGGAGTAAGAGGACATTTCCCACGCTTTCGCTCTTCATCAGGGCTCAAATCCTGTATTATCACATGAGGTAACCACTCAATCACTTGATATCAGCAAGGAAACAACTAAGTTTGGAGCTTGTCTGTTTCAGTTTATTTAGAATGTTCGTTTAAGATTTTGACAAACATAGGAATGTAGTCTTACAGGCAGTGTTGTCCATCTTTTTCTGATTTCACCAAGCTCTTGTTTTTCTTTTTCACCCCCACCAAAATAACAACCTGAAAATGCCAGCATATCTGGCTCAAACCTGTGCCATAAATCATTATGGAATATGAGAATCCAAACAATGGCCACAATTGAAACCTTCTATCAACTATTAAGTTGCGTAAAAAGTTTTACATTTTCAAATTGTTCAAATGATCAATTAATTTCAGACAATGATGAAGTTGTGAAAACGGGAACACAAATCAACCAGATTAAGACAAATCAAAAGATTTAAAAGGATGGGAACATATATGGACAGCAAGTTTGTCATTAGGAAAGAGTAGAGATCAACTCACACCACTTTGCCATTTATTGAAGTTGAATTTAAATTTCATATAGCAGGTTTATTGAACAAACCTCAAATGAACTGCTATGTAACGGGTTGCCATTTTTTGCATTCTCATTACAATTTTTTGACCAATTTTCCGTATAGGTTTTGTAAATCTCAAAGCATGATAATTAACTCGGCAACGAAGTTTTTGTAGCTCATCATCGAGGTCATTGGCAAGTCTATAGTCAAACTTTGTCAATTGAAGAACCTGCAAAATACCCCAAAAAATCTGTTACCACCACAGCTGAGCTCAGAAAGGACTTATCCAAACAGATGTTAACAAGCTACTAGGCGTTTCATCGTGGCAGTCATTTAAAGAAACAACATCTTGCAGTGAAAATAATCACAAAATTTCAAATATTAAATCATAACATGCAGCCTTACCCGTCGTCTCAAGAGTATTGGCAAAGCTTGGTCAAGATAATATTCAGGATCTGATTTCCTAGGGACACGCATCGTATAAGGGGGTTTCTCCATTGATCGCATGATCTTATCAGGAACTCTTTTAACAATAGTAACATCTTTTGCAAGATAAGTAATGAACCAATTAACATCGAAAATATTGGCAAAGTCACTGTATTAAAAAAAATATATTGTTTATCAAATGAACTATTGTTAACTAGATTCAAAGTAATTATAATATGAGGTAAAGACTACGAAATGAAATGTAAATTACCTGTCATCTTTCCAAAAAGAATTATGATCTAATTCAGGTACAACTAGCGTAGCATTAAGAATTCGGGCAACGACAACAGCGTCAGTTATCTGTAGGCACGGACATGATTGTCATTTCCATCAAAAATAATATTATCTTTAATGAATAATTTTGTTTTGATGAGTTTGTGATTTCTGTGTGTCTAAATCAGATCACACTAGGCTGTTTATAATAGGATTAAAGAAATGATAATTGACGCAATTTCTCAATCTAATCCTAATCACTCATAACATGCAACCAAAGAATAATAACACATGAGTGGTTCTATCAATTATCATCGTGAATTTGAAAAGAACGTGATCAAACTAGCCTCAGATTCTTCAAAAACAACTGAAAAGGAGCAAATGTGCTAACACAAAATCATCTCTGCTCTTTTCATGATTTTGATCGGTAGGACAGCAACCGACTAAGACCAGATACATTAATCATTTCCATCCATGAACGAGTAATCGATAATTGCACCACTGAGTGAGGACTAATGGCATATTATAAAACTAATATCCTACTTACCCCGGTTCTTTGTTGGTTCAGTCCTCCACTTGCTGCAATAAGCAAGTAGCCATTTGACTTGCGCTCACGTATAGCAGCTGCATTATCCAATTACCATAATGAGATAGAAAGTGACATGTAGAAAAATTAAATGATTCATTCCGAAATTAACGATTTGTCTAGAGGTAAAACAAAGTATGAGATGGAACACTTAAATTCCACAGTCATCTGATGGAAGGGGCCATGAAAGCCTCTTACAATACAACTGGGACAATTATACACACACTATAATTTGAAAAGGAGCATTCATTAATCAAGACATAATAGATAAGTGTTTAAGGAATAAGGACAACTCCATGCACTTGAACTTTTACATGTGTGCTTAAGAGAGGAAAAAGAAGACAGTTTAGCATCCTAGGGTTCAAAATTTTGTGAAAAGTCTAGCAATGTTACAAGTTATCTGGATTTGTTTAATATCCATAAAAAGTACCATACTATACCATATACAAGGGAAGCAAAACACCATGCCTAAAGTGGTTTTTTTAAAACTGTCGATGTAGACTCACATCTATCTATTGCTAGCCAAAAAACCTATCACTATATGGTAATAGAATAGAGCCGTTGAGGTCAAATAGGGGTTCTAAAGTAGACAGCATTAGTATATCAAGGGCTTATTTAGTTGAGGAAAACAATTTCTGTTTTGATTTCTCGTTTGTACTTATAAAAACAAAAATTTCACGCACTAAAAATCTCGCAATGTAAGTTTTAAATACCACATAACACCAAAGCATTGAGACATTATCTTAATCATAAGCAAGGTGAAAATTACTAGAAAGGTCTTATTTAGATCACGATAAAGGGAGGCGAAAGATGGAAAAAATTCTCCTGAAGCTAACAAACCTCAGAGCAAATTTGCACTGATCTCTATTTAATTTTAATCTACAAATGTAATCTAACCTAAAAGCAGTGGACAAATATTGACAACAGAATTGTATTGAGCGAAACATCATAGAACATACATGTCAATGGTATCAATTTTAGTTACAACAACAACCAAGCCTTATCCCATTAAGTGGGGTCGGTTACATGGGTCAACTTCGCTCATAATGTTCTATCCAGAACCGTGCTTCTATCCAAATCGTTAATCACAAGATATTTTTTACGAACTACTCTTGTAATTTTACTAGGTCAATTTTACTTAGCTTTAGCAAAAACAAAACACAAGGAGTTAGTTAGTTAATTAACTTACGCGAAAAATTCCGTCCCCTTTCTTTACATCCATAGTAGTATTTAGAATATTGTGATTTCCAAATATCAATTGGCGCGTGACCATCCTACAAAAAAACATTCATGATGTAAAAATTAACAGGGAATCATATTGATTAAAAAAGATAAATACATCATGCTATATAAAGCGCTTATGAATAATTAACTACCTAACTAAGTAACTATCTACTATAACCACTAGCTAGGAATTGTAACTAACTCACTAATCAATCAAAAAATTTATGTTAATTACACTATATGTTTAGTACCCTTAGAATCACAGACACGAGACACGACACTGACGCTTAAATTTACAAAAATACATCATGTTATGTGATGCAATGCATAAAAGGGAAAAGAAGACTAACCGATGAAGAAAAGAAAGAGCGGTGAACGAATCGTTGAGAGTACCACTCAACGTGAGAAACAACGTGACCTGTTAAGAGGGAAATTAAACCCAAACCGAAAAGCATGAAGCCGCAAATGAGGGACCAAGGGATGGATCTCGAACAGAAGACGTGTTTGGTGTTAGGGTGAGTGTGGTTCATCGATAACAACCACGACTTCACCACACCCATTGGGGTTTGGGTTACAAAATCAAAACCAAAATCTTCATCTAAAACCCCATTCAAGAATGGTGAAGATATTAGAGAGTGACGCGCGAGTTTAGAATAGAATCGGATTTGCGAGGTGAGTTGGTTAATTTGCTGTTAGTGAAAACAGAGAACGTAGGAAAATGATTGAAAATCAAAGAATCCAGCATATAGATCTTACTATTAATATTTCCTATGGCTTCATTACATATAGATTATATTTTATATATTTTATTGTATTGCAGCATTTTTTTTCTTTATTTAGTTGAAATCAATTCATATAAAAGGGATTTTTTATTTATTTATGAAAAATCTAAAAAATCTAAAAAATATTTACTTACACTCAAATTTATTTAAATGCTTAAATTGTAATAGTTCATATAAAAAAAAGTTGGTAAACATATATGGATATGTTTAATCTTGACGAAAGACCATTGATTAAATTATAAATTTAGACCATTTTTTCATTGTTCAATTATTTTTCTTAAATACTTCTTGTTCGAAGAATTGTGGACCGTTATTTCTTTATTTAATTACTTCATTCTTATAGACATTGTGCTGGAGAGATAATAGATAGTTTTGCTTTTATTTAATCATTTCACTTTTACATGCTTTGTGTTTGAGGAATTGTGTACTATCACGTCGCAAAAGAAGCCCAATAAGAGCTAAAACCCTCGATCTAGTAACTCTATAACTCGTAACTGATAGAAAAATTACCAGAATAAGAAGGAGCAAGGTCATGTGGCATTCACATGGTGATCACATGGATGAGATTGTCATATCTCCAATACGCTGCACCTCAAAAGATGACGTATCAAAATATGTTCCAAGCACAATAACATGATTCCTTAGGTCAAGGACCATAAAATATCAAGTATGATAATTCGATTACACTACCTATATTCAAGGAATGGCTCACCCCACTCGTTTATAATGTTCAGTAAAAAGCGGGAGACGTGTGGCCATGTATATAGGCGCGAGAACTGATCTCCCTCTAAGAGAGACCGTGATTATAAATACCTAGCCAAGTAGTTTGTTCGATAGGATTCACTTTTTACATATGTTGAAAGTATTTTTGGGTAAATATTTTCGGTAATATATCGTATCCACAGGGATTGGTTAATATCACTGCCGTTCTATAGTTGTTTATTTTGAGTTATGAAAATTGAGTTTGGTATGTTTTATACTTCTAATATCAAAAGCAAATAATAAAATAAAAGCAAGTAAAAGACTTTGTGTTAACAATTAAAGAAAGATGTTGAGCCTTTAGGGTTCATCAACCTAATCCTATACAATTATTAATTATTCACAATAGAACAATCCTTTGAATCATTATCTTCACTTATCCTCAAATAAGATTCCATGTCTGCAAATCAAATTAGATAACTTTTACCGGTATGAGATTCGATCTCTCCAAATATCAATAACGATAATAGTAATTAAGAACGATAATTATGAAAACCCAATTACAATTCCATCTCTGCAAATTGCAATTGAATCAATATAGTAACCTAGGGCAAAAGTTAAATCCTTTCTTTCGATCAAAGATTCAACGATAATTTAAGAATAAAAACAAGGTTTCTTATTGATAATGAATTCAAATAATTGTTCACAGGAATTAATCAATGGTATTGTATATTCATAGGTTAACTACTACCTTAGACTCAACACGAGGGATTTAGCTCTCCATAGACATGAAGAACACACAAAGATTAATGGAAGAATTCATCTTCATCAAAGGAATGTCTTCGCTTGATAGAGAATTGGTCTTCTATTGATGATTGTGGCTGCACCTTCAGATTGCTCTCCTAATTTCGCTCTTCACAAAGTTCTCCAACCACCCTTTTTCTCTTGGAAGCTAGGGCTTTTAAACAGAATTTTTGGGCTTTTAACGCCGAGGCCGCGGCGCGGCAACGGGCTGGCGCGGCGCGCCCCTCAAACAGAGATATTTTCGCGGCGCAAGGAAGAACTCTCGCGGCGCGACCTTTGCAAAAACCAACTTTTTCCTTTGCCTTTGAGACTTCAAGCTCTCTATCCTCCTCATGTTCTTCTTAAGTTCCAATTCAGCTCAAAACCTGCAACAATAACACCCACAATTGATTCGATTTGCTTTATACATGAACTAAACTTATTCAGTTCAATTCTTCATAAAAACCTATAGATTCATCACATTTTGCATTGGTTTGGAGACTAAGTCACTTCTATTAACACATGAATTTACCATTAATTTACTCCTAACAAACTCTCCCCAACTTAGAGCTTTGTTTGTCCCTAAACAAAATTACTTACCTCCAGCAAAGTTTACCGACAATCATGCAACAAGTTTTTCAAAAAGTTTTTTTTTCCAAGTGGTTCAATACAGTAACTAAGTCAAATACTCCTCTTCTACCTGCAAACTCAGAATATACACATGAAACAAACTTTGAAAGCAAATTACCTCCAGAAGTTCAAAACACTACACAATTGGAATTGAATCAGCACTAATCACTCTCATCAAAAAGTATGATGACTAAAAGAGGGGTTAAACACTCATCCAATCACTTAAGTCAACAAAGATCCATATCATACGTTCACCAAATTGTTAGCATCAAGTCGTGTGGAATCTGAGAATCAGAAGGTCTTTCTAGGGTTGTAATGCGGTTTAGATTCAAAGAAAAGAAGATAATCAAGGGTTGTTCCTAATCTAGGGAAGCATCCAAATCATAACTCATTCCTTCTTCTCTATACTTTAATTCTCACCCATTCATCTCTTTTCATTCGTAGCTCAGTGTTTCTTTTTCTTTGCTGTTTCCCTTTTTTTTCCAACAACTGTTTAGATTCAAACGTTGTTACTTCTCTTTTTTTTCAAGCTACGACTTTTTTCTTTCACCGCTTACCATAAGTACTTACTCTTCTTTTGCATATGACTCTCCCCAACTTGGAGATCAACCTGTATTCAGATTATATGAATGCTCCCCTACTTTCTAAAAAGGGTTAAAGAGAAAACACATCACCAAATTTTATGGTTGATGATCCAGAACAAAACTTTTATTGAGATCAATACTCACCAGGTATTTTCCTTGGTGCATATTATGATACTTACCTTGACCTCAGGCTCAAAGAATGGTTAGCAAAGGATCACACTCTCACAGAAGAAAATAATTTTTACGGTGGAATCGGCTCAAAGAACTCTCAAATTCAAACAATTGCCTAAATCACTTCCACAGATTTCCACAGACGATGCAACAACCGGTTTAGCATGATACGAACAAGTCAAAATAATTGATGGTCTCCTGCATATAGTAAACAATGGAAAGCTTTCCTCACAATGGTTAAGGCTAAGCTGATCCAATAAACAATGTACCATAAAGAACTTCTGACAGTATTTACTAACAACCTAAATTTCATTGCACACATTAAGAGTTTGAGTTTGAAAATTTATACCTGCTTTGTTACTTATTGAAAAAGAGAGTGAAACTGAAAAATTTTGAACATTCACTTCCTACCACTTTCATACATGTTGCTTCATTGTTGATACTTCGCTTGAGATTCTCGTTTTGTTATGGGACTACTTACTCTAACTGGGAGTACATAATTAAATAAAAACAGAAAATTTGAACAATTCAAAAAATAAATAGCTCCACCCCCCAAACTTGAACTAAACATTGACCTCAATGTTTCGTAACAAATCCGAGAGGGTGACTTACAGAGAGTAACGCAATATCAGTTGCTGCCTCCTAGCTTTCACCAGACGGGTTCCCTGATTATTTCCTGAAATAAAAACTAAACAAAACAAAACATTAGAAGTGTGGGTTACCTCCCACGAAGTGCTTCGTTTATCGTCGCATGGCTCGACGGTTCATGGTTGAATCATCAACCATTGTCTCTTTTCCTTGGTACTTTTCTTACCAATGTGAAACCCCAAAAGTATTTCATGTTTGCTTGTTTGGTTTCTTCATCCTTAATTCTTACCACTTCAACTCGCGATCTCTCTTCCTTCATTTGTTTTTTCCTCTCCTCAAGAGAGATAACCTCCTTACCCGTTAATTTCTTCGTCGGTGAGAACCTATCCTTGACAAATGTTGGCTTTAACTTTAAACCTTCTAAAAATGGGATGGTGATTTGCAAATGGCTAAACATTTCCATTGGTCGAAAGCAATGAATCTCCTTCCCTTCTTTATTAGGAACTTGTGGAGGAAGTAATTCCAATGAGAGTTTATGCTCATTTGCATTACTACTCTTCTTCAACTCTAAGTCCATCATATTCTCTTTTGAAAAAGTTTCAGCTTTTGAAGTTTCTAACTCATTCATGACTTCTTTGATTATATCCTCCTTTTTTGTTCCTTCGACTAACACATCATCTACTTTTTTAGGAGGTCTTGGATAAGGTAGCTTCATTGAGAGCTCATACTCAACTTCTATATTTTTCTTGATGTTTCCATACTCTATGTTATCCTTTTCAACAACATCTTCTTTGTCATCAACTTCCTCCTCCAATCTCTTCTTTCCATCATCCTCACCAATCACTTTTACACTCCTTATAGAAGTAGCATTGCAAGTTTCTACATAAGTCGTAGGGTTTTGAAAAGTTGAGACTTGACTTACGTTTTGCTCTGTTAAGAATTTGGTAAGTTGAGCATCTTGAGTTTCCCGGTTTTGTTGAATGGTTAAAGAGAATTGCATGAATTGATTCATGGTTTCCTCTAACTCAGAGGGTCTTCTTTGATAATCTTGAGTATAGTGTGAAAACCCTTGTTGTTGGTATTCATGGTTAGCCATCTGATACTCCATCGCATCTTCCGGTATGCCCCACCCGATATCATGAAACTCACTAACTTGAGGTGTGAACTGTGACACACTTTGAAGGAGATACTCCATTTGTTGAAAAAGGATCTCGTTTTGAGCATGAATCGCAGCATTTATATTTGGGTCGAACATGTCGACAAAGAAAATTCTACAAAACTAGCAAACAAGTGAAATAACAGGATAAAAATAATAATAATAAAATTAAAATTAAAAGAAATAAAAATAAAAATTAAAAGATTATTGAAATAACAAAATCTAAAATAAACTAACTAACTAAAATTCTAAAATAAAGGAACTAAACAAAAAATCTAAAATAAAGGAAATAAACTAAAATTCTAAAATAAAGGGACTAAACTAAAATTCTAAAATTAAGTAACTAAACAAAAAATCTAAAATTAAGTAAATAAACAAAAAAATCTAAAATTAAGTAAATAACTCAAAATAATACGACTATTGCAATGCGTGCAATATTGACACCAATCCCCGGCAACGGCGCCAATTTGTTGAAAGTATTTTTGGGTAAATATTTTCGGTAATATATCGTATCCACAGGGATTGGTTAATATCACTGCCATTCTATAGTTGTTTATTTTGAGTTATGAAAATTGAGTTTGGTTTGTTTTATACTTCTAATATCAAAAGCAAATAATAAAATAAAAGCAAGTAAAAGACTTTGTGTTAACAATTAAAGAAAGATATTGAGCCTTTAGGGTTCATCAACCTAATCCTATACAATTATTAATTATTCACAATAGAACAATCCTTTGAATCATTATCTTCACTTATCCTCAAATAAGATTCCATGTCTGCAAATCAAATTAGATAACTTTTACCGGTATGAGATTCGATCTCTCCAAATATCAATAACGATAATAGTAATTAAGAACGATAATTATGAAAACCCAATTACAATTCCATCTCTGCAAATTGCAATTGAATCAATATAGTAACCTAGGGCAAAAGTTAAATCCTTTCTTTCGATCAAAGATTCAACGATAATTTAAGAATAAAAACAAGGTTTCTTATTGATAATGAATTCAAATAATTGTTCACAGGAATTAATCAATGGTATTGTATATTCATAGGTTAACTACTACCTTAGACTCAACACGAGGGATTTAGCTCTCCATAGACATGAAGAACACACAAAGATTAATGGAAGAATTCATCTTCATCAAAGGAATGTCTTCGCTTGATAGAGAATTGGTCTTCTATTGATGATTGTGGCTGCACCTTCAGATTGCTCTCCTAATTTCGCTCTTCACAAAGTTCTCCAACCACCCTTTTTCTCTTGGAAGCTAGGGCTTTTAAACAGAATTTTTGGGCTTTTAACGCCGAGGCCGCGGCGCGGCAACGGGCTGGCGCGGCGCGCCCCTCAAACAGAGATATTTTCGCGGCGCAAGGAAGAACTGTCGCGGCGCGACCTTTGCAAAAACCAACTTTTTCCTTTGCCTTTGAGACTTCAAGCTCTCTATCCTCCTCATGTTCTTCTTAAGTTCCAATTCAGCTCAAAACCTGCAACAATAACACCCACAAGTGATTCGATTTGCTTTATACATGAACTAAACTTATTCAGTTCAATTCTTCATAAAAACCTATAGATTCATCACATTTTGCATTGGTTTGGAGACTAAATCACTTCTATTAACACATGAATTTACCATTAATTTACTCCTAACAACATATCAAAATATTAAATTCTTTTTTGAGTTACATTTCGTAGGCAATATGACCTACATATTGTACTCACATAAAGTATATTTGGTGCCAACCCTGGGACCAAATAAACCTGACTCAGACACCACTTTCACTTGATATTTTTCCCACTCCACCTTTCGTTCCACTATGGTAGGGGTTGGAGTCATCAAAATAATGATGGTCGAGACGCCATAACAGAAATACATGTCTTTATGGAAGATTATGTGGCTAAAGCAATGCTCTGCAAAACATCATTTTGAACCATCAACGACAACAATCAAAGGACGACAAGCCATAAGATATAAAAGACCTAGATCCTCATCTCCTCTCCCCTGACATCTTGGATGCCCTGATCCTATAGTTTTTTAAACCGCCCTTGTTGGTGACCAAAGATGGAAAAAGTGACCAGCATGAGCATGCAGCTGCCTCAAACTCCTTAAAATATAAGCTTCTTTCTAGGATTCTGAAAGAGGTGGTCTTGTGTTGGTACATGAACCTACTGAAGTTATTGATGACTAACTACCAACACCATTATCTTTTCCCACCAACATGTGCCTTATTTCTCTAACTATTGATACTTCTGTTCAAGACATTTTGATTTATTTCTCATTTTCAATTCCATATTTTCGTTTTATTTAATATGTTGTTTTAGTATGGATATTATTTTGATAGCCTTAATTGTTTGGTAAATTCAAGATCTAGAAACTTATTTGGTTATTTTTTGGAAGTTGTTTTATTATGGAACCATAATTGATCGGAGAATCCATGATTATGGTAAAGGACGGTGGATTTGAAACTAAGATGCAGAGGAGGAGAGGCTAACCTACAAGGCTAGCACTCAAATGCTCAAGTCAATAAGTGAAGGAGGAGAGTGAATTAAATTTAAATTTGAAATTGTGTACCTAAAATTATTCTCGTGTGTCCTTTATATAATGGAACGATTATAACAACTTGTTATCCTTTAAGCGTGGGATGCAGGGAGCCATTAGATGTATCATGGCCCTGGATCACCTGTATTATTCCCATAGGGTAGTTCCCATATGGTGTAAGCAATTCAAACGAACCATTGTTTCCTTCGGGTGGTCGACCGATGGCAATTTTGGTCGGCCCAAAATAGTTACACCCCAAACCCTTGTCTCCGTATGACAATGCAAGAGTTTTTCGTATTTGCCTCATTCATAGATCATTCTTTTAGCTTAAGTGGAAAACCAAGAAAAGACGTTACTATTTCTTGGAAATTCACGCCTTTAATAATCCCTATGCTTCAAATGTCTTTTTATGGATTCCCTCATAGTGACCTTCGCTGATTGGAACACTTGAGTGTCTCACTGACATGATCTAGATTGTTGGTAAGGTTTATCCATTTTAGTAGTTTACCATACGAGTTTCTAGGAGTCAGTTTCACATTTCTCTGAGCGGTTCTATTTTCTTCATTGTTGCTTGCATTTTTTTACAATGCTTTTCTTTTATGTGCTAGAATAAGGTAGTTCTTATCACGAATCAAAAATGAAAAAAAGATACTTATGCATCCTTGGTTAACCTTGTTTCTTCATCAACTATTTCTACCTTTGCTTGAGAGGATGGTATTGACAGAGCCTTCTTTGAGGTTGGTCCACCTTCGAATTGGGGTGTCTAGACCCTTGGTGAAAATGAGAGAATCTATAACAAGTATGGAAGATGTGACATTCCTTTGTAACTTTTTTATCCTGGGTTTTCGATTTCCTTTTAACAACTTTAATATAGAAGTTCTGAATCACTTGATGGGTTCCCTTCACAGTTGCATCCTAGGAGTTAGGTGTATGTTAAAATTTTCCAGTAGTAGTGTTAATATCAAAATGGAAAACCATATATGCCCCTTTTCTTCCACCTCTTCAGAGTACAACATAGTCTCGCATCGTAGGTGCAGGGTCATGGTTTAGTTAATTTGGTGCCAATTGTTCGTAGTTCCAGGAAAAGTTCAGAGAGTTTGAATCATTTCAAAAATTAATTCCTCTTGGTTGTCCCCCTTTGTAAGAAAGCTCATGCGACTCTTTGCATTGTAGGGACTGTAGCGACAGAGTTAGGTTATCAAGGGTCATTTCTTGATGTGGATTGAATTGCCCGTATGCAAGGAGAACAACATGCCTTATGAGGATCTTTACCTAAAAAGAAGGTTGGTGGGCTTCGTTAAAGAGTTGGGTTATCCTAGGGGGTTACTCCTTGAGAGGAAAGCTTCACAAAAGCATTTAAAATGACTTATCAAAACCCGCCTGTTGATGGATGCTTGCACTAAGAAAGAGAGGAAGGTCGCCTCTTGTGAATTTTCATATGTACTTTTCTTCCTCGTTGTTAATTCAGTTATTTACAATTTTATTACTTTAGTAATCGTTATTTGTATATTCAATAAAGGATGGAGAAACTATCCTCCTACTAAGGCAAGGAATCCGACCAACTCAGGTGGTGGTGGGTCCTTCAAAAACTTCACGACTGGTCGGGGATTCTTCCTCTGTAGGGCATACCAAAGGTACTTTAAATGATTCTCAGAGGTCGTCGCACGTGGCGAGTCTTCAAGCTTTTGCGGAATTTCCAAGGTCGAGTTCCCATGCTCTAAAAGAACATTAAAGACCTACATCAAAATAGGATTGTTCTTATCTAGCCAGCTTGATTGGGCAAGATCTTGAGGAGGAACTGTAAACTCTGGTGTATTATACTCGCCACACTTCAAATGTTCTAGATATTGGTGGCGTCATCCGTTTGGATGTCTTCTTGTTTGCCCACCGATGCAAGGGGAAACAACAACTAGAGGAAAATGTTTATAGCTTAACAATCAAGCTGAATACGTACCTACAAGAAATACAGAAGGCTTATGCTTCTCTTATCAGAGTAATTGATATTGCTTCTCTGATCATGGTAACTAATGCTTTGAATGTCCTCAATCTTCCTGACTCTCTAGTTGAATAAGTAACTTTTTTGGTAAAGGGTGCAATAAGGAATGATAAAGATCTATCTTATACCTTGATCAGACATCCCTTTATGCGGTTTAGGGAGGTCTATAAGCCCTTCGTCTTGAGAATTTCTCAATGGCTTTAATTTTATCTGAGTCATTTGTTGCTAGTATCACAACTGTTTCAAATTCTTTTGAGAATGACTTATAGCAAGCGGAGCATTTTTACCATCCTCTGCGTGTTTCGAGAGAGCATATTAGGCCGGACCAGATTCATCAAAGATGGGAATATCATCTCCCTTCGATATTAATAATCTGTTTTTTGTTACATCAAGTGTAGTAAAGTACAATTGAAATTTAATATATGTGGTTTTGTTTGTACCTATTTAAGGTATACATGTTTGATCCTGAGTACATTGATCCAGGCTCTGTGCGAACTTACGAGGTCTTCCCTCGAAGTTTATTGGACGTTTCTAGGGTCTTTCCCGACCAAAGTTCAGCACCCCTCCTCCTATGCGTCACACAATGGGGTTTTGATTACTCTGGTTGCACGCTCGTGGAATTTGCAACAACATCCTAAAGTATTTATGTTAGGGCTTCAATCCCTTTAGTCGTACCACAAAATCTTCGTTACCATACACAATCACAATGAAAATAGATATTTCAAAATTTGTAATTTCTTCATTATCAATTTGGAGTTCATCATACACTTGTGAGAAAACATAACCAGGTGGACTAGTAGCCACTTATTCTTCATGTTTTCCATCTCTTCGATTTAGCCACTTATGAGAGGCCATATGTTCATGCTTCTGAGATGAACATTTAGGGTTATCGTGTTATTAAACGCCTGTAAGTTAGACCCCTCGTACGACCACAAATTTCCCCTCTCGATGCCCATTTTCTCAAACAATTTAAAGTGCATTATGTTGCATGAGTTTCCATTGTCGATCACGATTCAAGAGAAGTCAAGATGCCCGACCGTAGCACTTATGACTAAAGGGAAGATTACATTTAGGGTTCCCTTGATTTTCTTGTAGTCTTGGAACTTGAGCATTAGTCTTCCAGGGATCTTGGTTGATGTGCCTTCATCCTTCTCATGGACGGCCAACATTTATGCAATTTTTCACTACATCGTCCCCTTGGACGAGATATGCTTCTAGGACATTCCTTTGGCGATAATGATAATGAGTTAGCATTTCTCTTTGCTGAAGGATAGAAAAACACTTAGAAAGGGGGGGTTTGAATAAGTGTAGTCTAAAAACTTGAACGATAAAAACAATTTGCACAGTTATTTTTATCCTGGTTCGTTGTTAACTAAACTACTCCAGTCCACCCCCACGGAGTGATTTACCTCACCTGAGGATTTAATCCACTAATCGCAACAGATTACAATGGTTTTCCACTTAGTTCGCGACTAAGTCTTCTAGAGTATCCTGATCACAACCTGATCACTCCAGGAACAAATGCTTAGACACAAGCTAAGACATTCTTAGAGTATCCTGACCACCACGTGATCACTCTAATTACAACTGCTTAGACACAAGCTAAGACTTCCTAGAGTATCCTGATCAACACTTGATCACTATCAATTTTAAGAGTATTACAAATGCTTCTGAAAAGCTATAATCACAACAGTGATATTTCTCTTAACGTTTAAGCTTAATCTCACTAATATATTACAACAGCAATATAGTGAGCTTTGATGAAGATGAAGTTTCTGAGCTTTGAGTTGAACAGCATTTCAGCAAGTTTTTCAGAATAAGTTCGTTCAGGATTAGTTAACCTTGCTTCTCATCAGAACTTCATATTTATAGGCACTTGAGAAGATGACCATTGGGAGCATTTAATGCTTTGCGTATTCCGTACAACATTGCATTTAATGTTTCACGCTTTTGTCAACTACCTCGAGCCTTGTTCACGCTGTGTCTACTGACGTTGCCTTTAATAGCTTCCAACGTTCCTTTTGTCAGTCAGCGTAGCCTGCCACCTGTACTTTCTTCTAATCTGATGCTTGTGTATACAACGTTTGAATATCATCAGAGTCAAACAGCTTGGTGCTTAGCATCTTCTTGTCTTCTGACCTTGAAGTGCTTCTGAGCGTGATACCATGAGAGCTTCAGTGCTTCTGCTTCTGATCTCAAGTTCTTCTGATGCTTCCATAGACCCATGTTCTGATTCTGTCTTGACCATCTTCTGATGTCTTGCCAGACCATGTTCTGATGTTGCATGCTGAACCTTCTGAGACAAAGCTTTTGAGCGCTGATTTGTGCATACTCTTTATATATTTCCTGAAAAGGAAATTGCATAGGATTAGAGTACCACATTATCTTGAGCAAAATTCATATACATTGTTATCATCAAAACTAAGATTATTGATCAGAACAATTCTTGTTCTAACATTTGCTTGCTTCCTTATCCTTGTCGTTGGTCCCATCTCTACTGGTCACAACATATGCAACTTTCAAGATGGACTTGCTCTTAGGTGACTACTCTCTCTCTCTATGATATCCCTTGACATGCTCTTATAAACAACCTTTCTTTATCAATCCTTCGATTGAATCTTTCAGTTGGATGCAATCATCGGTGTTGTGGCCCCGAACCTTATGGAAGTGATAGTATTTTGTATTATCCGTTCTAGATGACTCTCTAATGAGGAATGGGTTTCTAATTCCTCCCTTTTGGAACACCGAGTTGGCACACTCCTGGTAAATACTCTCTTGTGATGCATACAAATGAGTGTACTTATCATATCGACCATGGATCCCACTGTCAGATTCATCTTTTCTCCAGTGAGAGTCTTTCTCGGATGAGCAGCCGAAATTTGCTTTGACAACGCCCAGGTTGTCGAACCGGGTGTTAGGCTTCTCCTCCAGGTTGATGAAAGAAGGTGGTTGATGATGGTTGTTCGGGTCCAGACAAATTAGGGTGTTTTTTGGCAGTTTTGAGTTCAGGGAGTATTTTGCTAATTTTTATGTAATTTTTGACATTAGTGACCTTTCGGGTTACCTTTGGGTCTATTCTGAGTCAAACTATCAGCCCTTGGGATTAGTAGAACTATCACTCGTGGGGTTTACCCTTTAGGAACCTTTAGAAATTTTTAGAGTATTTTTTTTTAGTATTAGAGATTGATAATTAAAATTGTTGAAAGTAATTATTTCGTTGTGATTAATAATCCAATGGGATTATAGTGGTGGCCTGATTATTGACAAATGTTTGGTTCGTATACATAACCCTTTTCAGAGAATGATGTTAAAATGACTTTTGGTGATTATTGAGTTGCATGCTTGTTTGTCTACATTATCATGCATGCATATATCTTGGAGATAGGTAGGACTTTGATCTAATGAATGCTCATATTCATTTGGTGGAATCGTTGGTTCAGGTGAGGGACCATAGGTGGGTCTCAGATTCATTTGAAATTAAATGCATGCATATATCATGTTTAACTTGTTTTATTATTTATTATTGATACATTGAAATTAATTGATGTTTTTTACTTTGTTTGTTATAGGATTGACCGTCGCCGAAGATGCCTACCCACTGTGGGAAGTTGAAGAGGTTCTTAGATGGCCCGATGCTTGAGGAGGTTAGGGCGACTTTTAAAGATCGTGGTCTCCTTACATTGGTGGACTGTTCCCTAACCAAGCTCGACGGTCAACTATAGATAACCTCTGTTGAACAATGACATAAGGTGATATCTTTCTTCTATCTTTTGTTTGGTGAGACAACAATTACCTTGGATGATGTCTCGTATTTGTTCCATCTTCCACTGCTAGATAATGTCTTCACTACTCTTCTGATTAGCTAACAACTTGCATGTATTAATGCTATACATGACCTAGGAGTTACTAAATAACAAAGATAGACTTAGACATTAATAGATGATTCTGGATATTTCAACATCTTGATTATGTTATCGAAAAGTATAAAAATTCTCCACACAACCTTCAGATGTTCATCACTCTCTAGCTCAATATGGTCGTATTTTATCCTTCCATCAGTATCAATCAATGGTGCCAAAATTTGATCTTACTCACTTTTCTGTTCTCGATGTTGGACAACATAATATTCATTTTGGATATCAAAAGAGTGAGACATGTGGTGTCATATGGGAGCCCAAAATCAATTGGAGATTTCACCTTATTAAAGTACACACATGCCATAAACGAATCGTGAGGCATTTTAAGATGTTTTTTTAACAACACATGATCCCTATTTATACAAGTTTAGATTTATTCTGAACCACACAACTGTCGGTTCAATCCTAACCGTACAAAACTGTCGGCAAAAGCTCAACCGTCGAAATTACACTACCGCATTTTTTGTAATTCCTCTATAAATCTAGTAAATAAAGGAGGTTTTTAAAAAACCATTGATTTTACACTACTGGATTTTTCAAGGTTTTGTAAAAAAATTCGGTACAATATGATACTCCCTCTGTCCCACAATGAGTGACCCAACCCACCATTTCACACAGATTAAGAAAAGTGATTAAAAGTATATAAGAGAGAATAATATGTTTACTATAATACCCTTATTATGTATTGGGAATGATGAAAAATTTAATAATTAGAGGGTAGAATTGGGAAAAGTTTATTGGAAATTGAAATGGGTCATTCATTTTGGGACATCATTTTATTCCAAATGGGTCACTCATTGTGGGACGGATAGAGTATTTTTTAAAAAAATGGATAAATTTTTTAACACACAGATTTTTTAAAAAACCGGTATAAATGCATACCCGACTTTTGACATATACTATCAATTTTTTAGTTATACAGGATATTTTATTTTTTTCTACCGAATTATTCTTGTGCATTTTTTTGTTAAAATTTTGTCAAAAATTAAAGGTATTATAGAAAATGGGAGGTGCAGGTTAAATTTAGAGTGTGTCTAGTAAAAATTCTCTTTTAGAGGCCCGTTCCAACAGAAGGCCCATTGTACCCCAAAGTTTGGTTAATCCCACGAAAAACTGAAAACCCTAAACCCTAATTCTCGCTGTTCCAATTCTTCCGATCCGATCTCATCATCAATGGCTTCAGCTTGCAGTAGAATTGCTCAAAGAGCGTCAATTTCATCCATCAAATCAGCTATCAAATCCAACATTCGCTCCTCATCTATCCCCAAACCAACATCCACCACTTCTTCTCCGCTTCGCCGATCCTTTTCATCCAGAATTGCACCGGAACTCGGATGCGTGCAGTCGATGTTGCCGCTTCACAGTGCGGTTGCGGTGTCTAGAATGATGTCACGCCTCAGCATAACTTCGAGGAACTGTCAGTCGCTTTCTCAGGGTACACTCTGCTGCACCTCTCCCGGCCTCTAATACTTTGTTTTTCAAAATTATTCATACTCTGTGAGTAGCTTCCTTGCTTCTTACATTTAACATTCCATGAAGTTTTCATTGATTTTTCCGCATTTCAATAAGCTTTTCAACTTAACAAAAAAGAGTTATTGTTTGTTTAATTTATGTTGGGTTTAGGATTAAAGCTAAAGAATAGGTCTAAATAAGCTATATTTTAGGAGTTGATTTATTCAAGTCTGTTATAATTTACTTTCCTTATTTTTCTCTATTCTAGTTACATTCAAATTGTAAGGCTTTATAAAAGCCACTGCAGTATGTTGAATAAAGTATCGAGTATTTTCATCTTCCAATTTCTGTTCTATTTCCTTTATCTGGTATCAGAGCTCGAAAGGGCCTGATAAGAGTGATATAGAAAGTGAGTGTTTGAGAGGAAAAACACTGAGAGGAAATAAGAAAGTCTGCAATAGTGTTTGAGAGGAAAAACACAGAAGAAAAGAAAAATGGCAGCAGAGAGTTTCTCAACACCATGTGTTCCGAAATTCGATGGTGACTACGATCACTGGAGCTTACTTATGGAGAATCTCCTCCGTTCCAAGGAGTACTGGAGCGTCATCGAAACTGGCCTCGAAGGGACCGAAGCCAGAAGCGCCAAAGCACTCGACGAAGCAAAACTCAAAGATCTTAAAGCAAAAAACTATCTTTTTCAGTCCATAGACAAGAGCATCTTGAAAACTATCACCCAGAAGGAGACAGCCAAACAGTTGTGGGATTCAATGAAAGTTAAGTATCAAGGAACTGCTAGAGTGAAGCGCGCACAGCTGCAACGGCTTCGCAGAACATTCGAAACCCTTGAAATGAAATTGGGAGAAGGTGTATCTGAGTACTTCACAAGAGTCATGTCTACTGCCAATGACATGAGGAATTGTGGAGAAGACATGAACGATGTCAAAATTGTTGAAAAAATACTTCGAAGTCTCACGGACAACTTCAACTTTGTGGTATGCTCCATCGAAGAGTCCAAGGACATTGATGATCTCACAGTAGATGAATTGCAAGCATCCTTGCTTGTACATGAACAAAAGGTGATTGAGAAAAGGAGTGAAGAGCAAGTTCTACAGGTGGAGAACGAGCAAAGGAATGTACAAGGAAGAGGTAGAAGCATATATCAGAGAGGAAACAGCAACTTCAGAGGCGGAAACTTCAGAGGCGGAAACTTCAGAGGCGGCAACTTCAGAGGTCGGGGAAGAGGTAGATCTTTCGTTAACAGGTCAGCCATCAATTGCTTTCGATGTGGAAAGCAAGGGCATTATCAATTTGAATGTTCAAGTCTGGAAAAAGGAGTCAACTATACCGAGTTCGACGAGGAAGAAGAACTTCTCCTAATGGCGCACACAGAAGTTAGTAAGGCTGAAGGAAAAGGTATTTGGTTTCTCGACTCCGGGTGCTCAAACCATATGACAGGAGACAAAAGTTGGTTTATTGAGTTCGACGAAAGCTTCAAGCATTCTGTCAGATTGGGTAACAGCTCAAGGATGGCGGTTCAAGGAAAAGGCAGTGTCAGGTTTGAAGTACAAGGAATCACACAAACGGTGTCTGACGTGTACTATGTCCCGAATCTCAGTAACAATTTATTGAGCATAGGACAGCTACAGGAGAAACGTCTGGTGATTATAATTAAAGAGGGTACTTGCAGAATCTATCATCATCAAAGAGGTTTGATAGTAGACACTCCAATGACTATGAATCGTATGTTTGTGGTCTATGCAAAGATGAAACCATTGCCCGGTAGTTGTTTGAAGATGGAGGAAGAAGACTTGGAGAATCTCTGGCACAAGAGATATGGACATTTAAATAACAAGTCCATCCAAATAATGCAGCAAAAACAAATGGTAAAAGGGTTACCAAAGTTGAAAGAAGCGGCCAAAGTTTGCAAGGTATGCAACGTGGGAAAACAGCAGCGGGGAAAATTTCCAAAGAAGAGTGGCTGGAGGGCATCGGAGAAATTGGAGTTAATTCATGGAGATCTTTGTGGACCGATCAGTCCCACCTCTCACAGTGGTAAAAGGTATTTGTTAGTGTTTGTAGATGATTTCTCTCGAAAAACTTGGATCTATTTTCTTGCTGATAAAGCAGAATCTTTTGAGGCATTTAAAACCTTCAAAAGTTTTGTTGAAAAGGAAGCAAAGACATCCATATGCGGACTAAGAACTGACAGGGGAGGAGAATTTACATCAAATAAATTCAACCAGTTTTGTAAAGATTATGGCATAAGGCGACAATTGACAGCGGCATACACTCCACAACAAAACGGAGTGGCAGAAAGAAGGAATCGAACCATCATGAACATGGTGCGTTGTTTGTTGTCAGAGAAGGAGATGCCGAGATCACTATGGCCAGATGCTGCGAGATGGACAGCTCACGTCTTGAATCGAAGCTTTACAAAGGCAGTAAAAGACATGGTACCTGAAGAAAGGTGGACAGGAATAAAACCAAAGGTTGACTACTTCAGAGTATTCGGCTCCATTGCACATGTACATGTCCCTGAACAGAAAAGAGTTAAACTCGACGACCGAAGTCACAAGTGCATATTGCTTGGAGTCAGCGATGAATCTAAAGCTTATCGGTTGTATGATCCGATAACAAAAAGAATAATTATAAGTAGGGATGTCATATTCGAAGAAGGTAGTAAATGGGATTGGAACTTGAGCGCAACAGAGGTAAAACAGAATGTTCTTGCATGGGGAGATGACAAATCTGTAACAGAAGAATCTGAAGCAGAATATACTGATGGGGATGCTGAAGAAATTGAATACGACAGTACAAAGGAGTTTCCCGAAACTGGAGAGTTAACACCTAAAGAACGAACAAGACGAGAGAGAAGAAAGCCTAGTTGGATGAGTAACTATGAAAGCGGTGAAGGCCTATCTGAAGAAGAAGTACTAGAACAAAACTTAGCCTTATATATCTCTCATGATGATCCAGTAAGCTTTGATGAAGCTGTGAAGGAAGAAAAATGGCAGGAGGCCATGAAGCTTGAAATTCAAGCTATAGAGAGAAATCAAACATGGGAGCTTGTGTCACTACCACATCAAGCAAAGAAAATTGGTGTTAAGTGGGTATACAAAACAAAATTGAATGAAGAAGGCAAGGTGGATAAGTGCAAGGCTAGACTCGTCGCGAAAGGGTATTCGCAAACAGCGGGAGTAGACTACAATGAAGTGTATGCGCCAGTGGCTCGTTGGGATACCATTAGAATTCTCTTGGCAGTAGCAGCTCAACGCGGGTGGTGTGTCTACCAACTTGACGTTAAAAGTGCTTTTCTGTACGGCGAACTAAAGGAGGAGGTATACATCGATCAACCAGAAGGGTTTATCAAAAGGGGCGAGGAAGACAAGGTGTATCGGCTGAAGAAGGCGCTCTATGGCTTAAAGCAAGCCCCAAGAGCTTGGTTTAGCAGAATTGATAGTTACTTTAAGAAGGAAGGATTTGAGAAAAGCAACTATGATCACACCTTGTTCTTGAAGAAAAATAGAAACAAACTATTGGTGGTAAGTCTTTACGTTGACGATTTAATATATACAGGAAATGATGAGCATATGTGCATAGAGTTCAAGTTGTCAATGCAGAAGGAGTTTGAGATGACAGACTTGGGCAAAATGAAGTTTTTTCTTGGAGTTGAAATCTATCAGAGTAAAGACGGAATTCATTTGTGCCAAAAGAAGTATGCTAAGGAAGTCTTGCAAAGGTTCCATATGTGGAGTTGTAATGCTGTCAAGAATCCAATAGTTCCTGGTACTGTTTTGTCAAAGGAAGGCAGCAAAGGCGTTGATGCAATGCTGTACAAACAACTAGTAGGGTGCTTAATGTATCTAACGGTAACGCGTCCGGATTTGATGTTTGTGGTCTGCTTAATCTCTCGTTATATGGCTGAACCTAAAGAAGAACACATGATGATTGCTAAAAGGGTACTGAGGTACTTGAAAGGAACATTGGAGCTGGGAATCTTCTACAAGAGAAGCACGGATGCGAATCTGTTGGGATACACAGACAGCGACTATGCACGAGATGTGGACGATAGAAAAAGTACGTCGGGCTACGTCTTTCTACTAAGTGGAGCAGCAATTTGTTGGAGTTCAAGAAAACAAGGGATTGTAACTCTCTCATCTACCGAGGCTGAGTATGTAGCTGCCACTGCCTGCGCGTGTCATTGCGTCTGGTTGAAGGGAATTTTGAAAGAGTTAAGTGTCAAAGACTCTAACTGCATTCACATAATGTGTGATAACAGTTCAGCAATTAAGCTATCCAAGAATCCCGTTATGCATCGAAGGACAAAACACATTGATGTTAGATATCATTATCTACGCAATTTATCAAGTGAAGGAACCGTGAAGTTAGCATTTTGTGGAACTAATGATCAAGTGGCAGACATAATGACTAAACCTATTAAGTTGGATCAGTTTGTTAAACTTAGAGGCTTGCTTGGTGTTCAAAGACCTGATGAGTAAACTGATGCTGATTAAGCATGTATCAGTTTAAGGGGAGGAATTTGTTGGGTTTAGGATTAAAGCTAAAGAATAGGTCTAAATAAGCTATATTTTAGGAGTTGATTTATTCAAGTCTGTTATAATTTACTTTCCTTATTTTTCTCTATTCTAGTTACATTCAAATTGTAAGGCTTTATAAAAGCCACTGCAGTATGTTGAATAAAGTATCGAGTATTTTCATCTTCCAATTTCTGTTCTATTTCCTTTAATTTAGTGGTAATTACACTGGTATATTACACCTTGTTAAGATTGTGTGACGTTTGTCCTATTGATGATGTGCAGTGTTATCAGTAGTTACATAAAGTAATTGTAGCTAATTTACGAAAATTAAAAGTATAAGAATTTAGACCAAACACTTAAATAAACTCGGTTTCGGTATCATTTAGTGATTATTATAGCATAAACACTTATCATAGAAGTTTAATGTATAAGCTATTGGACTTAATGTATTAGCGATTACATGAAGACTTTGATAATCCAATGGAAGCTCTGTTGATTGAGACAGAGCATAGTCTCAATCATTGGCACTACCCGATAGTATTTCAAAATGTGTATAAGATTGTTTTTGAATCTAACTGTGGTCTTGTAGCCTCCTTGAGTTTTTAGAATGAGGGTGTTGTTTGGGGCATAGGTAGGTTGGTTTTGTGGGAAAAGAATAAAACTATTTGGAGGTCATTAGTAGAAAAGTCAGAGACTAAAAGTTCTCTAACAGGGAATTTAGATGTCATCTAACTGTAAAATTTGGTTCCTGCAGGCACATAGTTAATTGGGAGTATGCGGGACCAGCCATTTAAGGCCTACTGCTTCATTACCAAGTACGAAACTATTAGTGTTCTTTAAAGTTTTAATATTTAATTTAGTAATTTCTTCGGCAATATTAGAATGGAGCTTCCATTTCTGTTATCTTAAGAAGAAATTCTTTTGGTGGCTTCACCAGTTGGACATTGGAATAGATTTTTCCATAGGACAGGGGGTTCTCTTTCTTTGCTTAGGAAATATAAAGAGGGGGTAAAATAGTAAGGGAAATGAAATTGTTGAAGTTTATATACGTTAATCCTATTGTTATTAGATGGTGGCCGTTGCCGCATGGAGTTGAAGTTTTTGCATGCTGCCCCGTGTGGCCATGGTGGAAATAGCTCTGAAAACATGTTAAAAGAAAAAATGGGGTAGCAGATCCAACTCAATAGAAAAAGTGGGGTAGCAGATCCAACTTGCTTACTCACTCATACATCTTTTTCTATATCTTACCTTGTGCTTTTGGCTTCCCTTCCCCCTCTCACTAGTGGTGCATCTTTGATAGATGACCCATATTCTCTATGGTATATCCTATCTCTCTCCGGAAGCTACCTTTTCTCTTTCTTTCTCTGTCCTTTTTATGTTCTGTAATTCCTTATTGCTCGAGTCTCAATTCCTCTCTTTTCTTCATATCTCTTTATTCTATCTGTCTATCCCTCTCAATATTTTTTTCTTCTCGCTATTGCTCTGTTTTGTAAATAGTGACTTTCTAAGTCTTTGTTTTGTGAGCAGAATATCCTCTATGTGCTCTCTCTGCAGTCTTTATTCTGTGATTCTGTCCTCTGTTTGTTGGTTACATATTTTTTCCTTAAACTCCGCAGTTTTAGTGTTCTTTTTTGCGTGTGTATTATACTTATATTTGTAGTATTTATATAATGATTCCATCTTATGATCCAATGCCTTCCATGGTATTGTTATAGCTGATTTTTGGCTTCCCATCATGAAACCAATCTGCCATTAATGTCTAGATTCATTGGGAATTATTTTTTACCCTATACTCCCTTCTTTTGATATTTCTCAAAGAAGAGTCCAAGTATTTTGCTTCCTGTCACTATGTTTGTTCATTGGTTCTACGTTATTTGTACACATTTTGTTCTGCATAATTAGTCTGGCATGATGAGCTGGAGATTCACAAACATCTTTAAAATAGCCATATTATTTAAGGCTTTTGCCAGTGAGTTTGCTGGTTACATCTTTTTTCTTAAACACTACCTAACATAAACAAATGGACGATGATGTAAAATAGTTGAGCTTATAAATACTCATTTTTGTTTGGTGTGGGATTAATGTTTTTTTATTTGATATAATGTATATCATGGTTAAACTTGAGAAATAATAAAATAGTCCGAACTTGAATGTATGGTATATAATACTTGAATGTATGGTATATAATATTTGCCAAAGGTTTCCTTGTGGGATATATCATGAAAAACAAAGGAAAGCTTTGCAGTGATACGTAGGGAAGCTGAAACTAGGAGTATTGATTTAGAATTTGAATGGATCTGTTACGAGTTACAACAGCCTACTGGACTATTCAAACTCAATTTATTTCTAAGTTATAATATGTTAAATGATTCTTTATCCTAAGTAAGTATAACATGATAACGTAACTGTTACTTTCGCCAGATGCAATTGATGGAACGTGAGACATGCTTGCTGGTTTAAGGTGGGATATTTTGTTTTCACCCTCTGAAGAACTCTTTGAGAAATCCCAACAGCTGTTTCATAGTTCGTGTTCAAACATGTGTTTAACAATATGTTTTTCTTAAGCAAATTGTATGATTGGCATATTAATGTAGCTTATAGTTATTAGTTTACACATAAACCACCATAGTTTTTCCTTATATGATGGCATCATTGTAACTGACTTGAATATAATTTTTTCGTTCAGTAGTCTATGGCTATTTGCGTTATTTAGGGTTTCTACAGAAGCATGTTACTAATTGAGCCTTTGTTTATTTGTTATAGAGCTTGGTCTATCGGTTCCAAGGTGACTTACTAGAAGAAAAGATTGAAGAAAGTTTTTTAGGTTTGTAAGGATGGATTTGTAATCGTTTTGTTACATTGATGCCCAGAAAGTGGGTATACTTGCTGTAATTCTTTCAGGCTTAGAAAATGGTTTGTTCTGTTGAATAAAAAAATAGAAGCCTTAATTGATATATTTATTCATACATTCACACATAAATAGTATGATACCGTTTGCAAATCTACATTTACAATTACAACTATTATACTCCCTACAAACGGGTTTGCCTATTAAACTGATTTCTCCGGTTTTTGGAAGTTCATCTAGAAATCATATCACCCGAAAGGAAAATTGAGTTGAAAAAATTGGTTTTTTTTTAAAGAAAGTAAAAAATTGGTTTTGAGAGAAACCGGTTTTTTAAAAAAATTGGTTTTTATGAGAAATCAGTTTTTCAAAAGAACTAGTTTTTATGAGAAACTGATTTAGAACTGATCTATATGTAAATTGATTTTAAAAAAATTAACCTATTTTAAAGAAATAATTTTAAGATCCAAATCATATTTGAATTTGGTTTATTCTTAACTATTCCCACCACCTACTACCTATAACACAAGCAATGCCATATTGCAATGCCATATTAAGTTAGACTACCTCTCAACTCAACTAGTATATCAGTATTAATGCACCTTAAATTGCGTGCACATATACAATTTATTTAATTTCAATTTCATGAATAAATTGCGTGCACATATGCTTGATCTCAATTCCATAATTACAACAAAACAGAAAATAATTAAATTAAATTAATCACAAAAGTGAAAAAGAAAAAGAAAATAGGATAGATAATCTTTCTCTCTATTTTCAAGGAATAATATCTAGATTTAGATATTGTAAAGACAAAATTTATGGCTAACTAATTCCCACTATTTATAGACATGTTCTAAGAATTAAACAATTTGGATAAAAAAAACATGGTTAGGTAAGGAATTGTAGCATGTATCTGAGATTCTGAATAGAGACAAAACAAAAAAAACAAAAAATAGTTTTTCCTTAAAGCGGTTGGAAAGACAAAGACTGGTTGATAGAAACATGAATGACAGTTCACTTCTTCTAACTTTGTTTTCATACACGTCTCATCTTCAATAGCGGTTATCATCATTTCCAATATCATGATGCTTCACGCATCCATATAATAACTATTAATATAACATTTTTCTTGTTTTTCAAAATCATGAATTATGATGAGAGGATTATAGAGAGAATTGAAATTTGAGGATGGTGAATTCAGGGATAATTGAAGATGTGATTATAATTGGAGGGTTAATTGGTGTACAATTTGTTTATGCTGGAAATGCTATGCTCATGAGTTATCTTATGTCCTTGGGTCTTCAATCTTTTACCATTGTCATTTTCACTGCCTTTGCTACATTCATTCTTCTCCTTCCCTTTGTTCTTTATTTTGAAAGGTATTATTTTTTTATTTTTTATTTTGTTGAGATGACTAATGGGAAAGTTTTGAATTTTGATGATGATTTTTATTTGGGCATGTTTGTTTCTATTGCAGGAGTAAATGGCCTAAGAGAATTAGTTTCAAGTTGTTTTTAAAGTTTCTTCTTCTTGCTCTTGGAGGGTAAGAAAATTTTACTACTATTATGTGTTTTTAGTTTAATGTTCTTAGTCTTTGAATTTTGTTTTCACTTTTGATCTTTTTGATTAATTCATTTTGTTAGAAAAGTGGGGGTTTGGAAAAAAGATTTTGAATTTGTAGGATCTTATCTTAGAGTTGCATACCTAATGCAAATGTTGAAGAAGATCACAAGAGACTAATTTTAGTTTTTTTATTTGGGGGCGGATTCATTATCATGGATTTTAGGGAAAACTTTGATCCTTAGAATATCTCACAAATGTTGAAGAACACAAGAGATTAATTTTAGATTTTTTTTTGGCGGATTCATTATCATGGATTTTAGAGAAATCTTTCATCCCTAGAATTTCTCACAAATGTTGTAGAGCTCAAAAGACTAATTTTAGATTTTTTTTTGGTGGCAGAATTATTACCATATTTGTGCTAATCTTAGAGAGGCAAAACAAGTTCTGCCCACCAAACATGTTTGATTTGTCTGGATTTTTTTGTAAGACGGGTCAAAGTTTTAGATTCACACCTTTAATATGTCCGTCCCGCCCTATTTATTTGCGGGTGTAGACATTAATAAGGTTTTTACAAGTTTTAGCATTTATGGGTGTAAGACTCGCATGCCCGCCTTTATTTTATTGCAGGGCGGTCAAAGATTTTAGATTCGCACCCTCAACTATGTCATCCTCATTTTGTTTTTTTGCGACATTCATATCTGTTAGCCACCCTAATCGTACCATATTCCTAAGAAGAGGCTTATTTAAATGAAAGGATGGTATTAATTGAAAGAATTTTAGAGTAAAAAAAATCACATGACATTTATGTATGTAGAAGAACACTAGAATCCATGTTGTTAATTTGATCATTGGTATTGATGATCTTATGCAGTGTAACTTTGTTCCAATCTTTATTCCTTAAAGGAATCAATCTAACCTCAGCCGCAATGGGAACAGCCATGCCAAACCTTGCCCCAGGGTTTATCTTCATCATCGCATGGATTTTTCGGTAACACTATTTTCGCAAGACTAATTTCTAACCAATGTAACTAATTTGCAACTAAATTTTACATCTATAATAATACAATGCAGGTTGGAAAAAGTAGACTTAAACTGCACATTTAGTAGAGTAAAAATAATTGGCACATTGCTCTGTGTCTTAGGAGCATTCACAATGAGCTTAATGCAAAGTATCTCAACTCCTATACCAATGGAAAAGTTAAAACTTCAATTAACTCTTCCATCACCACCAATTGTAATGTTTGACAGAGACAAGATCATTGGTTGCCTGTATCTCTTGGTTTCAATCCTCCTTCTCTCAAGCACAGTTGTCTTACAGGTAAAGTTTTTTAGTCTTCAGTCAGTTCAGTCTTCAAATGCAGTCTGACGCAGACTGCATTTAAAGACCGACTGAACAGACTATTTGTTCAAAATGTGTTGTTTATAAAAATTTGTGTTTGTTGCAGGCATTTACGTTAGGAGAATTTCCCGCGCCAATGTCATTGTGTGCAATAACATCATTTTTGGGGGGTGTGATTACGACAGCAGCTCAATTAATTGAATATCATGAAATCAAAACCGGGTATCCATTAGTTAGTGTTGGTGACATGATTGGTTATTCTGTTCTGGTAATTTTCAACTAGTGTTAAATTTTATAATATTGTGAATTACTAGTACATTGGTTGTTTGATATTAAATGATGGCTGAATTGAAAATTCACAGTCAGGTGCAGTAACTGGAATATGCTTAAGCATCAGTGCTTGGGCACTTGAGAAGAGAGGGCCAGTTTTGGTATCCATGTTCAGTCCTGTTGGCACTGTTTGCTCTGTCATTTTCTCTATTGTTACTTTAGGAGATAGTACCGTTAATATTGGAAGGTACTTTCATATCATTCCAAACTATTTTTTTACTTTGACACGGACACACCGACATATATGTAATAATTTGAAAAATAAATAAATTTAATATAATCACATCACGTGTCGATTTTGCGTTGGTGTCAAACACTGACACATCATTGCTCAGAGATCTCGATGCTACACAGTTAACTTAAAAATGCTTGATTTGCATTGCAGCATAGCAGGGATGTTCCTCATGTTCACTGGACTCTACTTTGTGCTTTGGGCCAAAGGGAAAGAGGATTGTATAGAGATTGAGTTTGATGCAGAGAAGCCTCTCTTAAGTTGATTTCTTTTTTCAAAATTAATGTCAAAACAATATTGTGTAAATTATGTGTATGTTTTGACAAGTTAGTGTGTAATTGTTAACTATAGGTTTTGAGATAGAGTAATGTATTATATAGGAGAGGTATTTTTTTAGGCAAGGAGATTAATTAGTTATGAACTGTAGGTTTTGGGATAGAGTGATGTATTATATCCTCATAATTAAGAGGGCATGATGAAAACAAAACAAGTGGATCATTTGAGGGTGAGAAGAAGGAATAGTTGAGATAGAAAATTGAACTCAAGAAAAAATAATTATGAAGAAAAAATGTATAATATTTTAATCTTATTCTTCTTATATACTATCTTTCTGAAGAACAATATTGATAACTTTTCCGGTGCGGGTCGGGAGAGGTCGCAGTGTATAAATGTTTTTCTGTTAAATTGTGGATCCTTTTCCATTCATCTGAAGTGCCCTTTTATAGTTTCTTCAAGGATCAAGGAACATTATGGAGACCATCAAGTGTCTTAATGGCCCATCAAAGGTACTCCCTTGTATGGGAATGAGTATCAATGCCATTGAAGACCATGAAGTGCCTTGATGGCTTATCAAAGATATGGTCCCTTGTTTAGGAATGAGTGTCAATGTGCCTTGATGGCTTATCAAAGACATGGCCCCTTGTTTAGGAATGAGTATCAATGTCATTGAAGACCTTGTTGTTGTCCTTGCTAACTACCTGACTTTTAAGTCTCCGGTTCCCATCCGGGGTGAGACCTCGGACGGGTCGAGGTATCATGTTTTAGGAAAATCTCGGGTCAGTATCTGGAAAATGATGTTCGGAGGATCCTGGTTTGTCCTAGATCTCGGTAGGCAGGTCCCTTCCCGACTTCTGAAATTCGGGATGTACTTAGTCCCCAAAGTGTGAAGCCCTTTAGGGGCGATGCGCTTAAGTTCTTGTTACTTTTTTCTCGGAAGGTTGAGATGGTTCCAATTCCGAGCAGGAGAAGGTCTTATTCCAGTTTCTTGAATTCGGGATGTACATAGTCTCCCAAGCATGAGGCCCTTTAGGGGCGATGCGCTTAAGTGCTTGTTACTCTTCTTCTTGGAAGGGTTAGGGCAAGAGGAAGGAGAAGAAGAGCTTAGAAATCAAAGGTTCTTTTATCTTTGCTAGAAAACCACATAAGGAGAAGATGTGCTTCTCTAATGGGTGCTAAAGCATGCGGGGTAGATTGCGGAATCCTTAGGTTTTGTTTGTGAGTTTGGAGGGGAGGAGAGGGGAAGACTTACGAAAATGAAATTTTCAAAAAATATAGAAAAATATTTGATATTTTTTGAAAAAATGATTTTGTTTAGAATGATAAAAGAGTCATTATCATTACTATATTTTTAATTTTCATAATACTATAACAACCTAAAAGATATTTGGGAAATTTATGTAAGCCCTCAAAAACTCTTCTTCAATACAATTTTTGAGTTCCCACAATTTATGGTGTTTTTGGTGTTATGAATAAAATCAATTTCGTGTGTCTTGTATGTGTGTAATTTTCTATTTTGATGGTTGAACCCATATTCACCATTGTTGCAATTTCGAAGGTTTTAGGCACAACCTTAAATTAGTGATTTGATGATCTAATGGTGTTAAAATTGTGAATTAACTCGAGATAATTAGAGTATTGCATAGATTGTAATTTTTTAAACATCTGGATTTTTACGGAATCGAAATTGAAGGTTTGGAAGGCCTACAACAATTAAAATCACGGAATATTATGGAAACCATCAAATATCTTGATGACTCATCAAAGGTAAACTCATTTGTTTGAGAATGAGTATCAATGCCATTTAAGACCATCAAGTTCCTTGATGGCTCATCAAAGACATGTTCCTTTGTCTGTGAATGAGTATCAATGCCATTCAAGACCTTGTCGTTGTCTTTGCTGATTATCCGACCTTTAAGTCTCCGGTTTCCATCCGAGGTGAGACCTCAGACAAGTTGAGGTATGGTGTTTTAGGAAAACCTCGGGTCAGTGTCTGGAAAGTGATATTTGGAGGATCCCAGTTTGTACTAGATCTTGGTAGGCAGGTCCTTTCCCGACTTCTAAAATCTAAAATGTACATAGTCCCCCAAGTGTGAGGCCCCTTACTCTTCTTCTCGACTTGAAAATTATATTTTGATAGGTTTTCCGTCCAATCTTCTCATTTCTCTAATTGACTGGAGAACCTTATCCTCTACCTGAGCCAATAGTATTTGAGAGTCATTGACCGAATTCTTGAAGCATAGTGTTCTTGGTGCCTTTCTGAAAGATTTTGTTGTTATTGACTATTGTTTTTGGTGTCGAAATCTAGCTTGGTCACTTTCTGATGTGGTAGTGTTGGTTTGTTTATTTGATCTAGTGGGTTGTATGTTTGTTTTGTTGGTTTTGTCAGTTTGATTTAGCTGTCTTAGTTATTATAGTTAGTTATAGATAGTTATTAATTAGTTAATTTTTTACAAGTTACTTAAAATTTGTTAGTTGATCGTCATTACCAAAAGTGTATTATGTATTTATTGTACTGATCATCTTTTCATTGAATTAATACAAAACAATTCAATTATCTCTTTTATTTTTTTAGTTTAACCATGTTTTTCAACAGTTTTCCACAATGTTTTAAAAATCAGACCGATTATCAAATCGGTGAGGGTAATGAGTCACTGATTTATTTGTCGAACCACTAGGTAACTAGTTAAATCACATGACTAGACCTGTTTAAATCAGATAGCTCGGTTGAATAAACCAGTCTCTATAACAAAACTATATAGTTATTAAACAGATTGAAACAGACGATCCAGTCTCTAAAAAATCATAATTTCAAAAATTCATTCTTTAAATAAAAATTCTATATACAGTCATCACACATAACAAAATAGTACAAAATACAAATCCAAATAAATTTTGAACAAAGTCTAATTGCAATATAAATTGAATACCAAAATAACTCTAGTGTCTAATAAATTAAATTCTAATGAGTAAAAATTATTTCAAATAAGTTTTAAACAAAATCTAATTATATTTTATTTTTAAAAAAAAAATCATCAAAATGTTGTTTTATCGGAAAAAAAGCAAGCATTTAAACCTCTAATTTTCTAAAATCGCTAATTCGTTGGTTTTTATCAGTTTTGATCGATTTTGACTGATTCAATAGCTTATCTGATCCAACAATCAGATCAGATCGATGATCCCACCAGTTTCTAGTTCAACCGACTAAATATGATTTGATTTTTAAAATACCGATTTTTCTTTATTTTTTTTTTTTTTTTAGTTTATAAAAATATATATACTTAAGTCACTGTTGGAAAGCTCATAAACAGTTCCTAAGTCTAATCTCAAGAATCAAATAGATGAAATGACAATGCTTTATGACCCTATTTAGTGAATGTTGAATTGACTTATTAACCATAAATAATGTAAATTAATATGGCAACCATAATTTAGCAGCATTGGCTTTGAAGTGCTGCCTAACATTCAAATACCTACCCTCCTTGTCATTAATTACTTCAAACCCACCAATTAATCACCAACAATTCGTTCACCGGTCTTAGAAATATCATGTATATTTTGGTACAATTGTTGAATTTTATCACATGTACCACTTCATGCAAATTGACTCAACATTTATTATAATTAGATATCTCAATGCAATTGTAAAGATTAATTCTTCAAATAAATGGACTATAATAAATGAAAAAACTCGGACTCAGAAAATTTAACACTATTATGTTCAGGGTTAGATCAAACACCGAACCTCTAATTAAGTTAGAAGAAATATTTACGATTTCACTGAGTGCTCTTGGTTAACATTTATAGTATACTTATTTTTTTAATTATATTTACCGATATTTTTCAAGCAACAAGTTTAACCTATTAATTAATTAATTAATTTTAATTTAAATTCAAGTAACAAGTTTAAGTGGAGGTCCAACTATCATTTTCCAGTCACGATCTTGGAAGACTGGTGAAAATTGTGGAATGCTAAAGTCACAATGATTTTCAATTGCTTGCTTCTTCCTTTTGTAATGGGAGACTATTAGTTTTCTAGTCAAAAGTTTGTTTTTCTAAAGATTTAACATTTTGTTATTGTTGTTGCATTTTGGGCTGTGTTTTGTAGGTAGAATCCTTTTATATAGGTTGGTTGCAGTTCCACCAGACAAGGAGAGCAAAAGGGATCGACCTGTCTTGTATTGTAGGCCATTTTATATTATCTTGACACATGATTCTTAAATATATCAATGCTTAAAAAAGTAGAAACACCAAATAAAATTAGAGGAAATATTGCCCCCAATTGAAGTGTCTTTAAATTTAGTTAGAGATATTATAGACAAAACATTAAGTATATCTTGAGATTATGTAATAAAATTTCATAAAGAGGATCTTTAATTTTCATATGTTATCTTATTGTCTCATACTATAAATTTTCTCTTTACTAGACATGATATGAAATATTTTCTTTAGAAATGGGTAAGAGGGTATACTTTGAACTTATGAAGTATTATATAGAACATTTACAAGTTCAACATTATATGATGATATGAGTTTGACCATTTCAAAAAAGTTACCCATATTATTTGATCTTATTATTTTGCTTGGCATTGATAATTCTTTGTATTTAAAATCATTTTCTAGTAAATACGCCGGCTCCAAGATGTCCACTTGAAATTTTTACTAATTAAGTAACAAAATAAACAATAAACAATAAACAACATCATTAATCGAGAGTACTCTAGTCATGAAGGAAACATTTTGAACCAATATACTTGAATTTATCTTTGATGCTTATCTCCATTGAAGGGATACTTTTTAACTCGGCAATGATAATGATCCCAATTAGGTACACTTTGATTCACTAGATATTTTCAAATTAATTTAGATACACTTTGTTGGATCACATTCTCAACAACTGATATCAAATTAATCCATAGTGACTTTTTGAAGGTTTCTCATATGGTTTATTATATTAAATATCTTATGTTTAACCATTTTACCACTCCTCATAAAACTATCAAATGAATTAATAATATTAAACAACTTTAACTTAATACAAAAATCACAAATTAAGTGCCAATTTCCTAATTTTTTTAATGTAAAAAATATGAATTTTGTTGTGAAATTGAAATGATTCCAATGTCAAACAAATCAAGAATAATGATGTTGGAGACAAAAAACAATGTCAGATAAAATAAATGACCTTAAGAAAAAAAGTAATTTTCCAAACAATGTAAGTAAATCCCAAGAAGGAGAAGAAAGTAAAATATGAGTACACATCAAACCGATCTACTATGAGAAAGAGTGAGAAGTTCTCTGATCTCCTATAATTCAAGAGTTTATTATAAGAGATTACAATATGAGTTACAAGAAAATAACTCTCCAAGTTCATAAAAATATCCCTTATTTTTTACCAAATTATTTTCCAATCTTTCCTCCACTCAATATAATCATACTCTAAGTTTCTTGGTTTTATGATTGGCATTAATTTTGCTAAAACATGGTTCACAACTAGATATTGTGACAGATGTCTTGACATATTGGTAAGACATCTCAGAAGATAGCTGTTCTGACAGATGTTGTAACATGTTATACCAGAACATCACTATAGTTCAGGTTTTTAAATCTTGGAAGATTTGTTTAAAATATGAGATCTGAATGATTTTAGGTCTCATATGGTCGCAACCAAGGAAAGATATTTTAGGAACATTACACATTTTATTTGGTTTCATAAAAAGGATCCTGGAGACTTTTTAGGAAACTTTGTAGATTTGTTCCTATTTTTGTGGAGAAGACTTTATAGAATATTTACAACTAGAAGATTGAATTTACGTGAAGAGTCAAAGCCTATTCTGCAAAACCCTATTTATAAGGACTTTCAAGACCTAAAAACACTTAGAGAAGCCGTGTGCATGAGATAAAGGTTTAGGATTTTAGTGTGTTCTTTGTTCATTGTGATCCACTCAATTATCTCTTTGATAATCAGAGTTGGACTGATTTTTATTGTTCATTGTCAATCACTCATGAGGTGTTAAGCAAGAGTCGATTGTGTGTCAAGTTTTCTATTGTTTATCAGTCAAAAGCTTTTAAGAAGAACTAATTTTGTCTTGGAAGAATGTGTTTTATCTTTCGGTTATTACTGAAAGTTTATTAATGGTTTGTGATTGGTAGGAAGTGAGAGGGGGTTCTTATATCTAGGAGTGTCCTAGGTAGAAATTGCATTGATATTGATTAGGTGGGAAACTTGTAAACAAGTGTTGTTTAGGGTTTCAAAATAATACTTTTATAGTGGATTTCATTCATGCCTTGGTAGCCCCCAGATGTAGATAATGTTGCACCAAACTGGGTAAACAATCATTGGTGTTATTTTTCTTTCAATAATCTATCTCATCTGCATAATTGTTCTTATTACTATTACTAATTTGATCCCAGTGTCGTATCACCTGGTTCGACATCTGGTATCTGTATGCTAGAATTTCAATTGGCATCAGAACAAACACCCTGTTTTATTTTGGGTGAGCTCCAGGGAAGATATTTTCTGGTACCATGGATAAAGAAATAGGTTTCAACAACAGACCATCACTCTTAGATGGCACCAATTATGACTATTGGAAGACACATATGGTAGCATTCCTAAAATCTATGGATAGATAAACTTGGAAAGCTGTCTTAAAAGGTTGGAACCATCCTGTTGTAAAGGACAAAGATGAGAATGAAACTTTAAAACCAGAAGACGACTAGTCTAAAGAAGAAGATGATCTTGCACTTGGAAACTCCAAAGCTTTGAATTCATTATTCAATGGTGTTGACAAATATATGTTCATGTTGATAAATACCTATACTATGGATAAATATGCATGGGAAATTCTCAAAACTACTCATGAAGGGACTTCAAAAGTTAAAATGTCAGGACTTCATCTTCTCACTACTCAATTTGAGAATCTCAGGATGAAGGATGATGAATTCATTCATGACTTCCACATGAGCATTCTTGATATAGCCAACTCTACCAATGTCTTTGGAGAGAAAATGTCAGAAGAAAAGACGGTTAGAAAAATTCTCAGGTCTCTACCTAAGAGATTTGACATGAAGGTGACAACCATAAAAGAAGTCCAAGACATCAGCAACATGAGAGTGGATGAACTTGTTGGGTCTCTTCAAACATTTGAATTGGCTATTAGTGACAAATTTGAAAAGAAAAACAAGAGCATAGATTTTGTCTCCAACACTGAAGATGAAAAGGGTCAATGTGACCTTGATAATGAGGAAGACATGTCAAATGCCATTATGTTACTTGTGAGGCAATTTAACAAGGTGCTGAAGAGAATAGACAGAAGGCCAAGACCTAATGTCAAGAACATCTCACCTAACATTAGAAAGAACTATGATTTTTAGAGAAGAAACAAAACTAAAGAGAAGTCAAATCAAGGTATAGGTATTATGTGTTTTGAATGTGAAGGCTTTGGTCATATTAATTTTGAATGTCCCACCTTTCTCAAGAAACAAAATAGGCATTTTTCTGTGTCCTGGTCTGATGATGATGAGTCAGATGATGAAATTAATGTTGAGACTGCTAAGCATGTGACTGCTCTCACTAGCAGATGGAGATATGAAGTAGAATCTTGTGATGAGAATGACCTTTATGTATATTTGGATGTGTCTTACAAGGAGCCATGTGTCAAGTGTGATGAAAGTGTAAGAACAATATTGGTTATGCATCTGGCATTGGGTTTTGATGATAACTTTACATGATATCTTAGAGAATAATTGTATACTCGAATGGTTTCTGTCTAGTGTGTAGATTTTGCTAAACAGGTTCTGACTCTGGTAAGAAGGTGTGTGACGTCACCAGGTTCTGAACTCAACACTCTGGAACAATATCTTTGGTGTGTTATAGAGTTAAGTCAAGATTATAGAATGCTTCTTATGCAACAGTTCTAAGGAACGTTGGTACAAGAGCTTCTAATCACGACTTTACAAGGAAGCTTTGGAGGCCTTCTAAAGCTTTGCTTATGTTGTTCCAAGTTTTGAATATGCTGAAGACAAGGTTCTACTGAACGAGTTCTGAAGATATGAAGACATTACTTCTGAAGTCCAAGGGCTGAAGACTCTAAAGACAATGTTATGCTAAATAAGTTTTTGAAGTCTCCAAAGACTTAGGTTAAGAAGACTCAAGTTCTGAGCCTTCTACAACATGCTTCAATCAATATAAATCAGAAGTCTCTAAAGAAATAGAAGATAAAGAACAAGACCGACTTGTGTGAGATGGTGAGTATAAGAGTACAAAGTACATTATGACCTCTACTTTAATAGGGTTTCGTAAGGACATACCTTTTGTACTTGTTGTCTACCATTCCCACCATGACCGTTGGGTACAAAATAACTAGTTTTATGTTTCCTATTCTTCCTTCCAATGAATCTCTTTCTCATCTATAAAAGGAGGACTTGAAATAATTTGAAATCAACGAATCAGTTCTACAAAATTACACTAAAGCGCTGCACAAGCTCTTTTGAGATATTCTTTGTATAGTTTTTTTTTAGCAAGGAGATTTTGTTCATATCTTGCTATCAACACTTTTGTGTTTCTATACTTAAACATTGTGTAATCTGCTTGTTAGAAGCATATCTGTATACACATATTTGTAATCAACAGTTGTTGATAGATTCCTTGAGAGACTAGGTGTAGTCAGGATTCTGAAGAAGACTTTGGTTGTGGTCATTGTGGAATGGCAATAAGGATTGATTGACTTGTTGGGGTTTTTAACAAGGTTGATCGGACTTATTGTGGTTGTTTGCAGGTTGACAATAAGGATTGATAGACTTGTTGAGGTTGTCATCAAGGTTGATCAGACTTATTGTGGTTATTTGTGGCTTGGAAATAAGGATCAACGAACTTGTTGGAGTTGTCAACAAGGTTGATCATACTTATTGTGGTTGTCTATAATCAGTTGATTATAGTAAATTAAGTCCTCGTGGATAAGACAAATCACCTTGCGGGGTGGACTGGAGTAACTTAGTTAACACTGAACCGGGATAAAAAATAATTGTGTTCATTTATTTTTATCCACTTGTTATCTTTGTGTTTGAGTTACAAAACGTTTATATTTGATGCAACCCAATTCAAACTCCCATTTCTTGTGTTTCTCGCAACTTCAATTGGCATTAGAGCTTCGGTTCTGGTATTGATTATTATCAAACACTTAACCGTGTCAGATAAATATCCAGACGGGTTTTAGAAAGATTGTGGTTGATCCTACACCACCTGCTCCAGCTTCAAATGATAAAGATAACTACAATATTAAACCTCCCATTTTCGATGGTGAAAAATTTGAATATTGGAAAGACAGACTAGAAATTTTCTTTCTAGGTCATGATGTTAATCGATGGGATATGGTAGTTGATGGCTACAAACATCCCACATATTCTAACAGAAAGAAGCTTGAAAGGAAAGCAATGACTGATCAACAAAAAAATGATTATAAGAGTCATCATAAAGCAAGAACCATCTTGTTGAATGTTATTTCTTATACTGAGTATGGGAAGATCACAAATAGAGACTCAACTAAGTCTATGTTTGACTATCTCAAAATGACTCATAAATAAAATGATTAAGTCAAGGAGAACAAGGCTCTGGCCTTGATTCAAAAGTATGAAGCCTTCAAGATGGAGGATGATGAATCAGTTGAGACTATGTTCTCAAGGTTTCAAACCTTACTTGCAGGACTGAGATTTCTGAATAAAGGATACTCTACGTCAAATCACGTGAACAAGATTATCATAAGCTCATCATCCAAATGGAGGCCTATGGTAACTGCACTCAAGCTTGCAAAGGATCTGAACAACACTTCTCTAGAAGAACTGATGAGTTCTATGAGAAGTCATGGGATTGAGTTAGAACATGATGAACCTCAGAAAAGAGGAAAATCTGTTGCGCTGAAGTTTATCAGAAATTCTAAGAAGTCCAAAGCTCTTCAAGCTGAAGAGATTGAGGATTCAGAAGAAGATTCTGATGAAGTTGAAGATGAGTTTTCTATGGTGTCCAGAAGGGTTAACCGTCTCTAGAAGAGAAATCAAAGCAACAGATTCAAAAGTACTAGAAGGAGTGATGGTCACTTCAAGTTTAATTCTGGTCAAAGGAGGTATAGTGGCATATAAATCACTTGTTATGAGTGCAACTAGCCAGGACACTACAAGAACGAATGTAGTGAACTTCAGAAGGACAAGCCTAAGAAGAAAGCTTTCAAAAGCAAGAAGAAAGGGCTGATGGTAACTTGAGATGATTATGATTCTTTAGAAGATGACTCGGAAGAAGAACATGCTAACGTGGCACTAATGGCTCATGTTAGAACTTCTAATGCAAAGATCCATCCAGAAGATGAAGCAGACTCTGATTCAGACACAGAAGAAGTATTCTCTAAAGAGGTATGTTCTAACCTTACTCATTTTGAATTAACTTCTTCTTTAGTTGAAATTCTAGAAAGACATGAGCTACTCAAGATTGAATTCAAGGAACTTAAAATGTCCCATGAATCCACATTTTCTGAAAACAGTAAGCTTAAGGAAGATCTCTTCTTATTAATGAAGAATTTTTTTTCTTAGAGATGAGAACTCTGCCCTAAAAGGCATGAAAACTCTTCCAAAAGCTTGTGAGAATACCGATGATGTCATTAAGAAATATGAAAAAGCTTTCAAGAAGTTCCTAGCCAGAAACATAGGGAGAAGCATGATAGCTTCTATGATCCATGGCGTGAGCAGAAATGGGACTAATGGTGTTGGCTATAATTTCTATGACGAATCTAATTCTGATAAGGAAGACAAACCTAACACTCTTCATTCTCTTTTGTCTCTGCTGGGTTTGTTCCTAAAGATAAAGAAAAAGAAAAATCTAGTTCTGAACCTAAGACAAAGCCTTCTCATTTTAATTCCTTTAAATATGATTTCTCTGCTGCTAAACCTAAAGAAACTATGGGAAAACTAATAAGAGAGGGACCAAGAAATTGGGGGTACCCAAGAAACAAGTTTGATTCTTACTCTCATTTTTTTATGCTCTTGTTTTATCTTGAACACTAAAGAGAATCTTAACAAGTTAGATTCTAAAGCTCAAAACTGTGTCATGTTAGGATATCCTGAACTCTAAAAAACCTACAGAGTATACAACAATGAAACACTTATTGTTCAAGAATAAATAAATGTTAGATTTGCTGATAAGCTTGACCTTGAAAAGTCAAAGCTAGTTGAAAATTTGTAGATCTGGAGATTACCTATCCAGGCGCTGAAGGTAATGAAACTGCTATAGATGAACAAGAAGTCAAATACTCAAAACATGCTCAACCGATGATTCACGTTCTGAGGAAGCACAAACAGAGATCATCACGTTCTGAAGCTCCTGGACAAAGATTGGATTCTGGCTATTCAAGAAGAACTCAAATCACTTCTCAGAAAATGACGGCTTGTATGGAAAAGACGTGTTTTCAGCGTACAACCGTTCAGAATGATATATGAACTTCTAAGGTACGCATTGTTCTAAAATAATTTTCCAATAAGAGACATACACAAAAGGCTGAAACACACCTTTTATAAACATTAGGTGAATCTCAATGCTAATGCATTGCGTTCTCATGAATCTTTCTAACGATATTTTGAAGCCAATCACCACATATTTAAAAAACCTCAAATTTGTGATCAATCTCTCCTATTGCAAACTCAATTTAATATTATCATATAAAATTAAAAAATTCAATTTAATATTATCATATAAAATTCGAAAATTCGGATACACACCATACTATAGAAATCATATTTAGAGAATCATAACAAGATTCCTTCTTAAATAAACTATACGAGGGATTTAAAATAAGATCAATGAATTTTTTTTATAACAACACTTAAACTTTTGAATTGTATTTATTGAAAAAGAGTTATGAAGTCCTTTATTATCTATCCGATTGAAAAAATTAATCTCTATAATTATACGTTGATGATATTTAATTTATACTCAAAACATTGAACTAAAGGATGTATGAGGATGATATTCAATTTGCACACAAAACATTGAACCAAAGGATGGCCCATGGTGATTCATACATTTATCTTTTTGATGCAAAAGCATCAATGTCTCTCATCGTTGTCATCATGCATGTCATAATATACTTGACTTGAAAGCTAAAAACAAACATATGATAATGAATACAATATTTAAAGGTAGCTAGTTTGTGTCCTTTTTGAGGAGCAAACCAAGTCTCACTAGCACATTTTGATTGCTTTTCTAAGCATGTCTTGCACTCATTTCGTACCTCTTAGTGAAGTCAAAATCCTCAAATGGAAGAGCCATGCTATGTAGTGCAAGAAAAGCACATAGTGTCTACCTTTCTTATTTCATGTTACGGCCACACTATGTATTCAGTTATCTTCTTGTGCCTGCCAAAAGCAAAATCAAGAAAAGTGAAAAGATGAGAAAAAGTTTTACCACTTTATGTTTGCTGTTGGTTCAGCATTTACTATTTGTTATTCAGTTTGCACTATCTGTCACAAGGCGTGAATGATGTTATTGTAAGGTACCGTTTTGAAATTTGAATCATAGGTTAATTTATGTAGCACATCTGCTTAGTGTGATTATGTCAAACATACATTTATCTATTAGAACTAATTATAATATTTGAATCTTTTTGTGTTTATCATCATCATTCCATGCATTTTGATTCTCTCTATTTTTATTGTTGACTTTTCTTAACTATTATCACCCATTTTTAAGGAATTAATCTAACATTTTTGACTAATTTTTTAATCTATTAATTATATTTTTCATTGTTTTCTCTATTTCTTTCAATAATTTAAAGATTATTTTTCATTTGTTTTCTCTATTTCTTTAGATGATAATGAATTTGGATACTCTCCTTCTAACGTTTTCTCTCCAACTATCTCCTTCTCATTTGTGTCTCTATCTCTCTAATATTTTCTCTCTCTCTCTTCTTCTATTTATCATTTTCTCTCTATTTATTATTTTATCTTAATTATCTTCTTCACATGTGTTTTTGTTGAAGAAGAAGGAAGGATGAAAGGAGAAGATCCATTGTGATAATATTTAGCCATCTAGCCATTTATTATTATATATTTTATAATTTATTTTTTCTTCATTTCGTCATATTCTAATAAATTATAGGGTTAAATATATTTTTTGTCCCTCTAAAGATATTAGATTTCGTTTTTAGTCTCTCTAAACATTTCCTTCATAGAATGATCCATCTAAAATTTTTCATCCACACTTTTGATATCTACTGTTAAGGTCCGTTAATAGAGCTGACGTGGCAGTGCCACCTGTCAAACATACCGACGTGGCATGTCACGTGGCTAAAGTCAACATGATACTTCAGACTATAAAATTTCTTAGCTAATCTGTAGCTAAAATCGTAGCTAATCTATAGCAAAATTCATGATTATGAAAAATACAATATGTTTATATTGATATTTTTTATAAAATGTTATAGTAGTGTTTCGTTGCATATTTATTTCATGAGACCTAAGTATGGTGAGAGGCCGTTGGAAGTGAAGGAAGTTGACAATACTAATAACAACGGTGTCAACAAGGAGATCTAACATGAATGCATGCAACTAATTTGCACTAAAAAAAGAGACAAATTCTCAATCTCATTAGTGGCTATTTGAGAGAATAGAAATTCATTATTGTATTTGAGTAACTTGAAATTCTTAACTAAATATAAAATGAATGACCTCGACTTGAAATTCATTATAGGACGAGTCACTTTCTTCCTAATGCTTTCTTCCTTGAACATGATAACACTATACTTCCTTTCTTTTGTGATTGATTTACTATTGAAAGACAAATAATTGATTTTATAACACATCCTCGTTCATCTATTGATTATCTAGCTTATCTTTGTAGGGTTAAAGTTGACAAATGATACATTTGGAGCAGATGTGGTATATACGAGATGATTATAATTTTGCAAGAAGGCATGAGAATCAACATGAAATATCTCTTTATTCTTCTTGTGTATTGTTCTGTAAGTGATAATTACTTCCTTAAGGGATTCAATTTTGACAAATCTTCATGGTTCGGCTCATATGGCCTATGATACTTACATTTCTCCTAAAGGGATTCAATTTTGAAAGGATATTTTCAAGTATGATGTCTTTATGGAGCATAATATTGGAACCACAAATACTATTACAGATGCTGAGAAAAATTGTGTTTATGTTATTTTCACTATAATAAATTTGACTTATAGCGGCGACACAATTCCATAAGCAAAGGTCGTAAAACTGTGGGTATATTTTCAAGCACTAGTAAATTGACTCTACCTGAAGCAAGCTTTGTATTCATTCAAAATGATTGGAGACAAAGTGTTGGCTGAGCAGTTGGATATGTTCAACAACATGATTCTTAATCTTAAAAATATTGATGTGAAGATCGATGATGAAGATCAAGTGTTGTTACTATTGTGCGCTTTGCCTCAATCACATGCTCACTTCACAAAAACTCTCCTGTATGGAAGGGAGTCCTTGACCTTTGAAGAAGTTCAATCAACCATGTATTCTAAGGAATTGAACGAACGAAAGTAGCATAAACCTTCGACTGTTGAGGAAGGTTTGGCCGTTAAGTGCAAATTCTTGCGAAAGGATGGTAAGTTCGACAAGAAGAAGGGCAAAAGTCACTTGAAGTCTTATAGTGGCGAAGCATCTGGTATTTGATGTTATCATTGTAAGAAGGAGGGTCACACAAGAAAGGTGTGCCATGTGTAAGTTTAAGAGTACGCCTAAGAGGGGGTGAATTAGGACTTTGAAAAATTATCTGGTTTTTAGAATACTTGTTCTTATTTTTCTGGTTTGGTGCAAGAGTTTATACATATGTTTCTTTCTTTTCTGGTTTTTGATTTGTGATGAAAGCGTTAAATGCGAAAAAAGTAAAGAACACAATGATGTATACTGGTTCCCCTCACAATTTGAGAGTACTCCAGTCCCTTTTCAACATGAAAGAGATTTTACTATTGTTTGTGACTTACACAAGACAAACCAAACACCAAGAACAATCCTCTTGGATTTTCACTAAGTACACTAAGAGAACAATCCTCCCTTAATGACTCACTTGTTTCCAACAATCTTGGACAACAAGATTTCAACCACCAAGAACAATCACTACTACAAAATTCGCTTTTAGTGACCGAATTAGAGACCGAAAAAGCTAAAAATCGGTCACTAAAACGTTTAGAGACCGATTTAGCAACCATTACTTTTCGGTCGAAAAAGTGCTAGTCGCTAAGCTTTTGCGACAAATTTAGTGACCGAAATTTAGAGACTGAATTTGTGACCGAATTCAGTGACTGATTTTAGAGACCGATTTTAATTATTTTTCATAAAATAAAATAAAAATAGTGATACCTAGGAATCAAACTTGTGACCTCTGTGTATTTTAATGACAACTTGCCACTACACTACTTAACAACTATTATTATATTTTATATTTAAACATATATACATGTAGTTTTTTATAAATATATTATATGTTAAAACAATAAAAATAAAAAAAATTAGTAAAAATTTAAATTTGAAAGAGAATTAAAATCTTTAAAAAAATGGAAAGGAAATAGTAAAATAATAAAGAGGATTGAAAATAGAAAAAGAAAACAAAAAATATTAGTGATCAAAATTTCGGTCTCTAATTTATATATAAAAATTAAATTGTATATAAAAATATTTTTTGTGACCGATTTAGTGACCACTTAAAATTGGCTCATGAATATTAAGTTTTGGTGGCTAATTCGGTCACTATAGACTATAGTGACCAAAATTTCGGTCACAAAATATTGGTCTCTAAATCGGTGGTTGATTTATTTTAGTGATCGATTTAGTGACCTCTTAAAATTTACTCATGAATATAAAATTTTGGTGGCTAATTTGGTCACTACAGTGACAAAAAATTTTTGATCACTAAAAGTGAATTTTTTAGTAGTGAATCCTCTTGGATTTACTAATTTGATTATGAGAACAATCCTCTCACTAATCAAAAACCCTTGCTTCCAACAATCATCGATAGCAAGTCAATAATAACAAAATATATTTGAGTAGTAATGTTGATGAACATATATCAATCACTAGGATTGATCTTCTCTTCCAAACAAGCAATTTATGATGAAAATATAGGGCTCAAGTGTTTATGAGAATGATATGAATTTTCTAGAATGTTATGAACATACATGTTGAAAATTCTTTATGAAATATTAAGAACAAAAACACTTGTTTGAAAATTTGAGTGAAAAATATGATGTTAAGTTGCAATGGAAGAGGTGATTTTTTATTTGAAATTTCATGTATTTATAAGTGCATAACACATCTATGAAACATGGTAAATTTTGAGACATTTCATGAAAGTTTGCAATAGTTTAAAATAACAATGGTTCATGAAAGAAATACAATTTTAAATTCTATACAGCACTTCTTAAGCCAGTTAAAACGGTCACTTGACTTAACAAGTTCGCAACATTTTTCAAGTATAAAAAAAACTGGTTCAGAACGTTGTAAATTGTGGCGGTTTTTGTGCTGTTACGGTGGCTAAAAACGCCATAATTTACCAAAAACTGCATGTTTGAAAAAATTAAAATATTTAAATAATTGTCTAAATATTTGAACCAACCTAATGCAATATCTATTGATTTATTCAAGTCAATATATTATATTTGAAAGTGATTTAACATGGTTCAAACATAATAAAAATTATATTTAAAAGAGATTTAACATGGTTCAAATATGATTAAAAAATATATATTTGAAAGTGATTTTGAACACAAACGACCAATGCATGCAAGTGATTTTTTTGTTGAGAATAATTTGAGCACTAAAATTATCAATATAATTGCATGCTTATACCTCTATCAATTAAGATCCGTGCTTAATCTTCAACTTTAATCTTGAATAATTTGGTGCTAGGTTTTGCTCATGATAAGACTTGGACACTTGAATTGATACATTATTTTTGAAGCTTTTTTCCATACTTTTTGATATGATTATTTGATATTCATTTTGTCTTCATCAAAACACATTGGAATGAGAGTCTTGACTTCACACCATGAACGCGTGAAGGATCATGGAGGTAAGGATAATGTTCAACAGGATTTCGAATCATCAAATGTTCTTGTGGTTTCAAGCAGTGACTCGAGTAAGGAGTGGATTATGGATTCAGGTTGCACTTGGCACATGACCCCAAATAAAGACTTGTTCGAGGAATTATGTGATCAAGATGCTGGATCTGTATTGCTGGGAAACAACAAAGCTTGCAAGATTGCAGGTATTGGATATGTGAGATTCAAGCTCCATGATGAGTCAATAAGGTTGTTGACTGAAGTCAGGTATGTTCTGATTTGAAGAGAAATTTGTTTTTTCTTGGTGAATTCGACAAGAAAGGATATGTTTTTCAAGGAGAGAAAAGTATCCTAAGAGTCATGAAGGGGTCGAAGGAATTCTTGAGAGGCGTGAAGAAACAAGACTTGTATACCCTTGAGGATGAAGTTGTAAGTGGTTCGACAAGTGTTGCATCCACGAAACCTTTGTCGAAAACAGAAATTTGGCACATGAGATTGGGCCATTTCAGTGAAAGGGGTCTGGTCGAATTAGGGAAACAAAATCTGCTTGGTGGAGACAAAGTCGAAAAGCTGAAGTTTTGTGAACCCTGTGTACTTGGAAAATCTTGCATAGTGAAGTTCAACAAAAGCACACAAAGAACACATGGATCCTTTAATTTTATCCGTGCTGATCTTTGGGGACCTACAAGATGTCCATTGGTGTAGCTTTGATAATATTATTTTTTTGTACATTTTATAATAATAATGAATATTAAATTTATTTAATTATAAGATAAATTTGCCAACATTTTTTGTACACACCACACACACTATAATTATAAAAGACAATTTAATTTTATTAAAAAAAATTAATAAGCCTTACAAATATCTCAAACCAACAAAGTACATCAAAACATCAAAACGATATCACCAAAGTAAATATCTCAAAATTGTAACCGAACCAAATAAGAATTATATTGGTAGAAATTTGAAAGTAGTATGACAATCTCAATTTACTTCTAGGTCATCCTAAAATTACAAATCTAAAAATTAACAACCACCAAAATGTACATAATGTACATGTGAATGATATCGACCCTACCAAGAAATAAAATGTAATGACTTACAATCAAATCCAACTAAATAGTAGTTGCCACCAAAACTAGTCAAATAGGATTAAAAATAACTCACAACATAGAAAAGGAGCCATAACATGTCCAAGATAAAATAAGTAGTGACAAACGGGCATGTCCGCCTCTTTTAGGTCCGCCCCACACAACCTCGTAAAAATGGGGGGAGGTGGGGCAAACATTATTGAGGGTCGAGCCTAAAATCTTGACCGATTCCGCATAAATATGAGGGTGGGACGGAGTAGACCCACAAGTATTGCACTTATAAAGCCTAAAATTTATAAAATAAAAAGTTATTGTCTAGGCCCTCAAAAGCCCGCAAAAATAGAGCGGGGCAAGACAAACATATTAGAGGGTGCGGGCCTAAAACTTTGACTGGCCTCACGAAAAAATGATGAAAAATGGGCAAGTCTGACAGATCAGGTCCATTTTCCTTATTCTTTCCAATTTCTCTCTCTCTCTCTCTCTCACTCTCTCTCACTCTCTAAATATTTTCTTTCAAAAAAGTTTCCTCAGTGCCTTCTGAGTGAAAACTTCTTGGAAGAAAAGAGTTGTACTGGTCTCGTGCGACAGTTGTTATTTTGAAGAGTGTGATACTCTTGAAGAAATGAGTTTGGTTCTAATGATCAACTATCTGCAAAATCGCTGTTTGGTTGTAGAAATTAGCTTGAAATTTTTTTGTTTGTTTATTAAGATCAGGATGTTAAACCTCTACTTAGTTCGTGAGCTCAATCCATGAAAAGGCTCACTTTTGGTTAGGGGAATAGGCAAATGTAAAATCTCTCGATTTTCTTATATCAAAGGTTCGTGAGCATATCCTATAAAATCTCAATATTATAGGGAAATCTCAAGAATATCTCTTGGGGACAGAAATGGTCAAACTTTTTCCTAAACCTGTATAATCCTCTGATGCCATCTCTCTAACCTGTATCTTTGAAATTCATGGTATTTACTTTACTATTTTAATTTTTGATCTAGAAAATACTAACACAATTTTCTTCTTTAGTTATAAAACTTATAAATTAACCGTGAATTTTGAATACCACAATTCACCCCACCACTTATGCTTGGTGTATCTTGTCAAATATGTGGGATCAGAGCCTAAATCTTGGAAAGAGAAAATGGAGAAGGGTATAGTTTTTGGAAAGAGAAAATGAAGTTTTCAATAGAAGGGATGAATCATTGAAGGGATACGTCATCATCATCATGACTATTTTCACCATACCGTCATGTCACAAACATGCGTGCAAACTATCATCATGGTTCTAGTTTCCTAGGCCATCGTGGGCCACAAGAATTAACCATTTTAAAATCTTTTAATTAATTTTAATTCAAAAATCAAGCATTTTAGTGGGTTTTAATTGAGAGGGGAAAACTGGAAATTTTCACTTCAAAATCTATATATAGACCATCATTCGCTTCTTTCTTCTCCACATTAAAATTATGGTTTTTTGGTCTTTATACCATAAAGTTCTTAATTTTATTATTAAAATAATACAACTTTTATAATTTATCAAACTTATCAAATCTCTCTCTATTCTCTATTTTTTTCTCTTTCATCACTTTTTCACTTCTTTCTTCCAAAAAAAAAATATCAATCTATAATATAAGAAAATTAATGGTTGTGGAAAAGTCCAAAATACCCTTATTTGATTTTTTGCCACCACATTAAAATTGTGGTTTTTTGGTCTTTGTACCATAAAGTTATTAATTTATTATTAAAAGAATACAACTTTTATATTTTATCAAACTTATCAAATCTCTTTCTATTCTCTATTTTTTTTCTTTCATCACTTTCTCACTTCTTTCTTCAAAAAAAAAAACTATCGATCTATAATATAAGAAAATCAATGGTTGTGAAAAAGTCCAATATACCCTTATTTGATTTTTTGCCACCACATTAAAATTGTGGTTTTTTGGCCTTTGTACCATAAAATTCTTAATTTTATTATTAAAATAATACAACTCTTATATTTTATCAAACTTATCAAATCTCTCTCTATTCTCTATTTTTTTCTCTTTCATCACTTTCTCACTTCTTTCTTCCAAAAAAAATAATCTATCAATCCATAATATAAGAAAATTAATGATACTTAAACATTTATCTATTATTGATCTAAATATTTTTATATACGAAATTTACTATTGATCTAAATATTTTTGTAAATGATACCTAAACAAAAATGAAGTTTGTATACGGGAAAAAAAATCTATTATTAATCTAAATATTTTTATATGCGAAAAATGTTATTTATGATCCAAATGTTTTTTATTCAAAAATAAAATAGGCCAAAAAATCTATTATTGATCTAAATATTTTTATATACGAAAATTTGATATTGATCCAAATATTTTTGTAAATGACACCTAAACAAAAATAATATTTGTATATGGAAAAAACCTATTATTTAGGAAAAATGGTTTTTAGGATCCAAATATTTTTATTCTAAAATGATTTACGTGAAAATAATTTACTATTGATCTAAATATTTTTATATACGAAATTTACTATTGATCCAAATATTTTTATAAATGATACCTAAACAAAAATGAGGTCTGTATACGGAAAAAAAATATGTTATTGATCTAAATATTTTTATATACGAGAAATAGTATTTATGATCAAATATTTTTTATCAAAAAATAGTATACGATAAAAAATCTATTATTGATCTAAATATTTTTTAAACGAAAATTTAATATTGATCCAAATATTTTTGTAAATGATACCCAAATAAAAATAATATTTGTATTATTATTTACGAAAAATATTATTTATGATCCAAATATTTTTTATTCAAAAATGGTATATGGGAGAAAATCTACTATTGATGTAAATATTTTTATATACGAAATTTATTATTGAATCAAATATTTTTGTAAATGATACCTAAACAAAAATGAAGTCTGTATACGGAAAAAATCTATTATTGACCTAAATATTTTTATATACGATAAATTATAATGATCAAATATTTTTATCAAAAAATGGTATACAGGAAAAAATATATTATTGATCTAAATATTTTAATATACAAAAATTTAATATTGATCCAAATATTTTTGTAAATGATACCTAAACAAAAATAATTTTATACGGAAATTTTTTTATTATTTACGAAAAATGGTATTTATGACCCAAATATTTTTTATTTAAAAATGATATACGGGAAAAAATTTATTATTGATCTAAATATTTTTATATACGAAATTTACTATTGATCCAAATATTTTTGTAAATGATACCTGAACAAAAATGAAGTCTGTATACGGGAAATAAAATCTATTATTGATTTAAATATTTTTATATACGATAAATGATATTTATGATTAAATATTTTTAATCCAAAAATGGTATACCGAAAAAATCTATTATTGATCTAAATATTTTTATATATGAAATAATCAATTATTTAACTTTTTTTTTTTTAACATTTTTATTTAAAATAAATAATGTATCTAAATTCGCGTAACCGAACATAACCCGTGCGTATGAAGGATTTTTTACTTAGTTATCTATAACACCTGGTTTAGTTAAAACGCATGCACGCTATGTTTGAAATTAAAATGCATTCATTTATGATTTTTGCATATGTGAGGCTCCAATTATAACTTCTCGTGAACCGTTGCATACTTTGTTGAATGTTCTCAGCTAGAAATATCATTGAAACAAGTCTTAGTTAGTGTTAAGAGTCAAGTTAGGTTATAACCACAAATTTATTTGTAGACTTTATTTATTTTATACCCCACAGGGAGAAAAAAATTTCTACGGACGTTAAGTCTGTGATCAAATTTGGTCTTCAATTTCATTTCTATAAATGAGACTTTTATAGTAGATTTAAACACAACTATTTTTTTTTATACTATTAAGAATTTTCTATACGGAGACGGCAATAAATTGCTCCTTCCAATGTTAAGTTCATGGTCAACTTTCGCATTGATTTGTTCAAAGGTGACATTTTAAGATTCAAACACGAGCAGAAAGCTCAAAAAGTATACTCCGCGGACCTCATTACGAGTAGGGATGTCAACTTGCTTCCGTTAATGGGAATTTTTATGGAAATTTTTTGTCTGGGGCCCCAAAGACAGAAAATTTTATCACGTGGAAATGGGAATGGAGAGCAAAGTCTCCCCGAATGCACTTCGGTGACGAGGGTGGCGTAAATATCCCCTATCCTGTGGAGTCTCCGCCCCGCCTAAAATACCATAATGTCATTAATTTATATATAATTTTAAGTTATTATGTAAGTTTATTTGTCATTTCATATAATTAATCTTATACACAAATTTAAAATATATATGTATTTTTAGTAAAACAGTGAAAACTAAAAGATTATTTCAATTTTTTTAGTTGGAAATCTTGGTGGTCATGACACTCAATATTTTAGATTAAATATTATTAAAACAATAAATTAAAAATCATGTTTATGGATCCGCATGAACCTTGAGGATCTGTGGGGACCCGCGGAAATTCGCGGGGACGGGGATGGGAGACAAAATCCACCCGTAGCGGGGATTCGAAGCGGGGATAGAGAATAAATTCGAGGGCAGGGATTATAATGGAAATGTATCCGCCGGCCCCGTCCACCCTATTGACATCCCTAAAAATGAATAGTGTAATTTTTTTCTACTTTTCAAGTGAATGTTATGTATATGTTTTAGGGCTGTCCTCTTAGTTGGATGACATGTGATTTATTCTTGACTTTTTATAAATATTGTAATATGGTATTTTTTTTTTTTAGCTTTACAACTTATATTTATACAGTATGATGGTGAAATTGAAAAAAAAAAATTACAAGGGAAAATTAGATATTTTCCAAATGATAGAGAGAAAAGTACATTTAACTAGAATTTTTATTATAATATTAGCTATTATTTATTTTATTTTTTGATGAGATGTTAATTTAGCAAATAAAAGTTCTTTGTAAAATTTGAAAAGTTAGTTGAAAGATTGACTAACAACTCTCTATTAAAATAATTGTGTTTCAAATAATAACATTGTTAACAATTAAATGATAAATTAGAAAGAAAAAAAGACTAGTCGGGCGGTGAAAACTCAAGGTTAGTAACTGACTCACGTTTTCTTGGAAGTAGAGATTTAACGGTCCATCATTGATTAGTTGGGCGGTAATTTTTTCCAAGAAAACTCTAGGCCCAGAGCCTTTATATATACCTCTCTTCCAATGAGAGAAAAGGCGATCTGGATTCATTAGTTACATCTAAGCACCCAACATATATACAGAGCCTCTCGCCTTACGTGAGTAGGTCCTCTAAACCACCATAAACACCGTAGATGACTTCTCGTCGTCGTGGTAAATCCTTAACCACCATTATTTGTTATACACCTATTAAGGCCTCTAAAGGCTCATGTCCTTGCAAGGGTAACGACACATCTATACATTTTTACTAATACAATGGCGCTCATCATAGGTCCCTAGTAAAACTAACCTGGGAGACACCTTATTCAACACCATCACCCTTCTCTTCTACACCAAGCCACTTTCGGTCATGGTTAATAGGAGAGCTTCATCCCCTACGACAGAAGGTACCGGCAGTAGCGGTGATATCGACACTGGGAGATGTGCGACGCCATGGATGAATTACACTGTCATAACCAAATGTTGGAGGATGATGTGCATAACATCAGACCGTGCCACCAGGAATCGAGTCCTTAAAGGAAATAAAAGTGAAATATCCCCAACCAATTTTAGACGAGATATGGGGAGGGCTTGTCCCTAAGGAATTCAAATCTCCCTAAGGAATTCAAATCTCCCTCTTTTATCAAATTCGATAGGCGCAGTAACCCCTTTGAGCAAGTCTCCTCCATCAACACACAGATGGCTGTCGCTACCGCGAAAATTAACAGAGTCGCCACTAACATATTTATCTTGAAAAGGAAGGGAATGCCAGCAAACCACAAAACAAAACAACGGTCTCACGACCAGAGAAAAAGGGTAAGGGACTCGGTTACGCGAGGGGAAGGTGTTAGCACCCCTCGCGCCCATCGTACTCGATGGTATCCACGCTCGTGTCTAAAACTATGGGTGTGTGAGCAAACTGCACTAATCTGGACTAAAATGAATGCAAAATGTAGGGAAAAGAAAGGATTGTGCTCGCACGGGCCCTACCCCGCTGCCTACGTATCTGTTTTGCAGAATCAGAGCTACCGTAGCTCGGCTAACTATTTTCTGTTTGTTTTGTGTTTTTTAGGTGAACAAGTTACATTCGCACTCCGCTGCTCGACCTTTGGAGACTTACGCTTGGGAATGGAGCGGAAATAACAAGCTCTTAAGAAAAGAAAATCAAAGAGTGTGGTTTGTGTTTTAAAGAATGCATGAGGAAAGCCTAAGCCAAAGGGGAAATCTTGCTACCTAATGTTATCATACAAAGGGTACAAGTCTAAACTAAAACTACCAACCTACGAGGGAAAAGGGGAGCAAACAATAATATCACACAGACGAGCTCCGCTCGTAAAGCAAACAAACTAACGGCACTGGCCGAGTGGTAGAAAAGCGGTCCCGCCATAGCCAAGGGGAGCAACTCAACCCAAGTCAACCAAGCATTAGACCTCGCGAAAATGATCGGGCCATAGACAAGAGAAGCGGATCCCTCTCAGCAACCAAGCCGTCACGGATCGTAAAGGAAAACGGTGCATGCGTACACCGAGCGTCAACGTCGAACAACGCGAGCTATAGGAAAGGCGGGGGTCCGGCTACATGAACCCTTTTCCTGACATACTCGATAACAAGATCTTGTGCTAGTTCAAAAGCAAGCGACGCGTAGCGTGCGCATACTGAACGGACTCGATGAGACTAAGCGGGGGTTGATTGCTAACCCTTTCCGCGTGCCTTCCATAAGGACTTAACGGAGTGCCATATAGGACTTATTACACCGTGACTCCCTGCCGCAAAGCACAAATGTAAACACACCAACAAAAATAGAGCCTCTTTCGAGGACTTGGCCAGATGCATGTCTAGGTCCTACTTCTCATGTTAAAGGATGATGCGAGAAAGCGATAAAGTGCGAGAAGAAGTAAAATGAAACATAATCAATACCAAACGGATGATGATCCGTAAACTAAAGCGAAGGGAGCAAGGAAACTAGGATCCCACGAGCGAGCTAGCAAAGCAAAAGCAAATAGTCAGCACACTGATTAGCCATGAAAGCACACACAGGTCGACACGCGCGTCGAGCATAATCACAATACACCTGCAAGAGGAACAAGCAAACCAAACAAGCAGATATAAAGTAAAAGGATCGTGTCTCCTGGATGAGAACACGATACAAGTGAATAGGAATCGTGTTCCGCGAGTAAAGCGGTACACTCAAGCAATAAGCGCCGATCGGTGACTATCCAAAAGCCTTGCACACTAGCACACAAGTTAGAGGTAACAAACATCGCAATCGGAATTGCGTTATTACTATAAACCAAAAGAAACGAGCACATAAGGTAAACATGAAATAGGCGATGAAACACCAAATAGAAATCAAACATGAATGATCTACAAATTAATGAAAACCAAGTATCTAGCTAGATAGTACATCTCATAAGCTTTCCAACGATATAAAGAACGTGCAAATCGGAGTTACGAGTAAAAAGTTATGCAAGATTGAAGTTAAGGAAAGGAAACACAAAAATAACACACAGGAACTGGTTCCTGCATAGGACAACCCGGTTCCTGGTACAAAAAACCAGAGGCGGAAAACTGGGAACCGGTTCCCACCTAGAGACAACCCGGTTCCTGGTACTAAATCACAGGGGGCAAAACGACGCAGGAACCGGTTCCCACCTAGGGACAACCTGGTTCCTGGCACAAAAACCAGAGAGTAAAAACAACGCAGGAACCGGATCCACACACAAATGTCACAATTCATCATCAACAATCATCAATTATATGCAATCAATCATCAAATCTAACCACAATTCACATGAACACGACCAATTCGAGCTAAAGATGAACAAATTCACCGATCAATCATCATCAATCATCCATTAATCAAGAACAAGAGGTATATCTAGATTCGAATTCACATAATGATCAATAATTAAGCACTTAATTCAAGATCCGAAAGCTTACCGGATGAAGATCTACACCGAAGCACGAACACGAACATGATACGAACGCGAACACGACACGAACACGATACGAACGCGAAAACGAAATCCAAAGGGAGAGAGAGGGAGGGCGCGCGAAATCTAGCGAGGAGAGGGGAAGAAATTCGAACTTCCGATCTTGATTCTTCAATCCATGTTCTTGATCTTGGTGAAAATTGATGAATCTTGATGAAAGTTTTATGTAATTTGTGGTTTTGATCCAAGAGAATTGAGAGAAAGTGTTTTTGATCTTTTTGGTGAATTGAAATTATGAGAGTCCTTCTTTAATTTTTGAAGAGCAAAATGTTTATATATTGTCAACGCAAAATGTCCAAATTGCCCTCGGTGCGTCTTATTTTGGCTCGTTTTTAAGGAAACTCAGTTCGGATCTGAATTCCGGAACGAAACCAATGCCACTGTGAAGATGACCAAATTCTTGACTCGTCTCCGCGAGAATCGACTCGATCCGATAAGCGATGAAAAAATTACGCGCGTTTGAATGACGAGAAACGTCGATTCATCTGGCGCAACTGTGCAGAATTTTGTGAGTACCGCTCAAAGAACTCGATAAAACCCCACCTTCGGCTCAGAATCTGAACAAGCATGTGTGATGAAGAATCGAAGCTAACGAAATTTCTGAAAAAACGCTGCCGGAATGGACTTCATACGATAAAAATCGAAGGAGTTATGAATTTTCGAACTCGGCGCGACATACTCGAAAACACACTTTTTACCGAAACAACACGACGATCCTTAAAATTCTGGGAGTTTTCCGTGCATAATTGGCCTTCGGTCCGAACATATGAAATCCTGGTATTGATGGTACGGACCTCCAGTTGAATTTTCAAGCGAATCCGACAAGCGGATTGGGAGATATGAATTTTCTGAGATCCGAAATCCTACATTCAGCACCGTTTTCACTGCGAAACCTCAAGTAATTTGAAAATTTGACGACCTTCCTCAAAGAATTGGCTTCTGAGCCGAACACAAAAGTTGTAGATATCGTCGAAACAGTCGAGGCAACGCGAGAACTTAGCTCATATCACCTTCCAGATAGGATTTGTGAATTTTCTCGTATTTACACTGTTTAAACCATTTTTCACACCTTATCTTCATAAACCCATGAAAACTCTTTATTATTTTTCTTCAATTTTTGAATGACGAAATAAACGTCATTATTAACTTATAGCTCAAATTAAGAGGGCAAATTTTGGGGTGCAACAATGGCAATCATAGGAATTCCTGACTCCCTGAATTGCAAGTTGCTCTCTGAAACTTTTCAGGATGCCCTCTTCCATGCTATATAGGTTTACCTCGTGCCTCTATCGCCAACTTTCAGGAGCTGGAAAAGAAACTTGTACACCAGTTCACCGCTTGTTGTCCCAAGAAAATGTCTACCACCAGCTTATTCAACATACAATAGGGTCCATCAGAGTCGTTGAGGACTACCTTGCCCAGTTTAACGAAGCCACCATCAAAGTCATCCCATCAAACCAAGAAATGTTTATGGGGGCATTCCAAAATGGACTTAATGCGAGACACTTCAACGAGTCTCTCGCCTTGAAGCCATCACTTTTGTTGTTAGAAGTGGACAGCAGAGTAGAATGTTATATAAAGGGGGAGAAGAGAAACGCCAAAAAGAAAGTGTATGGTACCAAGGAGTGTGTTTCCAACTCAAAGGGTTTACACCATTAGAGGAAGAATAACTATACCTATCTCATAAAAGACAAGATTGTATTCAAGAGAGTAGACAAGACAACGGGGAACTTCACGCCCCTAAACATCCATCATGAATAGATCTGGCACGAGGTCCTTCACTTCCATAACTTCCCTACGCCACCCGCTCCAAACGCGAATGTAATGTGTCCTGAACTAGGAAGATGGTGAAAGTTCCTTAGATTCAAGGGATAACATAGTTGAGATACTAATCTAAGACGGACACCTTAAGAAATATGTGAAGGTAAACCCTTCTGATGGGTCAGATAAGTCCAACTTGCGAGGGTGAGATAATATAGGAAATCCCAGGCCCAACAAATAAAAAGAGGCATCCCAGGGCGAGGGTACTAAAGTTGTGTGTCAGCTCAACGCCAAAACAGGAAGATTTGTCGAGGGTGGGGAAACTAGCTCCGCGCGTAAAAGGTATGCTCGCCAAATATTGAATATAGAAGACATCCTCGACATCAAAGGTAAAGCCCAAGGGCTAGAAGCCACAATCGCCTTCTCTGTGAAAGATGCATCTAGCATCCACCCTCATAATGATGACTCATGGTCATTACTGTCAGATTCGACAAATGAGAGATCAAAAGAATCCTCGTAGACCAGAAAGTTCTACAAACATTTTGTATTGGAAGAAATTTGAAAGACCTTGCCTCGACCTAGGGGACTTAAAACCCCTCAAAGGCTTTCTGATTGGATTCTCCGAGGAGAAAGTTCAAATAAAAGGATACATCATGCTAAAGACCACTTTTGGAGAGTTGGATCAGACCATAAAAATAAAGGTCAGGTATTTGGTTAACCATATGGGTGTCGCCTTGTCCCCTCTACATTTATGCATGAAGTTTCCACTCCCGAATGAGCGAGTGGTAGTTATCCAAGGAGATCATGAGATCCCCAAAAAATGTTACATGGAGAGCCTCAAGATGAAAAAGGGTCTGCACTCTAGGCGTGAAAGCTAGGAAGGTGGACTCAAAAATAAGGCCGCCAGGAGGAACCTGCAAGGTTGAGAAGGCTCCCCCTTCTACTAGCGGGGAGGTCAAAGATTAAGGACTCATATGGAATTCCCTCTAGAGCCACCTACATTGTTAATTATTGGGGTGCATTCTTTTTCCTATTCACTTTTCACATGGTGAGGGTTTTTAATGAGGCATCTTACTTTATTAGAGAATTATGTTTTCTATCTACTATCTTCTTTATAAGAAACCTAAAAGCTCAAAAGAATATTGCCATGTAGAGGCGATCAAAATATTGGATCCCTGAGAAAGATTCTTGCCACCCGTAAAGGTGATCTTGGATCCTTAAAGGGGATCCTTGGCACCCATAGATGAACCTAAAATGTTGGATCCCTGAGTGGAATCCTTGTCCCTCGTAGAGGCAACTAAAATGCTAGATCACTAAGTGGGATCCTTTTCTCCCATAAAGGTGATCAAAACACTGGATCCCTAAGTAGGATCCTTGCCGCCCATAGAGGAAACCAAAATTTTGGATCCCTAAGTGGGATCCTTGACACCCGTAAAGGCAATCAAAACGTTGGATCCCTAAGTAAGATCATTGTCGCCCATAGATGAGATCAAAACTCTGGACCCCTAAGTGGGATCCTTGTCGTCCATAGAGGCGACCAAAATTTTGGATCCCTAAGTAATATCCTTGTCAGCCTTAGAGCAATTTTTTATGCTAGACTTCATGGAGAAGATCCTTGCTGCCCCCTTGAGGCAATATTTTTATGTTGGACTTCATGTCGAAGATCCTTGTCACCCCTTGAGACAATGTTTTTATGCAGGACTTCATGGTGGAGATCTCTGTCGCACATTGAGGCATTATTTTTATGTTGGACTTCATGGAGAATATTCTTGTCGCACGTTCAGGCAAAGTTTTTAAGAAGGACTTCATGACGAATATCCTTATCGCCCCTTGAGGCAATGTTTTTATGATGGACTTCATGGAGAAGATCATTGCAGCCCCATGAGGCAATGTTTTTATGTTGGACTTTGTGGTGAAGATCTTTGTTGTCCCTTGAGGCAATGATTTTATGTAGGACTTCATGGAAAATATCCTTGTTTTCCCTTGAGGTAATTTTCTTATGTTGAACTTCATGGAGAAGATCCTTGCCATCCTTCAGGATAATACGAATAAGATATCCAACACCTCGCCTGAGGGACTTATAGTCTTGTCATCTAGTGATCCGCTGTCGCACACGGATCAAAAACGAGTGATTTTGAAATATAGTTACGGTAACGACAACTCGAGTATCATTCTCAAGGATTCTTGTTTATTAACCAAATGTAAAGTCGAATTGGGGGGGTTGGTTCAGTTTCGAATTACAGAAAAAGTGGTTATAAAATAAGTGATTAATAATTAAGCTAAAACGAATCAACCTACTGTATCGACTTCCGCCTTATCATTGATTCATATAAATTTCCAAACGGGTCTAATGCTATTCGATTACAAGAACTATCAACAAGCGCAATAGCAATTATACGAAGGAAGTTTCTGAAATCCGAATTAAGCAAACGCAATTTGATCGAACGCGATAACGCAAAAGCTACGGTAACACGAATATGATTCAGAAACAACAACAACAATCGAATTTAAGAATTATATCCTATAGCCACAACAAAATTAAGCAAACAATTGAGATTATAAGAATAATTCGAAGGAAACAGATTAATATGGAATTTATAAAAGAACCTCAAAGTGGAATTCGATTACAGCAGATTGATCCTTGGGAAATTAGTTCATCATCATCGTACAAGCCAAGCGTAATTTTTTTTAGTTCGTCAATGTGAATAGTAAAATGATGGTGCATAGTGTTTTCGTGGCTGCCTAACCTAGGTGAAAACACCCAAACCTGTTTCACAACTTAACCGGGTCGGCCCGACCCATTACAAATGACACAAACACTAAAGTAAAAAGTGTTGAAGCTTTAAACACAAAACTGGGAATTATCGGCTCTGAATCTGACTTTGAATCCAACATGAAAGTCGTAGCTTTCTCTCTTAGCTTTCCGACGATTATTAGAACGCCTCAACCAGACTCCTGGAACTCCGGTTATGATCGTTTCTGTGCAGACTGCTAAAGCTGGAAAATAAAGTGTGAAAATTAAATAAAGCTAAAAATAAAATAAATTATAAAAACATTTTAAAACATAAAAATAATTAAAACAAATGGAAGAAATGCTTGAGGACAAACATGGAAGAACGTGCATTAAAATGCACTGATCATCTAGGCTACATATGCCTTTGCCTAATGGATTTCGATTTCCAGGCTAATCAAACTCTCGCTTGAGAGACTTAGATTTTTCTCCAGCGGGATTAGACATAGAAATCTTTCCCAAAAGGCACGACCAAATTCTAGTCTAAGAGACTTAATCATAAGTCTTGTTTGAGAGATTGATATAATTCTTGCCCGAGAGGTCCAACGTTTCGTCTAAGCGACTTATAGTCACATTAGCTCGGCTACATATGATTTGGCTCGATAGACTTAGATTTCAGATTCTAATCAACTATCACCTAAGGGACTTAGTATTTTCTAGGGTGCAATCAGATATAGAAATCTTTCCTAAAAGGTGCGACCGAAGTCTAGCCTAAAAGACTTAGCAAAAGTCTTATCTGAGGGCTTGATAGAAGTCATGCCCGAGAGGTAAAATGCCTCGCTTGAGGGACTTATAGTTTCATCCTCCAGGTTACATATGACTTTGCCTAAGGTACTTAAATTTTCCATGCTAATTAAACTCTTGAGAGACTTAGAGTTTCCTCGGACAGGACCAAACAATATAACTTATCTTTAAAAACCTTCGAGCCTAATTGGCCTAGCCCATCGCACATATCATTGAGAAACTTAGGGCCTCGGGATACTCCCATGTAACATGGTTTAAAAATGATATGTCATATATCAAGGGCTTCGTGCTTGAGGGATTGTATAATGTTATATCTATAATTGACCAGGCTAAAGCTCCATATCCCTAGGGGAGGTTGTTGCATGTCCCAAACAGATGCAGGGGGAACACCTCCAGTATGGTTATTTTGTTGCTTGTCTTATCACTTTTATTTATTATCCTTTATTGAGTCTCCTCATGATTCCACATCTTTTGAATCAAGCTTGAAATTGGTTTGTTATTCGTTTTAGCATGCATAAAGAAATGGTTATGTTTGAACTTGATTAGTATGTTTTTAGTCAATTACATGATTCGGTGGAATAAAAATTATATGTGTTTTTAATTCAAGTTAGGTGCAAAGAAAAATCTCAAAGTACGCTAAAAACTATGAAAAATTGAGGTTTTGAGTGTTTGATTTGAATCAATAAAATTAAACACATATTTTGATTCAAATCAAATTCAACAGGGGTGAACTAAATATATTTGAAATTTTTTTATTTGAATCAGGTTTTAGACATGATTCGAATCAAGCAATTTTCTAGTCACCTATGCCCAATTTGATTCGAATAGAATTTTGCACATGATTCGAATCCGAGCAATTTTTACACTTGATTCAAATAAGATTTTGTATATGATTCAAATCATGGGATCTATGATTCGAATCATGCTTTTTACTTGATTCGAATCAAGCCTGAAATGGGTCAAAAATTTGATTTTCTTTTATTCCACTCACTTGCTCATTCAACTAAAACTATGTATTATTCTAAATTTGAATCTAACCAAATTTTACCTCTTACTTTGTGCTTAATCTCAAGCACATATAAAAAAAAATTCCGACACTTTTCATGTAAAGAATTTTATAATCATTTTGTGATTTTTTGTGAAATCAACTCTCTCTCATTTTCAGAAAGTTCAAAACCCTTGCCTTCGAATTTCTTTCGTCTTCAACCTCGGTTTTGTTTTCAGATTTTGATAATGAGATATCTATGACTGATTGGGGGAGCCATTGTCTTGGAACTAATCGTTTTTTATAGATTGGTGATTCTATGAACTCTTGAAATATTTTTCAAAATAAAAAGAAGGAAAATGCTTATTAGTAAGAAAGTGGAAAAACAAGAAATGCAAGAATAGATCCCAACCATCCATTATCACCAATACCCCCATGATCCCTATTAAAAAGGAAGTTAAATTTAAAATTAATTTAAAATTTACCACTAAAATAGTGACACATACTCATTCTTGCATTTCTTCTTCAAATTGCTTCGTACTAAATAGCACTACTCTAAAAAGAAATATGAGAGTTCCGACGTGAAACCTTTGAAGAGTGCATGTAGAATCACACGAGGACGACAAACTCGAAGCACTATAAATCCTGGTGTCTTCTATCTCTCTCTCTTACTTTTGGCTGAGATTGACACCTAATTGAGCTTTCGTGGTGATAAAATCTGAGAAATTTGTCGAGTTTAGAATTCACACATTGAATCATTGTATAACCAATTCTCGTGAAACATACAATTGGTATCAATTGAATACCTTATGTATCATCATTAGATCATGTGTGATATTTGTAAATTGATTAAGTGCTCACGCGAAACAATTTCTAAACAAGTATAATGCACTCTTTTTCTATTAAAACATTTTCGCACACAACTCGGAAAGCCTCTGATAGTTCATTTTTGAAAAATCAGTTAAAGTTTGTTTTAAAAGTCCATTCAGCCCCCTTTAGACTGTTTTCTTATACCATATTCTCCCCCAACACTAGCTAAGGCGACGACCATAAAACCGCCCCCAGAAAAGGCGATGATCATATGTCGCCCTCAGGAAGATACAACCTCGCCCCCAAAATACTTCCATATTTCCTAGTCATGGGAAATATGGGATAATTCGTTTCGTGGGCAGAGAGAAGTCATGGTTAGTAACTGAGCCACATCCCCTTGGAAATAGGGATTCATTGGTTCACCATTGACTAGGTGGACGGTGGCCTTTTCCAAGGAAACCTTAGGCCCAAAGTCTCTATAAATACCTTTCCCCCAATGGAAGAAAGGGAGATCCTAATTCATACGCTTACACCTAAGTACCCAACACATTTACAGGGCCTTTCACATCATGTAATTAGGTTCTCTAAACCACCTAAGCACCATCGTACAGAGATTCTCGCTACCGCGGGTAAGCTCTAACCACCATTATTTTTTATACACATACTAAGGCCTTTGAGTGCCCCTTCCCTTATAGGGGTAATATGAACACTTGTACCTTTTGACCAGTACAACTAGAGAATAATGTAACTTTTAAAAATAATAATTACAAAGAATATATATAATCAAACATAAACATAATAAACTATCCTTAACCCAATTATTACCAAAAGACTCATTACACATTATCTAACATCTTCCCTCAGACTCACGATATATTAGCAGGAATCATCGAGAGTTTATTAATCAAGAAGCAAAAATGTTTAATGGAATGCATTTTTGTAAACAAATTATCTATCAGCGAGGAGGAGGAGACAAACAATAGAGTAATTATTCTATATTGAAGATGGTGATGAATGAAGTGACAATCAATCTCAATGTGCTTCGTAAGTTCATGAAATATTGAGTTGTAAAAAATTTGAATGACACTATTCTTATTACAATACATGAGATTTAGTTCAAAATGAGGGAGACCCATATCATAAAGTAACCATTGCAACCAAACTATTTTAATAGTGATAGATTTCATAACATGATACTCAGCTTCTGTAGAAGAACATAATACGTTAACTTTTTGCTTACTCTTCCAAGAAATAAGAGAATCTCTAACCCAACCAGAATCAGAATAAGAACGTAACTCCAATGGTAATGATGAGGGAAATAAAAAACTTTGAAATTCAATTAAATGTTATGTTTATAAGACATGTGACATATGTACCTAATGTCTTAAAGTTTTAGATGGACATTATGCACCTCCATCTCTAGTAATCCTAGATCATTTGTCTCAATTTTTTAAGCGCTTTTCCATAATCTCCAACAAGTGGATATTAAAGCAAAAAGAAATGTAGTTTTGTGCAATTGATGTTTTGTAAAGATTAGGTGCTTAAGTGTGTCCACTGTAACACGACTTATCTTTTATATGAACCTTAGCAAAAAGAAATATGGTGGTGTGAAAATTATGTTTTTGAAAGACTAAGTACATGAGTGTGTCCACAGTAATACCACTTCTTTTTCTAAAAACCTCTATTATGCATGGTTTATATCATGGATACAACTCCATTAAAAAATTGTTTCCAAGAATGTGTTGATGGAATCAATATTACACAAAGTGTTGGTTAGTACATAATCATTTATTGACAATGATGTAAGGTGTCATGGGAGATTATGTTGTTGTTTGATGGATTTTCAATCAACATGGAAATTGCACCATACACTTTCAGTCTGTTTTTTAACATCTGAAATTTTTTGGAGTGGTTAAACTTTAAGTGAAATATATTCTTCATTTTAGAGTAATATAATCATTTTAAACTATGATTGTCAGTGATAAAAATGTGAATTTTTTGAGTGGTTTAGTTTTAAATGAAGTATATTCATCGTGATAGGGTGAGATAATTTTTTAAAACTATGGTTGTCGATGAAGTCAATGTGGAAAACATTTAGAGTGGTGTAGCTTCAAGTGATTGTATTTTTTTATGGTGGACTATGATTGTGAATAGAAAACACAAATAAACAAAGTTAACACGACGAATAAAATTACAAAATTTCTCTTACAGTGAGTTCTGATTACGACTTAAGAGTCTATCGGATTAACTAACTGCATGTGCACATTTTATAGTTTTAAAAGATATCGAACGCACAGGGACTAATAATTAAACTAATGCTATCAATTGTTACTATGTGAAGCTAAGGCGAAAGGTGCTTATGGTTAAACGGAATTTAAACTAAAATTGGATTACTTTAGAAAATATGAAAATGAGGAGAGACTGGAATGTGTATTCCACGTACCTCACGGACTCTATAACTCGTTGGCATATATTGAAGTTGAAAGAGTGTTTAGTAGAAAATATTAATTTAAAGACTAAATCTCACACTCCCGCGCTATTGGACAAAGTCGCGTTCTTTAACCATGGGATTTTTCTCTCGCTCGCCCATTCTAATCAAGGAACACGTTTTGAAAACTGAACAAGTTCTAATTAATACCTAAAACGCTCTCGCCCTACTTAAGGGTCAATGCACCGTTCTTACTATTTGGTTCAACCCCACGCTCTCGCAGTGCGGGATCAAACCTTAGTTAATTTTTCACTCTCGTGACAAGATCATGTTAAGTAACCTCTCACTCTCATGACGAAGCTATTTAAATTAAGTTTAAAAACAAAGACCAAAATAAAATTTTCAAATAATCCCGCCGGAAATGACGGTCCTCACATACCAGGCTCGAAACTATTTAGCCGAACATACTTTTAATCGAAAAATAAATTAAACAAGCATTACTATAAGAAACAACATGGAGATTGATGTAAACAAACTAATAATAATAATGCAAGTAATATAGAATATGAGAACAAGAATAAAAGAAAATGAATGCTTTATATTAATGGAGGCAAGGAGTGCATATATATAGTGTTACAGGTCTAAGATACATTCAAACCCGTGTCAAAAGTGCATGAGAGAATTTAGGGAAGTGGCCAAGAATCAGTCTCATTCTGTTTTCCACGTTTCTGCATATCTGGTGTATGGCGACCGCCATGGGGCTCGTGGCAACCACCGTGAGTCAGCTTCATTAAATTACGTGACAGGCACCCATGGCGAGTGCCATGCTGCTGACGGCAACCGCCATATCAGTATTATTGCAATTCTCCACTTTTTTTGCTGCTCATTCTTTGTCCTTCCCGATTCCGATGCACATCACTTCACGGAAAGCAATTACCTAAAACATATACAAAGCAACCTAAAAACACGATAAAAGCGAGAAATGAAACTAAATAGCATGCAAAATGAGTAGGAAAATACGATGTATATTCAAGTTATCAAGTTATTTCGAATAGTCATGAGTTAGAGATTGATTGATTACCTTTTATAGTGTGGAATAGTTGATCTTCAAAAACATATTAATCATGAGCGCCACATGAACCACATCACCTATATTGAGTCCACGCGAACATAATCTACAATAGGATATTCTTCCGTCTAAAGTGCTAGTTATGAATGAACAAAGGTCTTAGAGATAACCAGAACTAAGAATCCTATTACGGTGCACCATGTGTCTCAAATATAGAATCACTTATATGCACCATAGGTTACGGTGCACCACGTGTCTCTAATTAATAGTGAGGCATCGTAAGAACACATAGCCAAATCATAAATGAATCTTACTCATTTATTTGATCTCTCGTTTATTTGTTTTTATGTGTGAAATCCTATAGATTTTCGTTGCGTTAGAAATAATATTAAATCACTTATTTAATATTATTATAAAAATAGAGTGGTGTCTAGAAAGACACCGCTTCCACCAAAGTGATAAGAATGTCATATGATCTTACATTGATAATGATTATTTTATCTTTATATTTGTATTGAATCCAATACATAATTTGTGTCACCCTTGTATAATTCAATAAAAAATAAATCTCATGTTAAATATTATTATAGGATGTATGAGACTCGTACTTATTAAAAAGATTATTGAATTCAAATGTGAGTTAAATTTATCATCTACTATAATTAAGTAAAATGTTAAATCTATAAAAAAACAAAAGTTGACTCACTTACCTAATAACTTAGTTTTTTTTTTTGTAAAATACATTTCAACACACAATTGCATTATTCATCTCTATTAATAAAAATATTTATATAAAATGGCTACAGCGAATATGTATTAAATTTAAAGATAGATAAATTTCTTTTAATTGTTTGACTAATAACTTATATTAGTCTTCCTTTGCAAGTAACAAGCATTTGATTACTCACCACCATCTAATTTTTTCCTTTTGGTGAATTCTCAACTCTCAAACTTTACAACCACCTCTAAGGTTTGTCACATTTGTTCAAACCATAGTTGACAACATTCTACAATTTTTCTACCATATATAGTACTCCTTGTTTCAACTTTTATTTTGGCACTTTTTATTATTTACATCCCAAAATCATAACTTTGTCTCGTTCATTTTTTACTAACCCAATTACTAATAAAGTCTTATTCTAATTATTTCACCAACAAAAAGTCTTCTTGTAATTATCAGCAATTTGCTCTCGTACTGTGAGAATATTTCCAATCCCCAAGTTATCTCCAATTTCTATAATGAATAATAATTCTCACCATTTTCTTTACCATTCGAAATCAAATTCTAATAAAACCAACAATCATACACAATTAGTGAGTTGCACATCACAACAAAATAATTATCTATTATCACTCTTGTATATTCTTGTATTCCAATTCCAATGAATATATTCCATGGTCCCATTTTCAATATTTTAAGTAATTATTTTATCTTCGAAGCAAACGCGTATATGTGAACTTTGCCCAATAGGGTAATTTAGATAATATACAAATCCGGAAGAAATTAAATTTTACACCAAATTGAATCAAAATGAAGAAAAATATTGTTTACAAGTATAAATTTTGCAATGCCAGTTAAGAGTGGCCAGAAAGCAATAAATAGAAAAAGGTTATTCCATTTGAGCAGCAAGGTTTGCATGTTACTTATAGCTCTTTTTCTGTTCAAGATCACACTTTCTAAATTTTTGCCGCTCTGTAATTAATGGCACTGTTACAATATGTAGTTGTAATAGGCAACTCAATTTTCATCCGTTGGATTAAAATCGGACGGTTTAAATTTAAAATTTGCTAAATAAATAAAAATACTATTTATTACAAAAGTACTGTAAATGATATTTCTTAAATAATATTATAATAATAAAAAGATAATTTATGGGGTGGTGTGTGTCTTTTGGTGGAGGAATGCTTGTTACCTACTCCTTTTAAGTTCTCATTTTTTGCCCTTAAAACTTACTACTAGTATGTTTGTTTGTTGAGAGAGAAAAAGAGAGAGAATAAGAAAGAAAAGAGTAAGAGAAACTAAAAGTGTTGAAGTTGGTGGTAATGGAGAGACACAAATGCAAGCTTTGTTCAAGAACATTTAGCAATGGAAGAGCACTTGGTGGTCACATGAAGGCTCATCTTGCCATAGCTAAGTCTCAGAAACAACAAACTGTTTTGTTCTCAAACTCTTCATCGGAATCGGAATCGGAACGAGAACAAGAAGATGAGAAAACTTTGGTTAGTTATGGTTTGAGAGAGAATCCAAAGAAGAGTCTGAAGATTGCAGATCCTGGATTTTCTTTCAAACCTGATCAAACTGAGTCTGTTATTGTGCAAGATAGAGAAAGTGAGACTGAGTCAAAGAATAATCCGACTCGTCAACAACGATCTAAACGAATCAGAAAACACATCAACAGCAGCAGCAGCAACCACAACCAGAACTTTGAATTGAAGAAACCAAAAATGAATTTCATGGTGCCAACAGCAACGCAGTTGCCATTCATTGATAGTACTGAACCTGTGAGTTCAGTTTCTGATACTTCTCCGGAAGAAGATGTTGCTATGTGTCTCATGATGCTGTCAAGAGACAAATGGAACAGGAAGAATAACATTAACAATGTGGTGGAACAAGAAGAAGAGGGATCGGTGGAGAAGATACCGAAGGAGAAGTTGTTGAAACGTGTTCGTGGGAAGCATTTATGTGAAAATTGCAGGAAAATGTTCCGGTCTTCAAGAGCATTGGGAAGTCATAGAAGTGTTTGTTGTCGCGATGAAGCGAGGAATGACAGCGGTGTCCATGATAAGATTTTCGAATGTCCGTTTTGTTTTAAGGTGTTTGGTTCCGGTCAAGCACTTGGCGGTCACAAGAGATCTCATTTGATTCCTTCATCATCTAATTCCGCAGCCAATGTTAATGTTAATGCTAATCTGTCTGCTAGATTCAAAGAGAGTTTCATAGATCTCAATTTGCCAGCTCCGCTCGAAGAAGAAGATGATCTTAGCGTTGTTTCGGAAGCCTAATTGTGTGGCTATTTAATATTGGTTAATTATTATTATTAGTTCTTAATTTGTTGGAATTGGGTAAAATGGTTTTAGTTTTTATTTTTATTATTCAAAATTGATAGATCAAATGCTTTTTGATTCTATAATGGTAGATGAATATTAGTTATGATTCTCACCAACTGCTCTGCTATGTTGTTATTCGGTTACATGATGAATTGGTAGTAAAAACAGTTGAAGTTTCTTCATTGTATGTACTGGCCAACATGGTTCTTACTTGATTGATAGTACTAGAATTCTTCATACTTTTGCAATGGGAATTTGAGATTTGGTTTTCTGTGTGGACCTACAAATTTGCCTTTAAAAGTACTAAAGTTCTGCAATTCTATTACTACTAGTTTTTTTTTCTTCATAAATTTAAGTTGTACTAGTATTTTTCATGAAAATAAAAAAATATGCAAATAAAAGGGTTATTATTCTCTTTCTTCATTATTGAGTTGTTTTGTGTTTGTATGGGTTTGTTTGTTGAGTTCATGTTGTTGTTTTAAGCGTGAAGCATGAAAGCAATGATTCTAAGGAAGGAGTCAGAAACGGTTAATGATTAAAGGAGCCAATAGGACTGCACAGTTAGTTTCTTTTTCAGTGTTTGGATGGATGCGGTGGAACTTACAGAACTAACTAGGACTTGTTTTTTCTAAGAAACTGTGGTAATTTTTTTTAATAATAAAAATCTCATAAATTTCTGAATTTGATTTTTTATTTTGTTATAGCAGACTTTATCTTATCTTGTTTGAAAAGAATGAAGTCTCGGAGTAAAAGGAGGAGGTCCCATTTTCTTTTTGTCCAAGAATTGGTCAGATTTATATTTATATGATATGATCAAAATACTAATAGATCAATAAAAAAAAGTGACTGACAACGAAGAGTTCTGTCTTTATATATGTATATACTAGTATACTTTTTCACCTATTCTCTTGTAAAGTAAAGTAACTAATTGTATACTTCAAAAAAAAAAAAGTAACTAATTGTATAGAGATCCACCCAACTGCGACTGTAATGGAGGCTAAATAATAATATATTCTGACTAAAAAATATTGGAGTTAATTGAAAATATAAGTGTTCAAAATGTCGGATATCATTTGGTTTTATAAAGGAATAGTAACATAAAAATTATATAAAAGATTCAAGTTCTTACTTATAAAATGCATTATTAAAAAATATTGGGTTAAATATGTTTGACGTTCCTATAAATATAGCGATTTTTGGTTTTAGTCCCTCTAAAATTTTCTTTCAAACAATGGTCCTCCCAAATTTTTCCGTCACTAAATTTGGTCCCTACCGTTAGTTTTCACTAACGGAGACTTACGTGGCACGCCACGTGGAGGACAGCAGGGCATAAATCTGAAAACCATTGAGATTGCAGGGGTTTTAAACTTCCTCTAAACAAACTCAAAAAATAGAAAAAAAATATTGATTGTGAAATTTTGTGGAACACTTTGCAGCAAGGTGTCATCTTTAGTTTCTTTAATCTAATTCCTGAATAATCAAATAAAGATACAAAACTCGTTGAATCTAAGAAAAAATAACATTAAACCAATATATAAATATTAAAACAGTATCCCATTTAGTACTTTTTTCATAAAATATTCATTTCTTCAGATTTAATCTTGTTATGTTCGTCGCAGCCGTCATGAGCGGAATCTTAGCAGTGTTAGGCGTCGTCGACAACTCTCAGTCCAAACGCGCCCGCATCATCGAACTCTCTCACAGATTGAAATACAGAGGCCCTGATTGGAGCGGTATGTATTGTCATCAAAATTATTACCTTGCTCATCAACGCCTCGCTATTGTTGACCCTACTTCCGGAGATCAACCTCTTTACAACGAAGACAAAACCGTTATTACACGAGAAGTTGAAACAGAATCTGACTTCTTATCAATTTCTAACTGTAGTGATTGTGAAGTCATTGCTCATCTTGTAAGTTTTTGAATGAGTTTCATTTTCTGTTATTATTAAGGATTTAGTGTTTTTTATTTGTTTATTTATTTATTTATTCTGACTTGTTATTAATATATTTGCATGAAGAACACGATGAAGAGTTTGTTGATATGCTGATGGGGTGTTCTCATTTGCGCTACTTGACAGTACAGATAAAATTTTTATTGCTGCTCGTGATGCTATTGGAGTTATGCCCCTTTTTCTTCTTTTTGTAGCATTTTACATTTTCATCTTGGACCCTGTTTGTGTCACCAATTTACTATTTAATTAAACACTTATAGCATAAGTGTTAATCATATAACTACTTAATTTTAAAGATGACACCTTGCTCGCAAAGTGTTCGACAAAAGTTCACAATTAATATTTATTTCTGGGTATGTTTAGAGGAGGTTTAAAACCCCCGCAATTTCAATCGTTTTCAAATTTTTGCCAGCTATCCTCCACGTGGCGTGCCACGTAAGCCTCCGTTAGTAAAAACTAACGGGAGGGACCAAATTTAGTAACGGAAAAGTTTGGGAGGACCATTGTTTAAAGGAAAAATTTAGAGGGACTAAAATCGGAAATCGCAATATTTATAGGGACTAAAAACTTATTTAATCCAAAAATATTTTAAACTTAAATTCGGCTTTTTTCTCTTTTCTTTTATAGTTTTGTATTAGAGTATTGTGAAATGTATTTGAATTTTTGTTTGGGAGGGTGTGAGTGTATTGGTGTCTATGGGGTGATTGAGAAGATGTTAAATATTTGTTTTGTATATGGGTGTACTAGGACCTGTGGTTGTTGAAAGTATATTATGTGTTGTAACAAATTTTTACGTAGTATTATTTTATGTTGTCATTTGATAACGACCATGATTTTTTTTTTTTAATTTTAAAGTTTCCACGTTATATTCTTGTGTTGTTATTGTGTTCAGCTTTTTCTCTATACATTTGTTTTTTCTAACAACTGGTATCATAACTTTTGATTTGATGAGGGAATTGAAGTTCTTAGTATGCTCTGTGGTTGCATATTTGTTTGATCTTCCACATCAAAAAAGAAGGGTGGTGTTGTGAACAAGTTGTTGAGCTGCAGTCACTGACTTTGTTATGCAGTTTGGGCCTGTATAAAATTCAATTCAAAGATGTGTTGATACAATCAAGTTTAAACAATGTATTGTGAGATTATGTCGATGGTTGAAGAGTTTTCTACCAACATGAAAGTCACACCATAAAATTTCAACCCGTTTCTCGACATGTTGAAATTCTTGAAGTGGTTTACCTTCAATTGAAGTATACTCTTCTTTAGGGTGGAGTATGATAGTTTTTCATCTATGATTGTCGTGAAGACAATGTGGAAATTCTTGAAGTTGTGTAGTTTCAAGTGACTATATTCTTTATGATGGAGTATGATTGTTGTTAAAGACAAGGAAAGATGATGTATTATTTTCAATTAAGGTGGAGATTGCTAGGGTTAGTTGAAAATATACAGGTTGAAAAACTCTCAAATTATTTAGTTTTATAAATGGAGAGGGAGTCAAAGACTATATAAATGATTCAAGTTCTTCGTTATAAGATGTACTGGACAAAAGCCCGTTAAGATTGTATTTGACTTTCTTTGTTCGCTTATAGTCTTATATTAGTGTGTTGTGAGATGTAGTTAAATATTTGTTTTGGAAGGTGTGAGTGTATTAGGGACCTAGGGCTGTTGAAGATGTATTATGCGTTGAAATAATTTTCATATGTTCTCTAGTTGTCATTTGACAACAACCATGATCTTTTTTTTAAGTTTTGGAGTTTCCACGTTATGTTCTTGTGTTGTGATTAGGTTTTTTTATTTTCTCTATGTCGACTTTTCTCAACAAAAAAATATATTTCAAACTGTTCCAAAATACAAAACTGCAACAAGACAAAAAAAAATTAAAATGAATAAGAGCTTACAATTATTCTCTATGAGTTTTCATGTTTTGAAAATGTTCTATGATTTTTTCATTGTCGACATTCTCAAATATGTCACTTTTATATATGTTATTAAACAATCATTCAACCATTCATTTTTCATACGATTGCGCAAACCATTCTTCACAAAATTTATAGCAGAGAAAAATCTTTTAATAGTTGTAGTTTGTAGGGTGGGTTCATTCTTAAAGTGGGTCTCACCTTTTATTTAGAAAAAGAGTTAAAAAAGTTTTTTATGGGTATTGTTTTATTTGGACCAAGTCCTATTAACACGTATTTAAAAAAAAAATTAATCCTTAAAACAACAAAACAAATAAACAACATAATAAGGATTTCAGAGAATTGCAATAGAGAAGAGAAAAAGTCTCAAGTGATAGATGAGTGTAGTAAACCTTATCAGTTTGATCTACAAATTCAATATATTGTTCCTATCTCATAATAAATTTTATTTATATTCTTGTTGAGTAAATTTAGCTTCCCTTAACGTTGTTTTTAGTATACTCACATTTTGTGAAGGAATTGTTTGGAGTATGTTTCTCACCTTTATTGTTTATCAGTGAAGTTTGTTATTCTCTAATGTTACTAGGGAGAATTTCGTATACCCATTATTTATATAGTGGAAGATTTTACTAGACAAAGTCCGGTGATTTTTATTCTCTCACTTTGAAGAAATTTTTCCACGTTAAAAATTTGGTGTTCTTGCTATTTTAATTTTCTGTTATTATTATTGTGCTCTGCAATTGGTTCTATTGGTTGTCTGTTTAAATTGTACATGTTTGGAAAAGTATTCCGCTTGAAAAATATTTTGATTATTTTTCAACAAAGTGGTATCGAGAGCTCTGGTTGGCTTCTTTTGTGCATTTTAAATAAAGAACAATTAAGAGCCCAATATAATTAAGCTCAACTATATTAATTAAACACTCTAAAAGACCCTCATGGAAGATATGAGATATTGGATCGAACTCTAGTGGCAGGGCCGGCCCAACCCGTTTAGAGGCCTAAAGCAAATTTTAAAGTGAAGTCTTTAAAATGTATTTCAAAATATTAATTTTGTGGTTGTTAAGAGTTGAATTAAATACCAATAGGAAAAGAGGCCTATATATTAACAATTCAACTACAATAATATATGTAATTCAAATGTCATTATATATTTTTATATCTAAATAAAAAAATTTGAGGCCTTTTTTAAGCCTAAACTTTTTAGGCCTAAAGCCCTAGCTTTAGCTGCTTGGCCCTTGGGCCGGCCCTGTCTAGTGGGTCGAAGAGTGGCTTCGGGTTCGGCAGAGGTTAGCGTGCAATCGAAGGTCACTCACATGTTGGTGTCAAAGACCAACATACTGTAGTCAAAGTGTGTTCTAGTATGTGGGGGTTAAAATGCTAGGGGTGTTAGTATTTCGAATTGGGTATGTTTGTTATGTTCAATTGTTTAAGTTAGTTTATACCCTAAGTTAGCCTGTAATGGGTATTTGTGAAAAAGCCATTAGTTTAGTATGTTAGGTTTATTATAAATAGCATACTAGTCTCTCATCATTGCATACTGCAAATCCTAATTTAGTGTGAGAGGATTATTTGTTATTCTTGTAACACTTGTAATCTTGATTGAAAGAGAAAGTGATGAATAGCATTTTTAACCAATCCTTGTTGTTCTTTTTGTTTTATCATCTTTTCTACCCTTGTATATTTATTGATCACAAAGAAACAGTTTATACTTTGTTCATCGAGACATTCTTTTCACAATAAATTGGTACGGTGAGCATGGAGAAGATGCCTTCAACAAAGTATAAGATTGAAAAGTTTACCGGAGTGAACGATTTCGGTCTGTGGCGCTTGAAGATGAAATCCCTATTGGTCCAGCAGGGTTGTTTAGAAGTGTTGAAGGGAGAGACAACTATGGATGTTGCGTTAACAGAAAAAGGAGACGACGATATTAGGGGTATGGGTGAAACTTGAAAGTTTGTACATGACCAAATTACTGGTAAATCGACTCTACATGAAGCAACCTTTGTATTCATTCAAGATGATTGAAGACAAATTGTTGACTGAGTAGTTGGATATGTTCAAGAAGCTAATTATCGGTCTTGAAAATATTGATGTGAAGATCGATGATGAAGATCAAGCATTGTTGTTGTGCGCTTTTCCCAGAACACATGCTCACTTCAAAGAAACTCTCTTGTATGGAAGGGAGTCCCTGACCTTCGAAGAAGTTCAATCAGCCTTGTACTCTAAGGACTTGAACGAATGAAAGGGGCATAAATCTTAGAAGGTTGGTAAAGGTTTGGCTGTTAAGGGAAAATTCTTACGAAGGGATGGTAAGTTCGACAATAAGAAAGGTAAAAGTCAGCAGAAGTCTTACAATGGCGAAGCATCTGGTATTCGATGTTATCATTGTAAGAAGGAGGGTCACACAAGGAAGGTGTGCCCTGAACGGTGAAAGATCATGGAGGGAAGGATAATGGTAACACGGTCATTATTTAAGATGATTTTAAATCATCTGATGTTCTTGTGGTTTCAAGCAGCGACTATAGTAAAGAGTCGATAATGGATTCAGGTTTCACTTGGCACATGACTCCAAACAAAGACTTGTTCGAGGAATTATGTGATCAAGATGGTGGATTTGTATTGCTGGGAAACAACAAAGCTTGCAAGGTTACATGTGTTAAATCTGTGAGATTTAAGCTCCATGATGAGTCAATAAATTTGTTGACTGAAGTCAGGTATGTACCTGATTTGAAGAGAAATTCGACTTCTCTTGGTGAATTCGACAAGAAAGGATATGTTTTCTAAGGAGAGAAAAGTATCCTAAGAGTCATGAAGGGGTCGAAGGAAGTATTGAAAGGCATGAAGAAACAAGGCTTGTATACCCTTGACGCTGAAATTGTAAGTGGTTCGACAAATATTGCATCCATGAAACCTTTGTCAAAGACAAAAATTTGGCACATGAGATTGGGCCATGTCAACGAAAGGGGTCTAGTCGAATTAGGAAAAAAATTCTTGGTGGAGACAAAGTCGAAAAGCTAAAGTTTTGTGAACCATGTGTACTTAGAAAATCTTGCATAATGAAGTTCAACAAAGGCAAACAAAGAACACATGGATCCCATGATTACATCCATGCTGATCTTTGGGGGCTTGCAAGGCGTCCATCACATTCAGGAGCAAGGTATTTTCAATCTATAGTAGATGATTATTTCAGAAAATTATGGGTTTTTATCGAGAAGACTAAGGATGAAACTTTTGATAATTTCAAAAGTTTGAAGACTCTGGTTGAAAATCAAACTGGTAGAGAGGTCAAGAGGTTGAGAACCGATAATGGCCTTGAATTTTTCTATGAGGCGTTTGACAGTTTTATGTTGTCTTTAGTATTGCAAGGCCCATAACTACTGCATGTACTCCATGATAAAATGTGTCTGCAAGGCACATAACTACTGCAGGTACTGCCTCTTAGATGCATGTTGACTAGTGCTAGGTTAAAGAAGTTGTTTTGGACTGAGATCTCGACAAACTAAGAGTATTTGGTTGTGTAGCCTATGCTCATATTAGGCAAGACAAGGTCGAACCTAGAGCTCCGAAATGCATGTCCAGGGGATACCCAGAAGATGCTGATGAAGTTGAGAAAATTATCAATGACTATGTATTGTCTAGATATAGGTCGAGAAGAGTCATTAAGCCACCTCAAAGACTTGGTTATGAAAATCTTATAGCGTATGCCTTAATCTCTGCAAGTGAGGTTCTAGACAAAGAATCTAGAGACTATAAGGAAGTTATGAGGAGTCAAAATAAGACTGAATAGCTAAAGGCCATGAATGATGAAATGAAATATCTTCATGATAATCACACTTGGGAACTGATCAAGAAACCTGTTAGAGCAAGGTTAATCAGTTGTAAGTGGATTTTCAAATTTAAGGAAGGAATTGAAGGAGTGGCGTCAAAAAGATACAAGGCAAGGTTGGTCGCAAGAGGTTTCACTCAGAAAGAAGGTGTTGACTTTAATGATGTGTTTTCTCCTATTGTGAAGCATATGTCCATTCGAATGTTTCTTGCCATGGTGGCACATTTCGATCTTGAATTGGAACAAATGGATGTGAAGATTGCGTTCTTGTATGGTGATCTAAATGAAACAATTCTCATGAGGCAACTTGAAGGGTATGTTGAAAAAGGGAAGGAAGAATATGTGTGCTAGCTGAAGAGATCCTTATATGGACTGAAACAATCTCATCGATGGTGGAATAGGAGATTCGATAAGTTCATGGCACACATAATTTTCGTTAGAAACCAATTCGACCATTGTTTTTACTTCTGATTTCGACTTGGTAATTCATTTGTTATTTTGTTGCTTTATGCGGATGATATTCTCATAGAAAGCTACTATGTCGAAGATGTGATGAGGGTGAAGGTTGAACTCAATAAGGGGTTCGATATGAAAAATTTGGGAGTTGCATATAGGATTCTTAGGGTTGACATTCGAAGAGATAGAAAGCACTCGAAATTATGCTTATCTCAAGAGGCATACCTAGAAATATTCTCTAAAAGTTTGGTAGGTCGAATTCAAAGCCTTTTGTGACTCCGACAACCCATCAATTCAAGTTTAGTATAAATCAATGTCCCAGTACGGATGTCTAAAGAGCTTATATGAATAGCATTCCATATGATAATATAGTAGGTTCTTTTATGTATGTTATTGCATGTACTAGACCCGACATAGCATATGCAGTAAGTCTTGTAAGCAGGTACATGGCGAATCCTGGAAAGGCTTACTGGCAAGCATTGAAGTGGATTGTACACAAATGGGTCTCGATATAGAGTCTTAATTTATGGTGGAACCTTTGGTGAAGATAGTAAAGTAGTAATCAATGGATATGTCGATTCTGACTATGCAGGTTGTATAGATTCTAGAAAATCTATTTCGAGATATGGTTTCACTATGTTTGGCACAACAACTAGTTAGAAAGCAACACTTTAGAAGGTTGTTTTTTTATCAACTACTGAGGCAAAGTATATTTCCCTAACTGAAGTTGTGAAAGAAGCATTGTGGCTTGAAGGTTTTGCTAAAGAGCTGAAACTTCAAGGTCAAGGTATCACTGTTAAATGTGATAGTCAAAGTGCTATACATCTGTCGAATAACTCAGCATATCATAAGCGAACCAAGCATATCGATGTGAGGTTGCATTTCATCAGAGGAGTAATAGAGCATGGAGAAGTCTAAGTACTAAAGGTTTCGATAGATCACAATGCTGCTAATATGATCACCAAGACATTGTCGAGTTGTAAGTTTTTCCACTATTTGTAGTTGATAAAGCTGCATGACGAAAGCTAGTTTGTTCTTTGATATTAGAGTTTGTTCTAAGGTGGATATTTGTGAGATATTGGATCGAACTCTAATGGTTCGAAGAGAAGCTTCGGGTTCGACAGAGGTTAGCATGTAATCGAAGGTCGCTCACATGCTGGTGTCGAAGACCTACATATTGTAGTCGAAGTGTGTTCTAGTATGTGGGCATCGAAATGCTAGGGGTGTTTACATTGTTAAATTAGTCGCTAAATTGGTCTTAGTCACCTGACGTTCCACGTGAGTGCCACATGGTCTTATTTATTGACTTTGATTAACAGAATAACTAAAGCAATTCAATTTGCAAAGTTAAGGGATCAAAAAGATCTTTTTAAAAATTAAGAGACAAAATGGAACCTTGAATCAAAGATAAGGAACAAAAAATAATATTAAACCTATAAAAATTATATTTTGACTAAAAAAACTGTAAATTCTATAACTTCAAATAAAATCAACTCTTAAAAAATAATCAATTTTATTTTATAAGAGTCAATTACACCAAAATTCATTTTACATCTCTAAAATTATTTGTGTACATTCTAAAATAAAAATCAAACATCCACAATAACTATGATAAAAAAAAACTATGATACACAATAACTATGACATATAGATAAAATAATACATAGATATTTATATTTTTTTAAATAAAATGGGTCAATGACAGTGAGAATTTTTTATATAATGAAAACAAATATTTTAAATTATAAAAAACTAAAATGATAAATAATATTGTACTAATATGAAAACAAAACCACAAATTTCACTCTAAACAAAATAATTAAAAAATTAAAAAAAAAAAAAAAAAACGAATACAATATATGTATTGAGTGTCTATTTAGAGGTTGTAAGTAGTAAAAATTAAAATCTAAAACCGGAATTAAAAAGTGAGGCAGAGGACTTTTGGTGCATGTGATATCTTATTTCACAAGAATTTCATTTCCTTTGAACAGTGTTAATTATTCATCAAGAGCATCTTGTTTCATCACAAGCCAAGATCGTACAAGTAACGTGACCCAGATGTCATACCCCAAAATTTGCCCTACCTACTTCACTCACAAAGTTTCAAAGGATAGGGCTCCATTCAAGATGCACTCCTAGTCAAAAGCCTCCTAAGGCTAGGGTTTGAGATTCCTCTAAGAGGGATCAATGAGATGAGGCTCTTAATCAAGGGTATATGGCTCATAATGATCTAATCTAACCCCAGGGCAAAGGTCAAGGCACCACTCCAAAAGTCACATGTTCAAACAGTCTCCAAATCTACAATCAGCTGATTCAAAATCAAAGTCAAGGCATGAGCCAAACTTCTAAGCATGGGTCAAACAACAAGTATGGGGATGTATATCCATCATTTGATCAAAATTGATCATGATTCCATTAATAGAAACTCAGAGATGAACCAATCTAAAAAGTTCAAATTAGGGTTTCTATAGGAGAAAGTCAACCCAACTTTGACTGGGCATAACTTTCACATGGAACATCAAAAATTCCCCACTCAAAGCCTATTTTGAAGGAAATTGGATTCTCTACAACTTTGTCTCTCACAAGCCAAGGCTAGAAATGCTTCATTTGGAAGGTACAAGGCAAAAGATTACAGGTCCTTTTTAAGCAGTCTCCAAAAGCAGTTTTTTTGCAAAGAGGATATGATCAAGATAAAAGCTCCAAATGGAAAATATGTTCCAAAGTGGCTTATAGAGGACATCTTGAGGTTTCCAAAAAAAGTCCTAGCACTCCTTCATATCTTAAAAAATTGAGTGAAATATGCTTGATCAAAGTTAGGAGATTTTTAGGGACCAAATGTGGAAAAAGAGGGTTCAAATGGAGAAGTTTTGCAAATGGGCCTATGGTTTTATAATACAAACTTGGTCCACAAGTCATTAGCATGCCCAAAACAAAATGCCACGAAATTTAACCTATTATTTGATTTAATATAATTTTTTATCTCATTTTTTATGATTTAATTAAGTGTAAAATCAAATATTATGTTAAAATATTGGTATAGGCCAAAATCCAATCAATATTAATGGTAAACATGATGTAATTTCGTGGTAATGGGATCAAAGAAGAATAAAATCAAATCTTGGCCAAAATAGTAGCTTAGCATTCAAGTAAGAAAATCAAATTTCTCAAAAAAGCAAGATTGGATTCAAAGGCTATTTTGGTTCTTTTTCTTGACCTAAAGATCCCCCTATAAGTACTAAAGAGAGGCATAAGGGTTGAGGACGAAAATTCTGGGAAGAAAAGTACTTGCAAGAACCGAAAAAGTCATAAAAAAGTGGAATTCGGTTTTGGAGAATTTGGGGCTTTCATCGAGAACTAAAGGTTTCCAAAGCTTCTTCAAGTAATCTGGAACGTGTTTGGATCGTTTATCAGCTTCAGCACCCCCAGAATTTCTCCATAATAGCCAAGGTATGTAGTTTTAAAAACTGATTCGATTAGCATATTATACGCATGTTCATGTGAATTTGATTGTATGTTTGAGTTTGTGTCATTGCTGTGGACGTTTCTGAATCATTTTCTTTAAGTTTGGGGGCGTAAATCATGTTCGGCCATGGGAGGCCGAGTTAGGGTTTTGTTTTGGATTTGGGGGTTTTCAGTAGGGATAAAATTAGGGTAAGGCAGGGTTGGCATTGAGATCGCGTGACCAAAACGAGTGGAATCAGGGGGTTGCGCCTTTCCTATTGGCATCCATGTGCTATTCGTTATTTTTGGTAGTGAGGGGTTTGCTACGAAAAATCCTTAGCAGTTTCGTAGCTAAATATGCAGGTTTTGCAGGTCTGGAGGTAAGTGATGATGCGTTGGCATGATCTGGTTCGCCAATTCAAATTTTGGCGCGCGTTACTATTTGCGTATTCCAGTTTTGTTTTTGTTTATTTTCTGATAGTTGTTTAACGCGCGTGTGTGGGTGGTGCAGTGGTCATGTGAAACGTTAGTGAAGGGGAGGTCGTGGGTTCGAGCCTCCCCTTTGCCCATTTATTTTTCTAAAAATTTCAACCCTCGATCCAGTGCGCCTCAGCTTCAAACCCTCACTATGCACCCTCAAATCTGAGCCATAGAATTCTATTAATTTAGATCCAACGAATCCTGGTTGCATACCCATACCATACACCATAACTGCAACCATATTGAATCAAAACCTAGTTAACTAATTTAGTTTAATTAATATATTCAAATTGTAATTATTTCTTTTATATAATTAAAGGTTTAATTAATGGTTTAATAATTATATTTTGTAAATGGAAAATATATATGATATTATTATTAAATTACAATTTGTTATTCGTGCCGATTAAATCGATTAATCGCTATGGTTAGCAACAATTTAATTAAAATGTTATTTAATTAAGTAAATTTGGTTTCTATTATGTGGTTAAATGGTTGCAATTATCTTATTAATTGTGATGATTAACCGTTTTTCTCTCCGATTTAATTTGTTATTCTTTTTAATCGAATCAATCGATTGCGAGGGGTAACAATACAAAATAAAATTCTACAAAATTATTAAAAAATACTTCAACTCATTATTAGTGATAATCGAATCAATCGATTAAAATTGGTAGTGATGCAATTATTAATCTTTTAACTATGGTGATCAAACCTATTGATCATTGCGGTTAATTGTGCCAAATCAGGGTTGTACGCCCACTCCTAAAAAACACTTCCCAAAACTTGTATGTATCGAATCATACATTATCATAGGCTATTTCAAAAGCCTTTGAGGCAAACTATATCAAATCAAATTTCAAACCCTAAGGGCGTACAACCCGTCCCCCGAACTACGTGGACTCTGATTCTCCCTAAGGAGATACGTAGGCATTTGGCAACAAGGCGAGTCTCCCACCTCCAAACCCTAATCATTTTAATAATTAATTTTGTCAACCCTAATAACTGATTATCATCTGCCTTTGCCCTAACCCTAATCTTTGAAATGTTAACCTTTAGGAAAGGGTTTTGGGTGCCTAACACCTTCCCTTAACCCGAATATGGTATCTTACCCTGAATCTCTAAACCATCAAAGGTTTCCTATTCGCCTTGGTAGAATAGGTGGCGGCTCTAAACATTAATTTTTAGGCAGGTTGCTACAGCTGGCGACTCTGCTGGGGACACACTATAATGGTGAATACTATGCTCCTATGGGTTTTAGGTTTAGGTTTGGGGCGCATTTTAGGGTTGGCATTTTTGCCATTTTTAGGGTTTGGGGGTTGCACCTTTTAATATTTTTATTTTTATTTTATTTGTTTATTTGTCTATTTGTTTTTTTGTTTTTTTGATTAAATATTTGTTTATCTGCCTTTAAATGTTTTATTATTACATGCATTGCTGGTTTGTTATGCTTTGTTAAACCCTAAGTGTGGGAGTTAACTTTGAGACCAAATGGGGACACGAATCGCCTACGAGTCTCATTGATAACTCCACTCGGAGTGGGTTGAGTATTCGGAAAGGTCCAAAACGAGGCTTGACTTTGTTGAGGGCTGGACTGGATACTTAGCTGATCTCTCCGAGAACCTACCCCAAAAATTCGAACCTCATGGATAAAATGAGCCGTTCTAAAATCCGAAGAGACAAAGAGTCTCGGAGGCTACGAACGACCCCATGAGACCTTCTAGAACCCCCATAAAAAGGTTGGCTCCCTAGAGCCCCCTGCGTCGAACCTATGAACTTAGGTTTCTTCAAATATTATATGTTTTCTTTTATATGTTTTATCTTCTTTTTTTTGTTATTATGTTTTTTGTGATTGCATGCATCATTTATCATTTGCATCTCCATCATGTTTTATCCACAAAAAAATAGTAAATAAAAAAAATATATAATATAAATGTAAAATATATTCTATTTTGGTGAATGTGTAGGAAGGATGAGTACCAAGAAGACCATTGTTCACTTTACTGTTTCCACTCCGGATATCAAGAAACTGAAAATAATCAAGGAAAAATTACCGTCAAGTGCTTTGGATAGGTTTGTGATTCGCTATGGGAATATTTTGGACTTGCTGGGTGTGAGAGTACAAGAAGAAGCCATTACTGCTTTGGCCCAGTTTTATGACCCTCCACTTAGGTGTTTCACCTTTCAAGACTTTCAGTTGGCTCCAACTTTGGAAGAAATGGATTCTTCGCTAGGGTTCTCAAAAATCAAAAAAGAATTCTATACTGGTGTGGGTAAAGAAGTGGACTTTTCAGATTTGGCAAAAGCTTTAGGGTTGTCTGTTACGGAATTGAAGACTAACTACAAAACTGATGGAGATGTGCATGGGATCAAGAGATCTTACTTAGAAAATCAAGCTACAATGTATGCTCAAAAGAAACAATGGGACATTTGTGGACATTTATTAGCTCTTCTAATTTTTGGAGTGGTTTTATTGCCAAAGAATATTGATTATGTTGATCCCGCTGCCATTCATGCTTTTACTTCCTTTAAAGTGCATGGACAAGATCCTACTCCGACAATCCTCGCTAATATTTACTATGCTATCCATACAAAGTATGAAAAGAAAAGAGGAATGCTATTTTGTTGTGTTCATTGGCTATATTCTTGGTTGACTTCTCATCTCTACAAATCTAGTTGCTTTATCAAAGAATTGAGTAGGAACGATTGGTCTCAAAAGTTAAGGGCTCTAAAAGCAGATTCTATTCTATGGTATGCAAAGAAATTAAATTCAGAAAAGATTATTTATAGATGTGGAGAATTCAGCAATGTACCATTAATAGGAACTCTTGGTTGTATTAATTATAACCCCATTCTAGCATTTCGCCAATTGGGTCATTCCATGGATAAAGAACCCGCCGAACAATGGATAAAAGAGTTAATATTGCATGACAATGGGAAGGCTGAACCAAGAATATGGAAAGAAGTAATTCAAGCTTGGAAGCATGTTCAAAGAAAAGACTTTGGGCCAAAGAATGTAGTTGCAAGAGCACCTTACACCGCATGGGTCCAAGAAAGAGTTAAGAAAGTGCTGCTTCCTTTTGTTGTGGATCCCGCCTACAAGCCTGATTCTCCTGATCCTGTTCCTTTATCCATCGAAGAGATAGAAGGAATTAGGGCTGCCCTAGAGGCGTCCCAAAAGGAGAAAGAGAAATTAGAACTTGATTTGCATCAACTTACTAATGAGAAAAGTCAACTACGCCTTGACCTCAAAGAGAAGAACCAAGAGCTTCAAGCGATGAAGGAGGAAAGTGATAGACAAAGAGGCAAGAGGAAACGTGCAACTGAAGGGTATCTAAGTGCTAATTTCGATCTAGCAGCACACAATGAGAGATTGGACCAAGCTGATTTAGAAATTGCAAGGTGGAGAAGACGCTTCGAGGAAATTGCCCATGATAAAGAAGAAACCGAGAAAGAGCTAGAAACAATGATCCTTAATTTAAATGATAGGACTGAGGGCCAAGAAAGAGAAATAAGGGGCCTCAGATATGACCTTCAAGAAGCTCAAAATGTTGGACAACAAGAGCGTGCAAGGAGAGTAACAGTGGAAGAAGCGTTCCGACAGCGCACCGAGGAGTATAATAGAGCATACCAAGCCATGGTGTCACTTAGGGAGGTGTTCGCAAAGGAAAAAGAAATACATGAGGCAGCCCTGAATGAAAGAGATCATTGGAAAAGACTTCACACAATTATTTCTGCGGCAAGTGAGCACGTAAGCATGGTTCCTAAGCTACTTGAAGACTACGAGAAATATCGCGAGGATTATGACAAACTAGTCTTTTTGTGTAATGATTTAATTCAAGATATTCCAAAAAGTTTGGAGAAAGCAGAATCATCTCCCGTCATCCTTCCTGAAGTAGTCAAAGAATTCATGGAGCTTTGTAGAAGTATGGTGGACAAGTTCCAAGAAAACATCCAAAGGCGTTCTTAGTTTTATGTTTTTTTCTTCCTCACTTGTTGCTTTTACTTTAAGAATTTTCAATCTAATTTTCTTTGAGTATCTTTCAATTTCAGTTTCTTTCCCTTTATTTGTAAACCAACAATGAAGTGGTATTTCCCTTTTTAATAATAAAGTGTGTTTATTTTTTGGCATTTACTCGTTGTTCTTATAATATTCACCAAATAGATATATAAAAAAAAAAAAAAGAAAAAAAAGAGAAAGGAAAGAATAAAAAAGGAGAAAGTACATTTACTATAATAATGTGGATAAAACATGAACATAGCATAAAACATAACATTCATATCATGCATGTCATATTTAATTACAAAAACATTAAAAGGAAACTATCTTCATCTCCAGTCACACCATTGCAACTCCACCGCTAATCCAGACAAGATCTCAAAAGAAGAAAGCGATGGAACAACTAGAACAGAATCAAGCCGCCCTTCGAGAAGAGATGACTCAATTGAAAGGAAATGTGGAGGACCTCAAGGGAGGAATGGCTCAAATGTTGAGTCTCATGAAGGGTATTAAGGAGGAACAGGATAGAGCTAGGGAAGAAAAGAATCGGTATGAGGAAATGCCGAACGATGGAAATCCACTGCTAGGATTCGTTCAGGGATTTGATCCTCACAAATCAAACACCCACTCGTCAAAGAAGGTTACTAAAGCCCATGAAGAGGGAGAAGCTTCCTATGAGGGATTCATTCCCACCGCTCAGAAGGAGGGGGCGCCTCGTACCGTTCGCATCCCTATTAACAATCCGCCTAAAGATGAGGACTATGTGGACTTACAATACGGGGAGGTGGACGAGCCAAACCAGGAGTCCCAGCATAAACAAACCCAAGCTGATTCTGAGGAGACTGCTAGAAATAGCGGACAAATCAAGGCACTAGAGGAAAGAATGAAAGCAATGGAGGGATATGATGCCTTTGATGTGGATACCTATGAAATGAGTTTGGTGCCGGATTTGACCATCCCTCACAAATTCAAGATGCCCGACTTTGAAAAATACAAAGGACTTACATGCCCTAGAAGTCATTTACGCATGTACGTCAGGAAGATGGCTGCCTATGCCAATGACCAAAAGCTGATGATGCATTTCTTCCAAGACAGTTTGAGTGGGGCATCTGTCGAATGGTACATGCAGTTGGAAAAGACACATATCCGAAGCTGGAACGACCTTGCTAATACGTTCCTCAAGCATTACAAGTATAATCTGGACATGGCTCCCAATCGGATGCAACTGCAGAACTTGTCTCAGAAAAAGGAAGAGTCGTTTAAGGAGTATGCCCAAAGATGGCGAGAACTAGCATCTCGAGTCCAACCTCCATTGTTGGAAAAAGAGCTAGTTGACATGTTCATGAGAACTCTACAAGGACCATACTACGACAAAATGATTGGAAGCGTATCCTCGGGATTTTCAGATCTAGTGGTTATCGGCGAAAGAATTGAGGACGGAATCAAGGATGGGAAGATACAAGGAGCTTCATCTAACTCTTATCACTCTAAGAGGCCCACCTCAACCTTCGCTAAAAAGAAGGAAGGGGAGACCAATGCAGTAGTGCACCAAGAGTTTAGACCTCCTATGACATACCCGCCTCGACCAAGATTCCAAGGCCCTCCGAGGAAGTTCGACCCTCTGCCCACTTCTAAAAGTGAGATACTGAAATACCTGTTAAATGAGCAGTTAGTGGAAGTCAGACCAATGCCACCTCCAATTCCCGGAAAAAGTATGCCCAATTTCAAAGCTGATGAGAGATGTGCATTTCACGCCAATTCTCCCGGACATACATTGGAAAAATGTTGGGCCTTTAGTCACAAGGTTCAAGACCTAATAGAGTCAGGAGCAATTGCTTTTGACAAACCTAATGTAAAGACGAACCCCATGCCTCGCCATGATGGCACAGTCAATGCAATCGAGCTAGTCACCGAGCAAGAGTTTGTTCAACAACGGAGTTCCCCCATAGATGCCCTTAAGAGGTATCTACTTGCAAAGGGGTTCGTCCTCGAACATAACGAAGCTTTTAAGACGACCTTGCAAAGACTAGTGAATCAAGGAGTGGTTCAGTTCAAGGAATATCCTGAGGAAGAGTATGTAGCCATGTTGGACAGAAATGAACCATTAATGATACCAAGGCAAGGGGCAAGGAAGACATTGATCATCCCTTGCACCAAAGCCACACTGCTGATACCCACACAAGGGCACACTAGGATCATCCCAGTCAGGGATCCATACCCTGTAGATAAAATGAAAGCAGTCCCGTGGGAGTATGAGTCTAATGCTAATACCGATGTGACAAACATCGTTGGGCCTGGAGGCATGACGCGTAGCGGTCGCATATTCAATACTGCTAAATCAAAGGAGAACTTAGCACAAGCAAACGACCAAGCTACTGTGGTCCCTACTGAAAGTAGCACACCCACTGACAAGGATACCACCAATAAAGATGCTGAAGAGTTCTTGGCACTGATCAAGAAAAGTGATTACAAGGTAGTGGATCAGCTGCATCAAACGCCATCCCGGATATCACTCCTCTCGCTGTTAATTCATTCAGAAAAACATCGAGACACTTTGATGAAAATCCTAAGTGCTGCTCACGTAACCAAAGACATCACTGTAAACCAATTCGATGGAATGGTAGCTAACCTTACTGCTGGGGCATGTTTGAGTTTCAGTGAACACGAGTTGCCCTCACAAGGGAAAAGACATAACAAAGCCCTGCATATCTCCATGCAATGTGGGAAAGCTCATCTATCTAGAGTGCTGATCGACACAGGGTCGTCGTTAAACGTGATGCCAAAAGCTACCCTAGACAAGATAGATCTGGAAGGGCTAGTAATAAGACCAAGCCGTCTGGTGGTCAAAGCTTTTGATGGGTCGCAAAGTCCAGTATTTGGAGAGGTAGATCTCCCTGTGGTAATAGGCCCTCGTACCTTCTGCATCAATTTCCAAGTGATGGAGATTGAGCCTGCTTATACATGTTTGCTGGGACGCCCTTGGATCCATGCTGCTGGGGCAGTCACCTCTACTCTGCACCAGAAGATGAAATTTGTGGATGGAAACTCTATAGTAACTATCAGTGGGGAGGAGGACATATTCGTCAGTAATCTAGACTCGTACCGGTATATCGAGGCTGGAGAAAAGGCATTAGAGACTTCATTCCAAGCGCTTGAGATTGCCACTGCTGTCACACTACCAATTGAGAAGACTCGAAGGGCGGTGACTTCTTGGAGAGACCTGCAAGCTACACAGATGGAAGGCTGGGGCAAGATCCTAGAAGTGCAAGAGAAGAAAGATCGTCTGGGGTTAGGATACCAATCCACAAAGAAGGCTGCAAAGGAAGAGCAACGGTTCCCTCCGATCACACAAACTTTTGTCACAGGTGGATATGAGCACGTATCCATGATATCTAGCATGGAGGGAACGTCCAATTTCATCAGAATGATCAGGCCAGGAGAACAACTTCAAAATTGGACAAGCCTGGAGATACCGGAGATAGTTTACATTTCAAAGTAATTTGCTTTTCTGTCGTGTGTTTCATTTCCCTTTCAAGTTATTAAAATAAAAAACAATGTCGCTCATGCCTCGCCCGAAGCATAGAGTTGGTTTGTAAGGGCCCCATTTTACTTTCAAAGATCCAAGTTTATTAATAAAATTTTCGTTTGCGTTTGGTATCAAAATCCTGTCTCGCTCTTGCATTCACCTTCTCAAAATGACAAATAACTTTCTTGCATAAAACAAAAGCACAAACATAATTGCATACTAAAAAGACAAAAAAATCAACTTGTGCAGATCACCTTCTAACATCACCGATAATAATACTGCTGAAACTCAATATAAATTCGAGGCTCTCGCTAATCAGTCTGAGGAAGAAGATGAGGAAGACGAGGAACTTCCAGAAGAATTGTCAAGGCTAATGGAAAGAGAATCCAAAAGCATGCTCCCTCCTCAAGAGGCAATCGAAATCATAAACTTGGGCACCGACAAAGAACCCAAGGAAATCAAGATTGGGGCAACACTGAACGAGGGCATAAAAGCAACACTGGTCAAACTCCTCCATGACTATGTGGAAATATTCGCTTGGTCATACCGGGATATGCCTGGGCTGGACACAGACATCGTCGTGCATAGGTTACCACTCAAAGAGGGCTGTACACCTGTCAGACAAAAACGCAGAAGAGTCCGACCCGATATGGATAACAAGATCCGAGAAGAGGTACTCAAGCAGTTTGATGCAGGTTTCCTTGCCGTAGTCGAATATCCGCCGTGGATCGCCAATATAGTCCCAGTACCTAAGAAAGATGGAAAGGTACGCATGTGTGTTGATTATAGAGACCTGAATAAGGCAAGTCCAAAGGACGACTTTCCGCTGCCACATATAGACATACTAGTGGACAACACCGCACAAGCTTCAGTGTTCTCATTCATGGACGGATTCTCAGGATATAACCAGATTAAAATGGCTCCTGAGGACATGGAGAAGACCACCTTCATGACATCCTGGGGCACTTTCTGTTACAAGGTAATGCCTTTTGGATTGCGAAACGCCGGGGCAACATATCAAAGAGCTATGGTCACACTATTCCATGATATGATACACAAGGAAGTCGAGGTGTATGTAGATGACATGATCGCTAAATCCCATACTGAAGAGGAGCATCTCATACACTTACAAAAGTTGTTTGAACGCTTGAAGAAGTTTAAGCTAAGGTTGAACCCAAACAAGTGTACATTTGGTGTGAGATCAGGAAAGTTGCTGGGATTCATAGTAAGCCAACGAGGCATAGAGGTAGATCCTGACAAAGTAAAAGCCATACAAGAAATGCCCGTCCCGAAGACAGAAAAAGAGGTTCGTGGTTTCTTAGGGCGCTTGAATTATATCTCAAGGTTCATTTCGCACTTAACTGCTACGTGTGAACCCATATTCAAGCTACTAAGAAAAGATCAACCAATCAAGTGGAATGACGATTGTCAAGTAGCTTTCGAAACTATAAAGCGTTATCTAAAAGAACCACCAATACTCGTACCCCCGGTGTCAGGAAGGCCGTTGATCATGTACCTCACTGTCCTCGACAGGTCCATGGGATGCGTACTGGGGCAGCAAGACGAAACAGGGAGGAAAGAACACGCTATTTACTACCTTAGCAAGAAATTCACTGATTGCGAATCCCGGTATTCACCATTGGAAAAGACATGTTGCGCCCTAGCATGGGCCTCCAAACGTCTAAGGCAGTACATGCTGAACCATTCCACATGGTTAATATCGAGGATGGATCCTTTGAAATACGTGTTCGAGAAACAGGCTCTCACGGGAAGAATTGCTAGATGGCAAATGCTACTGTCAGAATATGATATCCAATACGTCACCCAAAAAGCAATCAAAGGGAGTGTATTGGCAGAACATCTAGCTCACCAGCCCATTGAAGAGTATCAGTCTATGAAATTCGACTTCCCTGATGAGGATATCATGCTGGTCAGGGACTATGAAATGCCCGGACCCGATGAAGGGCCCGAACCAGGATTGGTATGGACTCTCACATTCGATGGAGCCTCAAATGCATTAGGACATGGCATAGGGGCAGTCTTGACATCTCCTGACAATCGTCATATACCTTTCACTGCAAGATTGTGTTTTGACTGTACCAACAACATTGCTGAATATGAAGCATGCATATTGGGTCTAGAGGCGGCGATCGATCTGAGGATTAAGTTACTTGAAGTATATGGGGATTCAGCATTAGTAATCCACCAAGTCAATAAAGAATGGGATACGCGAGATGCAAAGCTAATCCCATACCGAGACCTCATACTGGAACTAATGGCTGAGTTCGACATTATCACTTTCAATCATATCCCGAGGGAAGAAAACCAGATGGCTGATGCGTTGGCAACACTCTCCTCCATGTTCAAAGTAAACTGGCCTAATCACGAACCGCAAATAACGGTCAGACACTTTGAAGAACCAGCCTATTGCCTCACGATTGAGAAACAAGCTGATAACAAACCTTGGTACCATGACATCAAGGAATACTTGGAGAAGCAAGTGTATCCAGAAAACGCCTCCACGATTGACAAAAAGACACTAAGGAGGTTGGCATCTAAGTTCTTCCTAAATGGTGATGTCTTGTACAAGCGAAACTACGATTCAGTGTTGCTAAGGTGTGTGGATAAGAGTGAGGCCAAGGAGATTATCAAGGAGATCCATGAAGGAACCTTTGGGACTCATGCAAATGGACATTCAATGGCAAGAAAAATACTAAGAGCTGGTTATTACTGGTTAACAATAGAGGCCGATTGCTTCCAACATGCAAGGACATGCCACAAATGCCAAATATATGCTGACAAGGTTCATGTGCCACCAAATCCACTGAACGTACTAAGCTCGCCATGGCCATTTGCAATGTGGGGAATTGATATGATAGGTATGATCGAACCCAAAGCATCTAATGGACACCGATTCATATTGGTTGCTATTGACTATTTCACCAAGTGGGTCGAAGCTGCTTCCTACACTAATGTAACAAGACAAGTGGTTACTCGATTCATCAAGCATAACCTCATCTGCCGATATGGGATCCCAAGTCGAATCATTACCGACAACGGGTCGAACCTGAACAACAACATGATGAAGGAGTTATGCGAAGAGTTCAAAATTGAACACCACAATTCTTCACCATACAGGCCTAAGATGAATGGCGCTGTTGAAGCCGCGAACAAAAATATCAAAAAGATAATACAGAAAATGGTGAAGACGTACAAAGATTGGCATGAGATGCTTCCCTTCGCCCTGCACGGTTACAGAACTTCAGTACGTACATCCACAGGGGCAACCCCTTTCTCCTTGGTCTACGGCATGGAAGCAGTTCTCCCTATCGAAGTGGAGATTCCATCGTTAAGAGTCCTAGCCGACACAAAGTTAGAAGAATCGGAATGGGTAAAAACCCGCTTTGATCAGCTTAATCTCATTGAAGAAAAGCGACTGACAGCTTTGTGCCACGGGCAGCTCTATCAAAAACGAATGAAAAAGGCGTTCGATAAAAAGGTCCGCCCTCGAACTTACAAAGAAGGAGACCTCGTTCTCAAGAAAATCCTACTACCCCGACTTGACGCCCGAGGAAAATGGACACCAAACTACGAAGGGCCATATGTCATAAAAACAGTGTTCTCAGGAGGAGCGCTCGTCCTTACCACCATGGACGGAGACGAGTTAACACATCCGATCAATTCAGATGCAGTCAAGAAGTACTATGCCTAGCAGGGGCAAGACTTCAAACTACGAGCCCAAGACAATTCGTAAAGGATAGGAAATCGAGCAATCATTAACTTCCGAAGTCAAAGGATTACTGGGGCCCTCGATGGTAAAAGAGCGATAGTAGTATTAATATCATTTCTATTTGTCATTTTTCTTTCTCATGTACACTCGCCAATTCAAGGCAACAATCAATAAAAGTCTTTCCTTTTCATATCTATCTTTTCATCATTTCAACACCAAGTGCAAAGGATAATTTGTTTCTTATAAACTTTAAACTCTGAACTTAAAATAAGAAACTTACAAACTAACAGACTAAGCTAAAAGGGGATGAAACTACGACATCTCCGGTAGTCAATACAAGCCTGGTCCCGAAAGCACCGCAATACCCCAGTATACTAACTTCAGGCGATCTAAGATAAGACCCATGGAGCTGCTCAAAGGCCAAACAAATCCAATGGGTGACAGGAGATAAAGCATCGAGTTCGTCATACATATTCATACTCATGAACATTCACATATGTACTGTCTGCATAAGCATGCATACATTTACAACAAATCATAAGCATATACATTCGCAAAGCATCATTCTACAGACAAAGGCTCGGGTTCCCTCGAATCCAATCTCCAAACTCAACTCTCAAGTTCAAATTCAAACAAAAATCGTAACCCACGCGTTACGTCTTGTCACGGTAGTGATAACGGCACCCAACAAAATCGTAACCCACGCGTTACGTCTTGTCACGGCAGTGATAACGGCACCCAACAAAAATCGTAACCCACGCGTTACGTCTTGTCACGGCAGTGATAACGGCACCCAACAAAATCGTAACCCACGCGTTACGTCTTGTCACGGCAGTGATAACGGCACCCAACAAAAATCGTAACCCACGCGTTACGTCTTGTCACGGCAGTGATAACGGCACCCAACAAAATCGTAACCCACGCGTTACGTCTTGTCACGGCAGTGATAACGGCACCCAACAAAAATCGTAACCCACGCGTTACGTCTTGTCACGGCAGTGATAACGGCACCCAACAAAAATCGTAACCCACGCGTTACGTCTTGTCACGGCAGTGATAACGGCACCCAACAAAAATCGTAACCCACGCGTTACGTCTTGTCACGGCAGTGATAACGGCACCCAACAAAATCGTAACCCACGCGTTACGTCTTGTCACGGCAGTGATAACGGCACCCAACAAAATCGTAACCCACGCGTTACGTCTTGTCACGGCAGTGATAACGGCACCCAACAAAATCGTAACCCACGCGTTACGTCTTATCATGTTAGTCCCTTGGCAGTGATATGGCACCATGTTTTCCAGCAACACATCTATTTTCACACTCCACAATACCAGCAAATTTCAGGGTACTCTCAGTGTTCAATAATCTTCCACCTTCAGGTCGTAACAGGCAAACAAGCCTATCCGCCTCTTCAGGTTTAAGAATATTGAACAGGGGCAGCTGTCATACCCCAAAATTTGCCCTACCTACTTCACTCACAAAGTTTCAAAGGATAGGGCTCCATTCAAGATGCACTCCTAGTCAAAAGCCTCCTAAGGCTAGGGTTTGAGATTCCTCTAAGAGGGATCAATGAGATGAGGCTCTTAATCAAGGGTATATGGCTCATAATGATCTAATCTAACCCCAGGGCAAAGGTCAAGGCACCACTCCAAAAGTCACATGTTCAAACAGTCTCCAAATCTACAATCAGCTGATTCAAAATCAAAGTCAAGGCATGAGCCAAACTTCTAAGCATGGGTCAAACAACAAGTATGGGGATGTATATCCATCATTTGATCAAAATTGATCATGATTCCATTAATAGAAACTCAGAGATGAACCAATCTAAAAAGTTCAAATTAGGGTTTCTATAGGAGAAAGTCAACCCAACTTTGACTGGGCATAACTTTCACATGGAACATCAAAAATTCCCCACTCAAAGCCTATTTTGAAGGAAATTGGATTCTCTACAACTTTGTCTCTCACAAGCCAAGGCTAGAAATGCTTCATTTGGAAGGTACAAGGCAAAAGATTACAGGTCCTTTTTAAGCAGTCTCCAAAAGCAGTTTTTTTGCAAAGAGGATATGATCAAGATAAAAGCTCTAAATGGAAAATATGTTCCAAAGTGGCTTATAGAGGACATCTTGAGGTTTCCAAAAAGTCCTAGCACTCCTTCATATCTTAAAAAATTGAGTGAAATATGCTTGATCAAAGTTAGGAGATTTTTAGGGACCAAATGTGGAAAAAGAGGGTTCAAATGGAGAAGTTTTGCAAATGGGCCTATGGTTTTATAATACAAACTTGGTCCACAAGTCATTAGCATGCCCAAAACAAAAGGCCACGAAATTTAACCTATTATTTGATTTAATATAATTTTTTATCTCATTTTTTATGATTTAATTAAGTGTAAAATCAAATATTATGTTAAAATATTGGTATAGGCCAAAATCCAATCAATATTAATGGTAAACATGATGTAATTTCGTGGTAATGGGATCAAAGAAGAATAAAATCAAATCTTGGCCAAAATAGTAGCTTAGCATTCAAGTAAGAAAATCAAATTTCTCAAAAAAGCAAGATTGGATTCAAAGGCTATTTTGGTTCTTTTTCTTGACCTAAAGATCCCCCTATAAGTACTAAAGAGAGGCATAAGGGTTGAGGACGAAAATTCTGGGAAGAAAAGTACTTGCAAGAACCGAAAAAGTCATAAAAAAGTGGAATTCGGTTTTGGAGAATTTGGGGCTTTCATCGAGAACTAAAGGTTTCCAAAGCTTCTTCAAGTAATCTGGAACGTGTTTGGATCGTTTATCAGCTTCAGCACCCCCAGAATTTCTCCATAATAGCCAAGGTATGTAGTTTTAAAAACTGAATCGATTAGCATATTATACGCATGTTCATGTGAATTTGATTGTATGTTTGAGTTTGTGTCATTGCTGTGGACGTTTCTGAATCATTTTCTTTAAGTTTGGGGGCGTAAATCATGTTCGGCCATGGGAGGCCGAGTTAGGGTTTTGTTTTGGATTTGGGGGTTTTCAGTAGGGATAAAATTAGGGTAAGGCAGGGTTGGCATTGAGATCGCGTGACCAAAACGAGTGGAATCAGGGGGTTGCGCCTTTCCTATTGGCATCCATGTGCTGTTCGTTATTTTTGGTAGTGAGGGGTTTGCTACGAAAAATCCTTAGCAGTTTCGTAGCTAAATATGCAGGTTTTGCAGGTCTGGAGGTAAGTGATGATGCGTTGGCATGATCTGGTTCGCCAATTCAAATTTTGGCGCGCGTTACTATTTGCGTATTCCAGTTTTGTTTTTGTTTATTTTTTGATAGTTGTTTAACGCGCGTGTGTGGGTGGTGCAGTGGTCATGTGAAACGTTAGTGAAGGGGAGGTCGTGGGTTCGAGCCTCCCCTTTGCCCATTTATTTTTCTAAAATTTCAACCCTCGATCCAGTGCGCCTCAGCTTCAAACCCTCACTATGCACCCTCAAATCTGAGCCATAGAATTCTATTAATTTAGATCCAACGAATCCTGGTTGCATACCCATACCATACACCATAACTGCAACCATATTGAATCAAAACCTAGTTAACTAATTTAGTTTAATTAATATATTCAAATTGTAATTATTTCTTTTATATAATTAAAGGTTTAATTAATTGTTTAATAATTATATTTTGTAAATGGAAAATATATATGATATTATTATTAAATTACAATTTGTTATTCGTGCCGATTAAATCGATTAATCGCTATGGTTAGCAACAATTTAATTAAAATGTTATTTAATTAAGTAAATTTGGTTTCTATTATGTGGTTAAATGGTTGCAATTATCTTATTAATTGTGATGATTAACCGTTTTTCTCTCCGATTTAATTTGTTATTCTTTTTAATCGAATCAATCGATTGCGAGGGGTAACAATACAAAATAAAATTCTACAAAATTATTAAAAAATACTTCAACTCATTATTAGTGATAATCGAATCAATCGATTAAAATTGGTAGTGATGCAATTATTAATCTTTTAACTATGGTGATCAAACCTATTGATCATTGCGGTTAATTGTGCCAAATCAGGGTTGTACGCCCACTCCTAAAAAACACTTCCCAAAACTTGT